>NC_045731.1:566722-866722 GCF_009834535.1 Camelus ferus | reverse complement strand
TTGTGTTCATAGCAAGAAAGTTGAAGGACGGCTTTCACACACACTTATCTCTCAGAAATTAGCATTTGGGGAGACGTTCATTCCTCTAGAACAATGGGAACGTGTTGCAGAGGAAAATTATTCTCTGGTTTCTCAGTCTGTTTCCAAGTGCCGGTATGATGTTCCTGAATTTTTCACTGTAAAACCGAGTTGGAGCTAGTACCTACCCTTTTATATGTATGAAAGTAGTTTGAAACTGAAATGAAAATTTGTATTCCCAACAAGCTAGGTGAAGGACGGCTTTCAAACACACTTATCTCTCAGAATTGAGCATGTGGAGAAAAGTTCATTCAGCTAGCACAATGGAAACACTTTGCAAGTGTAACATTTACTCTGGTTTCTCAGTCTGTTTCCTAGTGCCGTTTTGAAGTTCCTGCAGTTTTCACTGTAAAACCGTGTTGGAGCTAGGTCCTCCAAATATAAATATATGGAGTGTAGTTTACAACTGAAGAGAAACTTTCTGTTCCCAACAAAAAAGATGAAGGACGGCTTTTACACACACTAATTTCTCAGAAATGAGCATGTGGAGAGACGATCGTTCATCTAGCACAAAGGGAACGGGTTGCAGGGGAAACTGTATTTTTGGTTTCTCAGTCTGTTTCCTAGCGCCGGTTTGAAGTTCCTGCAGTTTTCAATGTAAAACCTAGTTGGAGCTTATACCTCCCCATATATGTATGCAGTGTAGTTTGCAACTGAAAGAAACTTTCTGTTCCCAACAAGCTAGGTGAAAGACGGCATTTGCACACACTTATCTCTCAGAACTGAGCATGTGGAGAGACGTTCATTCATCTAGCACAAAGGGAACGGGTTGCAGGGGAAACTGTTTTTTTGGTTTCTCAGTCTGTTTCCTAGTGCTGGTTTGAAGTTCCTGCAGTTTTCAATGTAAAACCTAGTTGGAGCTTATACCTCCCCATATATGTATGCAGTGTAGTTTGCAACTGAAAGAAACTTTCTGTTCCCAACAAGCTAGGTGAAAGACGGCATTTGCACACACTTATCTCTCAGAACTGAGCATGTGGAGAGACGTTCATTCATCTAGCACAAAGGGAACGGTTTGCAGGGGAAACTGTTACTCTGGTTTCTCAGTCTGTTTCCTAGTGCCGGTATTAAGTTCCTGCATTTTTCACTGTAAAACCGAGTTTGAGCTAGTACCTCCCCATTTACATATATGAAGTGTAGTTTGCAACTGAAATGAAAATTTGTATTACCAACAAGCTAGGTGAAGCACGGCTTTCACACACAATTATATCTCAGAACTTAGCATGTGGACAGACGTTCGTTCATCTAGCACAAAATGGAACGTTTTGCAGGAGAAACTTTTACTCTAGTTCTCGGTATGTTTCGTAGTGCCGGTTTGAAGTTCCTGCAGTTTTCACTGTAAAACCGATTTTGAGCCACGTCCGCCCCATATATATGTATGGAGTGTACTTTGCAACTGAAAAGGAACTTTGTGTTCCCATCAAGATAGTTGAAGGACGGCTTTCACACACACTTATCTGTCAGAACTGAGCATGTGGAGAAAAGTTCGTTCACTTAGAAAATTTGAACGCTTTGCAAGTGTAATATTTACTCTGGTTTCTCAGTCTTTTGCTTAGTGCCGGTTTGAAGTTCTTGTAATTTTCACTGTAAAACCGTGATGCAGCTTGGACCTCCCCATATAAATGTATGGACTGTAGTTTGCAACTGAAAGAATCTTTGTGTTCCCAAAAAGCTAGGTGAAGGACGGCTTTCAGACACACTTATCTCTTAGAACTGAGCATTTGGAGAGACGTTCGTTCATGTAGCACAAATGGAATTGTTGGAAGGGGAAATTTTACTCAGCTTTCTCAGTCCGTTTCCTAGTGCCGGGTTGAAGTTCCTGCAGTTATCAGTGTAAAATCTATTTGGAGCTTGTACCTCCCCATATATATATACGGAGTGTAGTTTGCAACTGAAAAGAAACTTTGTTTTCCCAACAAGCTAGGTGAAGGACGGCTTTCACACACACTTATCTCTCAGAACTGAGCATGTGCAGAGACGTTCGTTCATCAAGCACAAAGGGAACGGATTGAAGTCGAAATTTTACTCAGCATTCTCACTCCATTTCCTAGTGCCGGTTTGAAGTTCCTGCAGTTTTCACTGTTGAACCGATTTGAGATAGTACCTCCCCATATATATGTCTGGAGTGTAGTTTCAACTGAAAAGAATCTTTGCATTTCCAACAAGCTTGGTGAAGGACGGTTTTCACACACACTTTTCTCTCAGAACTTAGCATGTGTAGAAAATTCATTCACATAGCACAATGGGAACGCTTTGCAAGTGTAACATTTACTCTGGTTTCTCATTCTTTTTTCTAGTGCCTGTTTGAATTCCTGAAGTTTTCACTGTAAAACCGTGTTGGAGCTTATAACTCCCCATATATGTAAGCAGTGTAGTTTGCAACTAAAAGAAACTTTGTGTTCCCAACAAGCTAGGTGAAGGACGACTTTCACACACACTTATCTCTCTGAACTGAGCATGTGGAGAGATGTTCGTTCATCTAGCACAAAGAGAACCTTTTGCAGGGGAATCTGTTACTCTGGTTTTTAAGTCTGTTTCCTTGCCGGTATTAAGTTCCTGCATTTTTCACTGTAACACCGAGTTGGAGCTAGTACATCCCCATTTACATTTATGAACTGTAGTTTGCAACTGAAATGAAAATTTGTTTTCCCAACAAGCTAGGTGAAGACGGCTTTCACACACACATATCTTTCAGAAATGAGCATGTGGAGAGACGTTCGTTCATCTAGCACAAATGGAACGGCTTGCAGGAGAAATTTTACTCTGGATTCTCAGTCTGTTTCCTAGTGCCGGTTTGATTTTCCTGCAGTTTTCACTGTAAAACCGAGTTGGAACTAGTACCTCCTCATATATATGTCTGGAGTGTAGTTTAAACTGAAAAGAATCTTTGCGTTTCCAACAAGCTTGTTGAAGGATGGTTTTCACACACACTTTTCTCTCAGAACTTAGCATGTGTAGAAAATTCGTTCACATAGCACAATGGGAACGCTTTGCAAGTGTAACATTTACTCTGGTTTCTCATTCTTTTTTCTAGTGCCAGTTTGAATTCCTGCAGTTTTCACTGTAAAACCGTGTTGGAGCTTATATCTCCCCATAAGTGTAAGCAGTGTAGTTTGCAACAAAAAGAAACTTTGTGTTCCCAACAAGCTAGGTGAAGGACGACTTTCACACACACTTATCTCGCAGAACTGAGCATGTGGAGAGACGTTCGTTCATCTAGCACAAAGAGAAAGTTTTACAGGGGAATCTGTTACTCTGGTTTTTAAGTCTGTTTCCTTGCCGGTATTAAGTTTCTGCATTTTTCACTGTAAAACCGAGTTGGAGCTAGTACATCCCCATTTACATGTATGAACTGTAGTTTGCAACTGAAATGAAAATTTGTTTTCCCAACAAGCTAGGTGAAGACGGCTTTCACACACACATATCTTTCAGAAATGAGCATGTGGAGAGACGTTCGTTCATCTAGCACAAATGGAACGGTTTGCAGGAGAAATTTTACTCTGGATTCTCAGTCTGTTTCCTAGTGCCGGTTTGATTTTCCTGCAGTTTTCACTGTAAAACAGAGTTGGAACTAGTACCTCCTCATATATATGTATGGAGTGTATTTTGCAATTGAGAAGAATCTTTGTGTTCCCAACAACCTAGGTGAAGGATGGCTTCCACACACACTTATCTCTCAGAACTGAGCATGTGGAGAAATGTTCGTTCACCTAGAATATGGGAACGCTTTGCAAGTGTAATATTTACTCTGGTTTCTCAGTCTGTTTCTTAGTGCCGGTTTGAAGTTCTTGTAATTTTCACTGTAAAACCGTGTTGCAGCTTGGACTTCCCCATATAAATGTATGGACTGTAGTTTGCAACTGAAATAATCTTTGTGTTCCCAAATAGCTAGGTAAAGGACGGCTTTCAGACACAGTTATCTCTTAGAACTGAGCATGTGGAGAGACGTTCGTACATCTAGCACAAAGGGAACGGTTGGAAGGGGAAATTTTACTCAGCTTTCTCAGTCCGTTTCCTAGTGCCGGGTTGAAGTTCCTGCAGTTATCACAGTAAAACCGATTTGGAGCTAGTACCTCCCCATATATATATACGGAGTGCAGTTTGCAACTGAAAACAAACTTTGTGTTCCCAACTAGCTAGGTGAAGGACGGCTTTCACACCCACTTATCTCTCAGAACTGAGCATGTGGAGAGACGTTCGTTCATCTAGCACAATGGGAACGGGATGCAGGGGAAACTTGTTCTCTGGTTTCTCATTCAGTTTCCTAGAGCCGGTTTGAAGTTCCTGCAGTTTTCACTGTAAAACCGAGTTGGAGATTATACCTCCCCATATATGTATGCATTGTAGTTTGCAACAGAAAGAATCTTTTGTTCCCAACAAGCTAAGTGAAGGACGGCTTTCACACACACATATCTCTTAGAACAGAGCATGTGGAGTGACGTTCGTTCATCTAGCACAAATGGAACGTGTGGAAGGGGAAATTTTACTCAGCTTTCTCAGTCCGTTTCCTAGTGCCGGTTTGAAGTTCCTGCAGTTTTCACTGTAAAACCGAGTTGGAGCTAGTACCAACCCTTATATATATATGCATTGTAGTTTGCCACTGAAAACAAACTTTGTGTTCCCAACTAGCTAGGTGAAGGACGGCTTTCACACCCAATTATCTCTCAGAACTGAGCATGTGGAGAGACGTTCGTTCATCTAGCACAAAGGGAATGGGTTGCAGGGGAAATTTTACTAAGCTTTCTCAGTCTGTTTCCTAGTGCCGTATTGAAGTTCCTGCAGTTTTCACTGTAAAACCGAAATGAGATAGTCCCTCCCCATATATATGTATGGAGTGTAGTTTGCAACTGGAAAGGAACTTTGTGTTCTCATCAAGCTAGGTGAAGGACGGCTTTCACACACACTTGTCTCTCAGAAGTGAGCATGCGGAGTGACGTTCGTTCACCTAGCACAAACGTAACGGGTTGCTGGAGAAACTTTTACTCTGGGTTCTGAGTCTGCTTCCTAGTGCCGATTTGAAGTTCCTGCAGTTTTCACTGTAAAAACGATTTGGAGCTAATACCTCCCCTTATATATATATGGAGTGGAGTTTGCACCTGAAAAGAATCTTTGTGTTCCCCACAAGCTAGATGAAGTACGGCTTTCACCACACTTATCTCGCAGAACTTAGAATGTGGAGAAAATTCGTTCACCTAGCACAATGGGAACGCTTTGCATGTGTAATATTTACTCTGGTTTCTCATTCTTTTTTCTAGTGCCGGTTTGAATTCCTGCAGTTTTCACTGTAAAACCGTGTTGGAGCTTTTAACTCCCCATATATGTAGGCAGTGTAGTTTGCAACTAAAATAAACTTTGTGTTCCCAACAAGCTCGGTGATGGACGGCTTTCACACACAATTTTCTCTCAGATCTGAGCATGTGGAGAGACGTCCTTTCATCTAGCACAAAGGGAACGAGTTGCAAGGGAATCTGTTATTCTGGTTTCTCAGACTGTTTCTTTGCCGGTATTAAGTTCCTGCATTTTTCACTGTAAAACCGAGTTGGAGCTAGTACCTCCCCATTTACATATATGAAGTGTAGTTTGCAACTGAAATGAAAATTTGTATTACCAACAAGCTAGGTGAAGCACGGCTTTCACACACAATTATATCTCAGAACTTAGCATGTGGACAGACGTTCGTTCATCTAGCACAAAATGGAACGTTTTGCAGGAGAAACTTTTACTCTAGTTCTCGGTATGTTTCGTAGTGCCGGTTTGAAGTTCCTGCAGTTTTCACTGTAAAACCGATTTTGAGCCAGGTCCGCCCCATATATATGTATGGAGTGTACTTTGCAACTGAAAAGGAACTTTGTGTTCCCATCAAGATAGTTGAAGGACGGCTTTCACACACACTTATCTGTCAGAACTGAGCATGTGGAGAAAAGTTCGTTCACTTAGAAAATTTGAACGCTTTGCAAGTGTAATATTTACTCTGGTTTCTCAGTCTTTTGCTTAGTGCCGGTTTGAAGTTCTTGTAATTTTCACTGTAAAACCGTGATGCAGCTTGGACCTCCCCATATAAATGTATGGACTGTAGTTTGCAACTGAAAGAATCTTTGTGTTCCCAAAAAGCTAGGTGAAGGACGGCTTTCAGACACACTTATCTCTTAGAACTGAGCATTTGGAGAGACGTTCGTTCATGTAGCACAAATGGAATTGTTGGAAGGGGAAATTTTACTCAGCTTTCTCAGTCCGTTTCCTAGTGCCGGGTTGAAGTTCCTGCAGTTATCAGTGTAAAATCTATTTGGAGCTTGTACCTCCCCATATATATATACGGAGTGTAGTTTGCAACTGAAAAGAAACTTTGTTTTCCCAACAAGCTAGGTGAAGGACGGCTTTCACACACACTTATCTCTCAGAACTGAGCATGTGCAGAGACGTTCGTTCATCAAGCACAAAGGGAACGGATTGAAGTCGAAATTTTACTCAGCATTCTCACTCCATTTCCTAGTGCCGGTTTGAAGTTCCTGCAGTTTTCACTGTTGAACCGATTTGAGATAGTACCTCCCCATATATATGTCTGGAGTGTAGTTTCAACTGAAAAGAATCTTTGCGTTTCCAACAAGCTTGGTGAAGGACGGTTTTCACACACACTTTTCTCTCAGAACTTAGCATGTGTAGAAAATTCATTCACATAGCACAATGGGAACGCTTTGCAAGTGTAACATTTACTCTGGTTTCTCATTCTTTTTTCTAGTGCCTGTTTGAATTCCTGAAGTTTTCACTGTAAAACCGTGTTGGAGCTTATAACTCCCCATATATGTAAGCAGTGTAGTTTGCAACTAAAAGAAACTTTGTGTTCCCAACAAGCTAGGTGAAGGACGACTTTCACACACACTTATCTCTCTGAACTGAGCATGTGGAGAGATGTTCGTTCATCTAGCACAAAGAGAACCTTTTGCAGGGGAATCTGTTACTCTGGTTTTTAAGTCTGTTTCCTTGCCGGTATTAAGTTCCTGCATTTTTCACTGTAACACCGAGTTGGAGCTAGTACATCCCCATTTACATTTATGAACTGTAGTTTGCAACTGAAATGAAAATTTGTTTTCCCAACAAGCTAGGTGAAGACGGCTTTCACACACACATATCTTTCAGAAATGAGCATGTGGAGAGACGTTCGTTCATCTAGCACAAATGGAACGGCTTGCAGGAGAAATTTTACTCTGGATTCTCAGTCTGTTTCCTAGTGCCGGTTTGATTTTCCTGCAGTTTTCACTGTAAAACCGAGTTGGAACTAGTACCTCCTCATATATATGTCTGGAGTGTAGTTTAAACTGAAAAGAATCTTTGCGTTTCCAACAAGCTTGTTGAAGGATGGTTTTCACACACACTTTTCTCTCAGAACTTAGCATGTGTAGAAAATTCGTTCACATAGCACAATGGGAACGCTTTGCAAGTGTAACATTTACTCTGGTTTCTCATTCTTTTTTCTAGTGCCAGTTTGAATTCCTGCAGTTTTCACTGTAAAACCGTGTTGGAGCTTATATCTCCCCATAAGTGTAAGCAGTGTAGTTTGCAACAAAAAGAAACTTTGTGTTCCCAACAAGCTAGGTGAAGGACGACTTTCACACACACTTATCTCGCAGAACTGAGCATGTGGAGAGACGTTCGTTCATCTAGCACAAAGAGAAAGTTTTACAGGGGAATCTGTTACTCTGGTTTTTAAGTCTGTTTCCTTGCCGGTATTAAGTTTCTGCATTTTTCACTGTAAAACCGAGTTGGAGCTAGTACATCCCCATTTACATGTATGAACTGTAGTTTGCAACTGAAATGAAAATTTGTTTTCCCAACAAGCTAGGTGAAGACGGCTTTCACACACACATATCTTTCAGAAATGAGCATGTGGAGAGACGTTCGTTCATCTAGCACAAATGGAACGGTTTGCAGGAGAAATTTTACTCTGGATTCTCAGTCTGTTTCCTAGTGCCGGTTTGATTTTCCTGCAGTTTTCACTGTAAAACAGAGTTGGAACTAGTACCTCCTCATATATATGTATGGAGTGTATTTTGCAATTGAGAAGAATCTTTGTGTTCCCAACAACCTAGGTGAAGGATGGCTTCCACACACACTTATCTCTCAGAACTGAGCATGTGGAGAAATGTTCGTTCACCTAGAATATGGGAACGCTTTGCAAGTGTAATATTTACTCTGGTTTCTCAGTCTGTTTCTTAGTGCCGGTTTGAAGTTCTTGTAATTTTCACTGTAAAACCGTGTTGCAGCTTGGACTTCCCCATATAAATGTATGGACTGTAGTTTGCAACTGAAATAATCTTTGTGTTCCCAAATAGCTAGGTAAAGGACGGCTTTCAGACACAGTTATCTCTTAGAACTGAGCATGTGGAGAGACGTTCGTACATCTAGCACAAAGGGAACGGTTGGAAGGGGAAATTTTACTCAGCTTTCTCAGTCCGTTTCCTAGTGCCGGGTTGAAGTTCCTGCAGTTATCACAGTAAAACCGATTTGGAGCTAGTACCTCCCCATATATATATACGGAGTGCAGTTTGCAACTGAAAACAAACTTTGTGTTCCCAACTAGCTAGGTGAAGGACGGCTTTCACACCCACTTATCTCTCAGAACTGAGCATGTGGAGAGACGTTCGTTCATCTAGCACAATGGGAACGGGATGCAGGGGAAACTTGTTCTCTGGTTTCTCATTCAGTTTCCTAGAGCCGGTTTGAAGTTCCTGCAGTTTTCACTGTAAAACCGAGTTGGAGATTATACCTCCCCATATATGTATGCATTGTAGTTTGCAACAGAAAGAATCTTTTGTTCCCAACAAGCTAAGTGAAGGACGGCTTTCACACACACATATCTCTTAGAACAGAGCATGTGGAGTGACGTTCGTTCATCTAGCACAAATGGAACGTGTGGAAGGGGAAATTTTACTCAGCTTTCTCAGTCCGTTTCCTAGTGCCGGTTTGAAGTTCCTGCAGTTTTCACTGTAAAACCGAGTTGGAGCTAGTACCAACCCTTATATATATATGCATTGTAGTTTGCCACTGAAAACAAACTTTGTGTTCCCAACTAGCTAGGTGAAGGACGGCTTTCACACCCAATTATCTCTCAGAACTGAGCATGTGGAGAGACGTTCGTTCATCTAGCACAAAGGGAATGGGTTGCAGGGGAAATTTTACTAAGCTTTCTCAGTCTGTTTCCTAGTGCCGTATTGAAGTTCCTGCAGTTTTCACTGTAAAACCGAAATGAGATAGTCCCTCCCCATATATATGTATGGAGTGTAGTTTGCAACTGGAAAGGAACTTTGTGTTCTCATCAAGCTAGGTGAAGGACGGCTTTCACACACACTTGTCTCTCAGAAGTGAGCATGCGGAGTGACGTTCGTTCACCTAGCACAAACGTAACGGGTTGCTGGAGAAACTTTTACTCTGGGTTCTGAGTCTGCTTCCTAGTGCCGATTTGAAGTTCCTGCAGTTTTCACTGTAAAAACGATTTGGAGCTAATACCTCCCCTTATATATATATGGAGTGGAGTTTGCACCTGAAAAGAATCTTTGTGTTCCCCACAAGCTAGATGAAGTACGGCTTTCACCACACTTATCTCGCAGAACTTAGAATGTGGAGAAAATTCGTTCACCTAGCACAATGGGAACGCTTTGCATGTGTAATATTTACTCTGGTTTCTCATTCTTTTTTCTAGTGCCGGTTTGAATTCCTGCAGTTTTCACTGTAAAACCGTGTTGGAGCTTTTAACTCCCCATATATGTAGGCAGTGTAGTTTGCAACTAAAATAAACTTTGTGTTCCCAACAAGCTCGGTGATGGACGGCTTTCACACACAATTTTCTCTCAGATCTGAGCATGTGGAGAGACGTCCTTTCATCTAGCACAAAGGGAACGAGTTGCAAGGGAATCTGTTATTCTGGTTTCTCAGACTGTTTCTTTGCCGGTATTAAGTTCCTGCATTTTTCACTGTAAAACCGAGTTGGAGCTAGTACCCTCCCCATTTACATATATGAAGTGTAGTTTGCAACTGAAATGAAAATTTGTATTACCAACAAGCTAGGTGAAGCACGGCTTTCACACACAATTATATCTCAGAACTTAGCATGTGGACAGACGTTCGTTCATCTAGCACAAAATGGAACGTTTTGCAGGAGAAACTTTTACTCTAGTTCTCGGTATGTTTCGTAGTGCCGGTTTGAAGTTCCTGCAGTTTTCACTGTAAAACCGATTTTGAGCCAGGTCCGCCCCATATATATGTATGGAGTGTACTTTGCAACTGAAAAGGAACTTTGTGTTCCCATCAAGATAGTTGAAGGACGGCTTTCACACACACTTATCTGTCAGAACTGAGCATGTGGAGAAAAGTTCGTTCACTTAGAAAATTTGAACGCTTTGCAAGTGTAATATTTACTCTGGTTTCTCAGTCTTTTGCTTAGTGCCGGTTTGAAGTTCTTGTAATTTTCACTGTAAAACCGTGATGCAGCTTGGACCTCCCCATATAAATGTATGGACTGTAGTTTGCAACTGAAAGAATCTTTGTGTTCCCAAAAAGCTAGGTGAAGGACGGCTTTCAGACACACTTATCTCTTAGAACTGAGCATTTGGAGAGACGTTCGTTCATGTAGCACAAATGGAATTGTTGGAAGGGGAAATTTTACTCAGCTTTCTCAGTCCGTTTCCTAGTGCCGGGTTGAAGTTCCTGCAGTTATCAGTGTAAAATCTATTTGGAGCTTGTACCTCCCCATATATATATACGGAGTGTAGTTTGCAACTGAAAAGAAACTTTGTTTTCCCAACAAGCTAGGTGAAGGACGGCTTTCACACACACTTATCTCTCAGAACTGAGCATGTGCAGAGACGTTCGTTCATCAAGCACAAAGGGAACGGATTGAAGTCGAAATTTTACTCAGCATTCTCACTCCATTTCCTAGTGCCGGTTTGAAGTTCCTGCAGTTTTCACTGTTGAACCGATTTGAGATAGTACCTCCCCATATATATGTCTGGAGTGTAGTTTCAACTGAAAAGAATCTTTGCATTTCCAACAAGCTTGGTGAAGGACGGTTTTCACACACACTTTTCTCTCAGAACTTAGCATGTGTAGAAAATTCATTCACATAGCACAATGGGAACGCTTTGCAAGTGTAACATTTACTCTGGTTTCTCATTCTTTTTCTAGTGCCTGTTTGAATTCCTGAAGTTTTCACTGTAAAACCGTGTTGGAGCTTATAACTCCCCATATATGTAAGCAGTGTAGTTTGCAACTAAAAGAAACTTTGTGTTCCCAACAAGCTAGGTGAAGGACGACTTTCACACACACTTATCTCTCTGAACTGAGCATGTGGAGAGATGTTCGTTCATCTAGCACAAAGAGAACCTTTTGCAGGGGAATCTGTTACTCTGGTTTTTAAGTCTGTTTCCTTGCCGGTATTAAGTTCCTGCATTTTTCACTGTAACACCGAGTTGGAGCTAGTACATCCCCATTTACATTTATGAACTGTAGTTTGCAACTGAAATGAAAATTTGTTTTCCCAACAAGCTAGGTGAAGACGGCTTTCACACACACATATCTTTCAGAAATGAGCATGTGGAGAGACGTTCGTTCATCTAGCACAAATGGAACGGCTTGCAGGAGAAATTTTACTCTGGATTCTCAGTCTGTTTCCTAGTGCCGGTTGATTTTCCTGCAGTTTTCACTGTAAAACCGAGTTGGAACTAGTACCTCCTCATATATATGTCTGGAGTGTAGTTTAAACTGAAAAGAATCTTTGCGTTTCCAACAAGCTTGTTGAAGGATGGTTTTCACACACACTTTTCTCTCAGAACTTAGCATGTGTAGAAAATTCGTTCACATAGCACAATGGGAACGCTTTGCAAGTGTAACATTTACTCTGGTTTCTCATTCTTTTTTCTAGTGCCAGTTTGAATTCCTGCAGTTTTCACTGTAAAACCGTGTTGGAGCTTATATCTCCCCATAAGTGTAAGCAGTGTAGTTTGCAACAAAAAGAAACTTTGTGTTCCCAACAAGCTAGGTGAAGGACGACTTTCACACACACTTATCTCGCAGAACTGAGCATGTGGAGAGACGTTCGTTCATCTAGCACAAAGAGAAAGTTTTACAGGGGAATCTGTTACTCTGGTTTTTAAGTCTGTTTCCTTGCCGGTATTAAGTTTCTGCATTTTTCACTGTAAAACCGAGTTGGAGCTAGTACATCCCCATTTACATGTATGAACTGTAGTTTGCAACTGAAATGAAAATTTGTTTTCCCAACAAGCTAGGTGAAGACGGCTTTCACACACACATATCTTTCAGAAATGAGCATGTGGAGAGACGTTCGTTCATCTAGCACAAATGGAACGGTTTGCAGGAGAAATTTTACTCTGGATTCTCAGTCTGTTTCCTAGTGCCGGTTTGATTTTCCTGCAGTTTTCACTGTAAAACAGAGTTGGAACTAGTACCTCCTCATATATATGTATGGAGTGTATTTTGCAATTGAGAAGAATCTTTGTGTTCCCAACAACCTAGGTGAAGGATGGCTTCCACACACACTTATCTCTCAGAACTGAGCATGTGGAGAAATGTTCGTTCACCTAGAATATGGGAACGCTTTGCAAGTGTAATATTTACTCTGGTTTCTCAGTCTGTTTCTTAGTGCCGGTTTGAAGTTCTTGTAATTTTCACTGTAAAACCGTGTTGCAGCTTGGACTTCCCCATATAAATGTATGGACTGTAGTTTGCAACTGAAATAATCTTTGTGTTCCCAAATAGCTAGGTAAAGGACGGCTTTCAGACACAGTTATCTCTTAGAACTGAGCATGTGGAGAGACGTTCGTACATCTAGCACAAACGGAACGGTTGGAAGGGGAAATTTTACTCAGCTTTCTCAGTCCGTTTCCTAGTGCCGGGTTGAAGTTCCTGCAGTTATCACAGTAAAACCGATTTGGAGCTAGTACCTCCCCATATATATATACGGAGTGCAGTTTGCAACTGAAAACAAACTTTGTGTTCCCAACTAGCTAGGTGAAGGACGGCTTTCACACCCACTTATCTCTCAGAACTGAGCATGTGGAGAGACGTTCGTTCATCTAGCACAATGGGAACGGGATGCAGGGGAAACTTGTTCTCTGGTTTCTCATTCAGTTTCCTAGAGCCGGTTTGAAGTTCCTGCAGTTTTCACTGTAAAACCGAGTTGGAGATTATACCTCCCCATATATGTATGCATTGTAGTTTGCAACAGAAAGAATCTTTTGTTCCCAACAAGCTAAGTGAAGGACGGCTTTCACACACACATATCTCTTAGAACAGAGCATGTGGAGTGACGTTCGTTCATCTAGCACAAATGGAACGTGTGGAAGGGGAAATTTTACTCAGCTTTCTCAGTCCGTTTCCTAGTGCCGGTTTGAAGTTCCTGCAGTTTTCACTGTAAAACCGAGTTGGAGCTAGTACCAACCCTTATATATATATGCATTGTAGTTTGCCACTGAAAACAAACTTTGTGTTCCCAACTAGCTAGGTGAAGGACGGCTTTCACACCCAATTATCTCTCAGAACTGAGCATGTGGAGAGACGTTCGTTCATCTAGCACAAAGGGAATGGGTTGCAGGGGAAATTTTACTAAGCTTTCTCAGTCTGTTTCCTAGTGCCGTATTGAAGTTCCTGCAGTTTTCACTGTAAAACCGAAATGAGATAGTCCCTCCCCATATATATGTATGGAGTGTAGTTTGCAACTGGAAAGGAACTTTGTGTTCTCATCAAGCTAGGTGAAGGACGGCTTTCACACACACTTGTCTCTCAGAAGTGAGCATGCGGAGTGACGTTCGTTCACCTAGCACAAACGTAACGGGTTGCTGGAGAAACTTTTACTCTGGGTTCTGAGTCTGCTTCCTAGTGCCGATTTGAAGTTCCTGCAGTTTTCACTGTAAAAACGATTTGGAGCTAATACCTCCCCTTATATATATATGGAGTGGAGTTTGCACCTGAAAAGAATCTTTGTGTTCCCCACAAGCTAGATGAAGTACGGCTTTCACCACACTTATCTCGCAGAACTTAGAATGTGGAGAAAATTCGTTCACCTAGCACAATGGGAACGCTTTGCATGTGTAATATTTACTCTGGTTTCTCATTCTTTTTTCTAGTGCCGGTTTGAATTCCTGCAGTTTTCACTGTAAAACCGTGTTGGAGCTTTTAACTCCCCATATATGTAGGCAGTGTAGTTTGCAACTAAAATAAACTTTGTGTTCCCAACAAGCTCGGTGATGGACGGCTTTCACACACAATTTTCTCTCAGATCTGAGCATGTGGAGAGACGTCCTTTCATCTAGCACAAAGGGAACGAGTTGCAAGGGAATCTGTTATTCTGGTTTCTCAGACTGTTTCTTTGCCGGTATTAAGTTCCTGCATTTTTCACTGTAAAACCGAGTTGGAGCTAGTACCTCCCCATTTACATATATGAAGTGTAGTTTGCAACTGAAATGAAAATTTGTATTACCAACAAGCTAGGTGAAGCACGGCTTTCACACACAATTATATCTCAGAACTTAGCATGTGGACAGACGTTCGTTCATCTAGCACAAAATGGAACGTTTTGCAGGAGAAACTTTTACTCTAGTTCTCGGTATGTTTCGTAGTGCCGGTTTGAAGTTCCTGCAGTTTTCACTGTAAAACCGATTTTGAGCCAGGTCCGCCCCATATATATGTATGGAGTGTACTTTGCAACTGAAAAGGAACTTTGTGTTCCCATCAAGATAGTTGAAGGACGGCTTTCACACACACTTATCTGTCAGAACTGAGCATGTGGAGAAAGTTCGTTCACTTAGAAAATTTGAACGCTTTGCAAGTGTAATATTTACTCTGGTTTCTCAGTCTTTTGCTTAGTGCCGGTTTGAAGTTCTTGTAATTTTCACTGTAAAACCGTGATGCAGCTTGGACCTCCCCATATAAATGTATGGACTGTAGTTTGCAACTGAAAGAATCTTTGTGTTCCCAAAAAGCTAGGTGAAGGACGGCTTTCAGACACACTTATCTCTTAGAACTGAGCATTTGGAGAGACGTTCGTTCATGTAGCACAAATGGAATTGTTGGAAGGGGAAATTTTACTCAGCTTTCTCAGTCCGTTTCCTAGTGCCGGGTTGAAGTTCCTGCAGTTATCAGTGTAAAATCTATTTGGAGCTTGTACCTCCCCATATATATATACGGAGTGTAGTTTGCAACTGAAAAGAAACTTTGTTTTCCCAACAAGCTAGGTGAAGGACGGCTTTCACACACACTTATCTCTCAGAACTGAGCATGTGCAGAGACGTTCGTTCATCAAGCACAAAGGGAACGGATTGAAGTCGAAATTTTACTCAGCATTCTCACTCCATTTCCTAGTGCCGGTTTGAAGTTCCTGCAGTTTTCACTGTTGAACCGATTTGAGATAGTACCTCCCCATATATATGTCTGGAGTGTAGTTTCAACTGAAAAGAATCTTTGCATTTCCAACAAGCTTGGTGAAGGACGGTTTTCACACACACTTTTCTCTCAGAACTTAGCATGTGTAGAAAATTCATTCACATAGCACAATGGGAACGCTTTGCAAGTGTAACATTTACTCTGGTTTCTCATTCTTTTTTCTAGTGCCTGTTTGAATTCCTGAAGTTTTCACTGTAAAACCGTGTTGGAGCTTATAACTCCCCATATATGTAAGCAGTGTAGTTTGCAACTAAAAGAAACTTTGTGTTCCCAACAAGCTAGGTGAAGGACGACTTTCACACACACTTATCTCTCTGAACTGAGCATGTGGAGAGATGTTCGTTCATCTAGCACAAAGAGAACCTTTTGCAGGGGAATCTGTTACTCTGGTTTTTAAGTCTGTTTCCTTGCCGGTATTAAGTTCCTGCATTTTTCACTGTAACACCGAGTTGGAGCTAGTACATCCCCATTTACATTTATGAACTGTAGTTTGCAACTGAAATGAAAATTTGTTTTCCCAACAAGCTAGGTGAAGACGGCTTTCACACACACATATCTTTCAGAAATGAGCATGTGGAGAGACGTTCGTTCATCTAGCACAAATGGAACGGCTTGCAGGAGAAATTTTACTCTGGATTCTCAGTCTGTTTCCTAGTGCCGGTTTGATTTTCCTGCAGTTTTCACTGTAAAACCGAGTTGGAACTAGTACCTCCTCATATATATGTCTGGAGTGTAGTTTAAACTGAAAAGAATCTTTGCGTTTCCAACAAGCTTGTTGAAGGATGGTTTTCACACACACTTTTCTCTCAGAACTTAGCATGTGTAGAAAATTCGTTCACATAGCACAATGGGAACGCTTTGCAAGTGTAACATTTACTCTGGTTTCTCATTCTTTTTTCTAGTGCCAGTTTGAATTCCTGCAGTTTTCACTGTAAAACCGTGTTGGAGCTTATATCTCCCCATAAGTGTAAGCAGTGTAGTTTGCAACAAAAGAAACTTTGTGTTCCCAACAAGCTAGGTGAAGGACGACTTTCACACACACTTATCTCGCAGAACTGAGCATGTGGAGAGACGTTCGTTCATCTAGCACAAAGAGAAAGTTTTACAGGGGAATCTGTTACTCTGGTTTTTAAGTCTGTTTCCTTGCCGGTATTAAGTTTCTGCATTTTTCACTGTAAAACCGAGTTGGAGCTAGTACATCCCCATTTACATGTATGAACTGTAGTTTGCAACTGAAATGAAAATTTGTTTTCCCAACAAGCTAGGTGAAGACGGCTTTCACACACACATATCTTTCAGAAATGAGCATGTGGAGAGACGTTCGTTCATCTAGCACAAATGGAACGGTTTGCAGGAGAAATTTTACTCTGGATTCTCAGTCTGTTTCCTAGTGCCGGTTTGATTTTCCTGCAGTTTTCACTGTAAAACAGAGTTGGAACTAGTACCTCCTCATATATATGTATGGAGTGTATTTTGCAATTGAGAAGAATCTTTGTGTTCCCAACAACCTAGGTGAAGGATGGCTTCCACACACACTTATCTCTCAGAACTGAGCATGTGGAGAAATGTTCGTTCACCTAGAATATGGGAACGCTTTGCAAGTGTAATATTTACTCTGGTTTCTCAGTCTGTTTCTTAGTGCCGGTTTGAAGTTCTTGTAATTTTCACTGTAAAACCGTGTTGCAGCTTGGACTTCCCCATATAAATGTATGGACTGTAGTTTGCAACTGAAATAATCTTTGTGTTCCCAAATAGCTAGGTAAAGGACGGCTTTCAGACACAGTTATCTCTTAGAACTGAGCATGTGGAGAGACGTTCGTACATCTAGCACAAAGGGAACGGTTGGAAGGGGAAATTTTACTCAGCTTTCTCAGTCCGTTTCCTAGTGCCGGGTTGAAGTTCCTGCAGTTATCACAGTAAAACCGATTTGGAGCTAGTACCTCCCCATATATATATACGGAGTGCAGTTTGCAACTGAAAACAAACTTTGTGTTCCCAACTAGCTAGGTGAAGGACGGCTTTCACACCCACTTATCTCTCAGAACTGAGCATGTGGAGAGACGTTCGTTCATCTAGCACAATGGGAACGGGATGCAGGGGAAACTTGTTCTCTGGTTTCTCATTCAGTTTCCTAGAGCCGGTTTGAAGTTCCTGCAGTTTTCACTGTAAAACCGAGTTGGAGATTATACCTCCCCATATATGTATGCATTGTAGTTTGCAACAGAAAGAATCTTTTGTTCCCAACAAGCTAAGTGAAGGACGGCTTTCACACACACATATCTCTTAGAACAGAGCATGTGGAGTGACGTTCGTTCATCTAGCACAAATGGAACGTGTGGAAGGGGAAATTTTACTCAGCTTTCTCAGTCCGTTTCCTAGTGCCGGTTTGAAGTTCCTGCAGTTTTCACTGTAAAACCGAGTTGGAGCTAGTACCAACCCTTATATATATATGCATTGTAGTTTGCCACTGAAAACAAACTTTGTGTTCCCAACTAGCTAGGTGAAGGACGGCTTTCACACCCAATTATCTCTCAGAACTGAGCATGTGGAGAGACGTTCGTTCATCTAGCACAAAGGGAATGGGTTGCAGGGGAAATTTTACTAAGCTTTCTCAGTCTGTTTCCTAGTGCCGTATTGAAGTTCCTGCAGTTTTCACTGTAAAACCGAAATGAGATAGTCCCTCCCCATATATATGTATGGAGTGTAGTTTGCAACTGGAAAGGAACTTTGTGTTCTCATCAAGCTAGGTGAAGGACGGCTTTCACACACACTTGTCTCTCAGAAGTGAGCATGCGGAGTGACGTTCGTTCACCTAGCACAAACGTAACGGGTTGCTGGAGAAACTTTTACTCTGGGTTCTGAGTCTGCTTCCTAGTGCCGATTTGAAGTTCCTGCAGTTTTCACTGTAAAAACGATTTGGAGCTAATACCTCCCCTTATATATATATGGAGTGGAGTTTGCACCTGAAAAGAATCTTTGTGTTCCCCACAAGCTAGATGAAGTACGGCTTTCACCACACTTATCTCGCAGAACTTAGAATGTGGAGAAAATTCGTTCACCTAGCACAATGGGAACGCTTTGCATGTGTAATATTTACTCTGGTTTCTCATTCTTTTTTCTAGTGCCGGTTTGAATTCCTGCAGTTTTCACTGTAAAACCGTGTTGGAGCTTTTAACTCCCCATATATGTAGGCAGTGTAGTTTGCAACTAAAATAAACTTTGTGTTCCCAACAAGCTCGGTGATGGACGGCTTTCACACACAATTTTCTCTCAGATCTGAGCATGTGGAGAGACGTTCTTTCATCTAGCACAAAGGGAACGAGTTGCAAGGGAATCTGTTATTCTGGTTTCTCAGACTGTTTCTTTGCCGGTATTAAGTTCCTGCATTTTTCACTGTAAAACCGAGTTGGAGCTAGTACATCCCCATTTATATATATGAACTGTAGTTTGCAACTGAAATGAAAATTTGTATTACAAACAAGCTGCGTGAATGACGGCTTTCAAACACACATATATTTCAGAAATGAGCATGTGGAGAGACGTTCGTTCATCTAGCATAAAATGGAACGTTCTGCAGGAGAAATTTTACTCTGGATTCTCAGTCTGTTTCCTAGTGCCGGTTTGAAGTTCCTGCATTTTTCACTGTAAAACAGAGTTGGAACTAGTTCCTCCCCATATATATGTATGTAGTGTAATTTCCTACTGTGAAGAAACTTTGTGTTCATAGCAAGCAAGTTGAAGGACGGCTTTCACACACACTTATCTCTCAGAAATTAGCATTTGGGGAGACGTTCATTCCTCTAGAACAATGGGAACTTGTTGCAGAGGAAAATTATTCTTTGGTATCTCAGTCTGTTTCCTAGTGCCGATATGATGTTCCTGCATTTTTCACTGTAAAACTGATTTGGAGCTAGTACCTACCCTTTTATATGTATGAAGTGTAGTTTGCAACTGAAATGAAAATTTGTATTCCCAACAAGCTAGGTGAAGGACGGCTTTCAAACACACTTATTTCTCAGAATTGAGCATGTGGAGAAAAGTTCGTTCAGCTAGCAAAATTGAAAAACTTTGCAAGTGTAACATTTACTCTGGTTTCTCAGTCTGTTTCCTAGTGCCGTTTTGAAGTTCCTGCAGTTTTCACTGTAAAACCGTGTTGGAGCTAGGTCCTCCAAATATAAATATATGGAGTGTAGTTTACAACTGAAGAGAAACTTTCTGTTCCCAACAAAAAAGATGAAGGACGGCTTTTACACACACTAATCTCTCAGAAATGAGCATGTGGAGAGACGGTCGTTCATCTAGCACAAAGGGAACGGGTTGCAGGGGAAACTGTTTTTTTGGTTTCTCAGTCTGTTTCCTAGTGCCGGTTTGAAGTTCCTGCAGTTTTCAATGTAAAACCTGGTTGGAGCTTATACCTCCCCATATATGTATGCAGTGTAGTTTGCAACTGAAAGAAACTTTCTGTTCCCAACAAGCTAGGTGAAAGACGGCATTTGCACACACTTATCTCTCAGAACTGAGCATGTGGAGAGACGTTCATTCATCTAGCACAAAGGGAACGGTTTGCAGGAGAAACTGTTACTCTGGTTTCTCATTCTGTTTCCTAGTGCCGGTATTAAGTTCCTGCATTTTTCACTGTAAAACCGAGTTTGAGCTAGTACCTCCCCATTTACATATATGAAGTGTAGTTTGCAACTGAAATGAAAATTTGTATTACCAACAAGCTAGGTGAAGCACGGCTTTCACACACAATTATCTCTCAGAACTTAGCATGTGGACAGACGTTCGTTCATCTAGCATAAAATGGAACGTTTTGGAGGAGAAACTTTTACTCTAGTTCTCGGTATGTTTCGTAGTGCCGGTTTGAAGTTCCTGCAGTTTTCACTGTAAAACCGATTTTGAGCCAGGTCCGCCCCATATATATGTATGGAGTGTACTTTGCAACTGAAAAGGAACTTTGTGTTCCCATCAAGATAGTTGAAGGACGGCTTTCACACACACTTATCTGTCAGAACTGAGCATGTGGAGAAAAGTTCGTTCACTTAGAAAATTTGAACGCTTTGCAAGTGTAATATTTACTCTGGTTTCTCAGTCTTTTGCTTAGTGCCGGTTTGAAGTTCTTGTAATTTTCACTGTAAAACCGTGATGCAGCTTGGACCTCCCCATATAAATGTATGGACTGTAGTTTGCAACTGAAAGAATCTTTGTGTTCCCAAAAAGCTAGGTGAAGGACGGCTTTCAGACACACTTATCTCTTAGAACTGAGCATTTGGAGAGACGTTCGTTCATGTAGCACAAATGGAATTGTTGGAAGGGGAAATATTACTCAGCTTTCTCAGTCCGTTTCCTAGTGCCGGGTTGAAGTTCCTGCAGTTATCAGTGTAAAATCTATTTGGAGCTTGTACCTCCCCATATATATATACGGAGTGTAGTTTGCAACTGAAAAGTAACTTTGTTTTCCCAACAAGCTAGGTGAAGGACGGCTTTCACACACACTTATCTCTCAGAACTGAGCATGTGCAGAGACGTTCGTTCATCAAGCACAAAGGGAACGGATTGAAGTCGAAATTTTACTCAGCATTCTCAGTCCGTTTCCTAGTGGCGGTTTGAAGTTCCTGCAGTTTTCACTGTTAAACCGATTTGAGATAGTACCTCCCCATATATATGTCTGGAGTGTAGTTTCAACTGAAAAGAATCTTTGCGTTTCCAACAAGCTTGGTGAAGGACGGTTTTCACACACACTTTTCTCTCAGAACTTAGCATGTGTAGAAAATTCATTCACAAAGAACAATGGGAACGCTTTGCAAGTGTAACATTTACTCTGGTTTCTCATTCTTTTTTCTAGTGCCAGTTTGAATTCCTGCAGTTTTCACTGTAAAACCGTGTTGGAGCTTATATCTCCCCATATGTGTAAGCAGTGTAGTTTGCAATAAAAAGAAACTTTGTGTTCCCAACAAGCTAGGTGAAGGACGACTTTCACACACACTTATCTCGCAGAACTGAGCATGTGGAGAGACGTTCGTTCATCTAGCACAAAGAGAAAGTTTTACAGGGGAATCTGTTACTCTGGTTTTTAAGTCTGTTTCCTTGCCGGTATTAAGTTTCTGCATTTTTCACTGTAAAACCGAGTTGGAGCTAGTACATCCCCATTTACATGTATGAACTGTAGTTTGCCACTGAAATGAAAATTTGTTTTCCCAACAAGCTAGGTGAAGACGGCTTTAACACACATATCTTTCAGAAATGAGCATGTGGAGAGACGTTCGTTCATCTAGCACAAATGGAACTGTTTGCAGGAGAAATTTTACTCTGGATTCTCAGTCTGTTTCCTAGTGCCGGTTTGATTTTCCTGCAGTTTTCACTGTAAAACAGAGTTGGAACTAGTACCTCCTCATATATATGTATGGAGTGTATTTTGCAATTGAGAAGAATCTTTGTGTTCCCAACAACCTAGGTGAAGGATGGCTTCCACACACACTTATCTCTCAGAACTGAGCATGTAGAGAAAAGTTCATTCACCTAGAATATGGGAACGCTTTGCAAGTGTAACATTTACTCTGGTTTCTCAGTCTGTTTCCTAGTGCCGTTTTGAAGTTCCTGCAGTTTTCACTGTAAAACCGTGTTGGAGCAAGGTCCTCCAAATATAAATATATGGAGTGTAGTTTACAACTGAAGAGAAACTTTCTGTTCACAACAAAAAAGATGAAGGTCGGCTTTTACACACACTAATCTCTCAGAAATGAGCATGTGGAGAGACGGTCGTTCATCTAGCACAAAGGGAACGGGTTGCAGGGGAAACTGTTTTTTTGGTTTCTCAGTCTGTTTCCTAGTGCCGGTTTGAAGTTCCTGCAGTTTTCAATGTAAAACCTGGTTGGAGCTTATACCTCCCCATATATTTATGCAGTGTAGTTTGCAACTGAAAGAAACTTTCTGTTCCCAACAAGCTAGGTGAAGGACGGCATTTGCACACACTTATGTCTCAGAACTGAGCATGTGGAGAGATGTTCATTCATCTAGCACAAAGGGAACGGTTTGCAGGGGAAACTGTTACTCTGGTTTCTCAGTCTGTTTCCTAGTGCCGGTTTTAAGTTCCTGCATTTTTCACTGTAAAACCGAGTTTGAGCTAGTACCTCCCCATTTACATATATGAAGTGTAGTTTGCAACTGAAATGAAAATTTGTATTACCAACAAGCTAGGTGAAGCACGGCTTTCACACACAATTAACTCTCAGAACTTAGCATGTGGACAGACGTTCGTTCATCTAGCACAAAATGGAAAGTTTTGCAGGAGAAACTTTTACTCTAGTTCTCGGTATGTTTCGTAGTGCTGGTTTGAAGTTCCTGCTGTTTTCACTGTAAAACCGATTTTGAGCCAGGTCCGCCCCATATATATTTATGGAGTGTACTTTGCAACTGAAAAGGAACTTTGTGTTCCCATCAAGATAGGTGAAGGACGGCTTTCACACACACTTATCTGTCAGAACTGAGCATGTGGAGAAAAGTTCGTTCACTTAGAAAATTTGAACGCTTTGCAAGTGTAATATTTACTCTGGTTTCTCAGTCTTTTTCTTAGTGCCGGTTTGAAGTTCTTGTAATTTTCACTGTAAAACCGTGTTGCAGCTTGGACCTCCCCATATAAATGTATGGACTGTAGTTTGCAACTGAAAGAATCTTTGTGTTCCCAAAATGCTAGGTGAAGGACGGCTTTCAGACACACTTGTCTATTAGAACTGAGCATGTGGTGAGACGTTCGTTCATGTAGCACAAATGGAATGGTTGGAAGGGGAAATTTTACTCAGCTTTCTCAGTCTGTTTTCTAGTGCCGGGTTGAAGTTCCAGCAGTTATCACAGTAAAATCGATTTGGAGCTAGTACCTCCCCATATATATGTACGGAGTGTAGTTTGCAACTGAAAAGAAACTTTGTGTTCCCAACAAGCTAGGTGAAGGACGGCTTTCACACACACTTATCTCTCAGAACTGAGCATGTGCAGAGACGTTCGTTCATCAAGCACAATGGGAAAGGATTGAAGTCGAAATTTTACTCAGCATTCTCAGTCCGTTTCCTAGTGCCAGTTTGAAGTTCCTGCAGTTTTCACTGTTAAACCGATTTGAGATAGTACCTCCCCATATATATGTCTGGAGTGTAGTTTGCAACTGAAAAGAATCTTTGCGTTTCCAACAAGCTTAGTGAAGTACGGTTTTCACACAAACATTTCTCTCAGAACTTAGCATGTGTAGAAAATTCGTTCACATAGCACAATGTGAACGCTTTGCAAGTGTAACATTTACTCTGGTTTCTCATTCTTTTTTGTAGTGCCAGTTTGAATTCCTGCAGTTTTCACTGTAAAACCGTGTTGGAGCTTATAACTCCCCATATATGTAAGCAGTGTAGTTTGCAACTAAAAGAAACTTTGTGTTCCCAACAAGCAAGGTGAAGGACGACTTTCACACACACTTACCTCTCAGAACTGAGCATGTGGAGAGACGTTCGTTCATCTACCACAAAGAGAACGAGTTGCAATGGAATCGGTTATTCTGGTTTCTCAGACTGTTTCTTTGCCGGTATTACGTTCCTGCATTTTTCACTGTAAAACCGAGTTGGAGCTAGTACATCCCCATTTATATATATGAACTGTAGTTTGCAACTGAAATGAAAATTTGTATTATAAACAAGCTACGTGAAGGACGGCTTTCAAACACACATATATTTCAGAAATGAGCATGTGGAGAGACGTTCGTTCATCTAGCATAAAATGGAACGTTCTGCAGGAGAAATTTTACTCTGGATTCTCAGTCTGTTTCCTAGTGCCGGTTTGAAGTTCCTGCATTTTTCACTGTAAAACAGAGTTGGAACTAGTACCTCCCCATATATATGTATGTAGTGTAATTTCCTACTGTGAAGAAACTTTGTGTTCATAGCAAGAAAGTTGAAGGACGGCTTTCACACACACTTATCTCTCAGAAATTAGCATTTGGGGAGACGTTCATTCCTCTAGAACAATGGGAACGTGTTGCAGAGGAAAATTATTCTCTGGTTTCTCAGTCTGTTTCCAAGTGCCGGTATGATGTTCCTGAATTTTTCACTGTAAAACCGAGTTGGAGCTAGTACCTACCCTTTTATATGTATGAAAGTAGTTTGCAACTGAAATGAAAATTTGTATTCCCAACAAGCTAGGTGAAGGACGGCTTTAAAACACACTTATCTCTCAGAATTGAGCATGTGGAGAAAAGTTCATTCAGCTAGCACAATGGAAACACTTTGCAAGTGTAACATTTACTCTGGTTTCTCAGTCTGTTTCCTAGTGCCGTTTTGAAGTTCCTGCAGTTTTCACTGTAAAACCGTGTTGGAGCTAGGTCCTCCAAATATAAATATATGGAGTGTAGTTTACAACTGAAGAGAAACTTTCTGTTCCCAACAAAAAAGATGAAGGACGGCTTTTACACACACTAATTTCTCAGAAATGAGCATGTGGAGAGACGATCGTTCATCTAGCACAAAGGGAACGGGTTGCAGGGGAAACTGTATTTTTGGTTTCTCAGTCTGTTTCCTAGTGCCGGTTTGAAGTTCCTGCAGTTTTCAATGTAAAACCGTGTTGGAGCTTATACCTCCCCATATATGTATGCAGTGTAGTTTGCAACTGAAAGAAACTTTCTGTTCCCAACAAGCTAGGTGAAAGACGGCATTTGCACACACTTATCTCTCAGAACTGAGCATGTGGAGAGACGTTCATTCATCTAGCACAAAGGGAACGGGTTGCAGGGGAAACTGTTTTTTTGGTTTCTCAGTCTGTTTCCTAGTGCCGGTTTGAAGTTCCTGCAGTTTTCAATGTAAAACCTAGTTGGAGCTTATACCTCCCCATATATGTATGCAGTGTAGTTTGCAACTGAAAGAAACTTTCTGTTCCCAACAAGCTAGGTGAAAGACGGCATTTGCACACACTTATCTCTCAGAACTGAGCATGTGGAGAGACGTTCATTCATCTAGCACAAAGGGAACGGTTTGCAGGGGAAACTGTTACTCTGGTTTCTCAGTCTGTTTCCTAGTGCCGGTATTAAGTTCCTGCATTTTTCACTGTAAAACCGAGTTTGAGCTAGTACCTCCCCATTTACATATATGAAGTGTAGTTTGCAACTGAAATGAAAATTTGTATTACCAACAAGCTAGGTGAAGCACGGCTTTCACACACAATTATATCTCAGAACTTAGCATGTGGACAGACGTTCGTTCATCTAGCACAAAATGGAACGTTTTGCAGGAGAAACTTTTACTCTAGTTCTCGGTATGTTTCGTAGTGCCGGTTTGAAGTTCCTGCAGTTTTCACTGTAAAACCGATTTTGAGCCAGGTCCGCCCCATATATATGTATGGAGTGTACTTTGCAACTGAAAAGGAACTTTGTGTTCCCATCAAGATAGTTGAAGGACGGCTTTCACACACACTTATCTGTCAGAACTGAGCATGTGGAGAAAAGTTCGTTCACTTAGAAAATTTGAACGCTTTGCAAGTGTAATATTTACTCTGGTTTCTCAGTCTTTTGCTTAGTGCCGGTTTGAAGTTCTTGTAATTTTCACTGTAAAACCGTGATGCAGCTTGGACCTCCCCATATAAATGTATGGACTGTAGTTTGCAACTGAAAGAATCTTTGTGTTCCCAAAAAGCTAGGTGAAGGACGGCTTTCAGACACACTTATCTCTTAGAACTGAGCATTTGGAGAGACGTTCGTTCATGTAGCACAAATGGAATTGTTGGAAGGGGAAATTTTACTCAGCTTTCTCAGTCCGTTTCCTAGTGCCGGGTTGAAGTTCCTGCAGTTATCAGTGTAAAATCTATTTGGAGCTTGTACCTCCCCATATATATATACGGAGTGTAGTTTGCAACTGAAAAGAAACTTTGTTTTCCCAACAAGCTAGGTGAAGGACGGCTTTCACACACACTTATCTCTCAGAACTGAGCATGTGCAGAGACGTTCGTTCATCAAGCACAAAGGGAACGGATTGAAGTCGAAATTTTACTCAGCATTCTCACTCCATTTCCTAGTGCCGGTTTGAAGTTCCTGCAGTTTTCACTGTTGAACCGATTTGAGATAGTACCTCCCCATATATATGTCTGGAGTGTAGTTTCAACTGAAAAGAATCTTTGCATTTCCAACAAGCTTGGTGAAGGACGGTTTTCACACACACTTTTCTCTCAGAACTTAGCATGTGTAGAAAATTCATTCACATAGCACAATGGGAACGCTTTGCAAGTGTAACATTTACTCTGGTTTCTCATTCTTTTTTCTAGTGCCTGTTTGAATTCCTGAAGTTTTCACTGTAAAACCGTGTTGGAGCTTATAACTCCCCATATATGTAAGCAGTGTAGTTTGCAACTAAAAGAAACTTTGTGTTCCCAACAAGCTAGGTGAAGGACGACTTTCACACACACTTATCTCTCTGAACTGAGCATGTGGAGAGATGTTCGTTCATCTAGCACAAAGAGAACCTTTTGCAGGGGAATCTGTTACTCTGGTTTTTAAGTCTGTTTCCTTGCCGGTATTAAGTTCCTGCATTTTTCACTGTAACACCGAGTTGGAGCTAGTACATCCCCATTTACATTTATGAACTGTAGTTTGCAACTGAAATGAAAATTTGTTTTCCCAACAAGCTAGGTGAAGACGGCTTTCACACACACATATCTTTCAGAAATGAGCATGTGGAGAGACGTTCGTTCATCTAGCACAAATGGAACGGCTTGCAGGAGAAATTTTACTCTGGATTCTCAGTCTGTTTCCTAGTGCCGGTTTGATTTTCCTGCAGTTTTCACTGTAAAACCGAGTTGGAACTAGTACCTCCTCATATATATGTCTGGAGTGTAGTTTAAACTGAAAAGAATCTTTGCGTTTCCAACAAGCTTGTTGAAGGATGGTTTTCACACACACTTTTCTCTCAGAACTTAGCATGTGTAGAAAATTCGTTCACATAGCACAATGGGAACGCTTTGCAAGTGTAACATTTACTCTGGTTTCTCATTCTTTTTTCTAGTGCCAGTTTGAATTCCTGCAGTTTTCACTGTAAAACCGTGTTGGAGCTTATATCTCCCCATAAGTGTAAGCAGTGTAGTTTGCAACAAAAAGAAACTTTGTGTTCCCAACAAGCTAGGTGAAGGACGACTTTCACACACACTTATCTCGCAGAACTGAGCATGTGGAGAGACGTTCGTTCATCTAGCACAAAGAGAAAGTTTTACAGGGGAATCTGTTACTCTGGTTTTTAAGTCTGTTTCCTTGCCGGTATTAAGTTTCTGCATTTTTCACTGTAAAACCGAGTTGGAGCTAGTACATCCCCATTTACATGTATGAACTGTAGTTTGCAACTGAAATGAAAATTTGTTTTCCCAACAAGCTAGGTGAAGACGGCTTTCACACACACATATCTTTCAGAAATGAGCATGTGGAGAGACGTTCGTTCATCTAGCACAAATGGAACGGTTTGCAGGAGAAATTTTACTCTGGATTCTCAGTCTGTTTCCTAGTGCCGGTTTGATTTTCCTGCAGTTTTCACTGTAAAACAGAGTTGGAACTAGTACCTCCTCATATATATGTATGGAGTGTATTTTGCAATTGAGAAGAATCTTTGTGTTCCCAACAACCTAGGTGAAGGATGGCTTCCACACACACTTATCTCTCAGAACTGAGCATGTGGAGAAATGTTCGTTCACCTAGAATATGGGAACGCTTTGCAAGTGTAATATTTACTCTGGTTTCTCAGTCTGTTTCTTAGTGCCGGTTTGAAGTTCTTGTAATTTTCACTGTAAAAC
Source organism: Camelus ferus (assembly GCF_009834535.1). NCBI lineage: Eukaryota > Metazoa > Chordata > Mammalia > Artiodactyla > Camelidae > Camelus > Camelus ferus. Next base: position 838,402 of record NC_045731.1, on the reverse strand, counting down.
CGTGTTGCAGCTTGGACTTCCCCATATAAATGTATGGACTGTAGTTTGCAACTGAAATAATCTTTGTGTTCCCAAATAGCTAGGTAAAGGACGGCTTTCAGACACAGTTATCTCTTAGAACTGAGCATGTGGAGAGACGTTCGTACATCTAGCACAAACGGAACGGTTGGAAGGGGAAATTTTACTCAGCTTTCTCAGTCCGTTTCCTAGTGCCGGGTTGAAGTTCCTGCAGTTATCACAGTAAAACCGATTTGGAGCTAGTACCTCCCCATATATATATACGGAGTGCAGTTTGCAACTGAAAACAAACTTTGTGTTCCCAACTAGCTAGGTGAAGGACGGCTTTCACACCCACTTATCTCTCAGAACTGAGCATGTGGAGAGACGTTCGTTCATCTAGCACAATGGGAACGGGATGCAGGGGAAACTTGTTCTCTGGTTTCTCATTCAGTTTCCTAGAGCCGGTTTGAAGTTCCTGCAGTTTTCACTGTAAAACCGAGTTGGAGATTATACCTCCCCATATATGTATGCATTGTAGTTTGCAACAGAAAGAATCTTTTGTTCCCAACAAGCTAAGTGAAGGACGGCTTTCACACACACATATCTCTTAGAACAGAGCATGTGGAGTGACGTTCGTTCATCTAGCACAAATGGAACGCTTGGAAGGGGAAATTTTACTCAGCTTTCTCAGTCCGTTTCCTAGTGCCGGTTTGAAGTTCCTGCAGTTTTCACTGTAAAACCGAGTTGGAGCTAGTACCAACCCTTATATATATATGCATTGTAGTTTGCCACTGAAAACAAACTTTGTGTTCCCAACTAGCTAGGTGAAGGACGGCTTTCACACCCAATTATCTCTCAGAACTGAGCATGTGGAGAGACGTTCGTTCATCTAGCACAAAGGGAATGGGTTGCAGGGGAAATTTTACTAAGCTTTCTCAGTCTGTTTCCTAGTGCCGTATTGAAGTTCCTGCAGTTTTCACTGTAAAACCGAAATGAGATAGTCCCTCCCCATATATATGTATGGAGTGTAGTTTGCAACTGGAAAGGAACTTTGTGTTCTCATCAAGCTAGGTGAAGGACGGCTTTCACACACACTTGTCTCTCAGAAGTGAGCATGCGGAGTGACGTTCGTTCACCTAGCACAAACGTAACGGGTTGCTGGAGAAACTTTTACTCTGGGTTCTGAGTCTGCTTCCTAGTGCCGATTTGAAGTTCCTGCAGTTTTCACTGTAAAAACGATTTGGAGCTAATACCTCCCCTTATATATATATGGAGTGGAGTTTGCACCTGAAAAGAATCTTTGTGTTCCCCACAAGCTAGATGAAGTACGGCTTTCACCACACTTATCTCGCAGAACTTAGAATGTGGAGAAAATTCGTTCACCTAGCACAATGGGAACGCTTTGCATGTGTAATATTTACTCTGGTTTCTCATTCTTTTTTCTAGTGCCGGTTTGAATTCCTGCAGTTTTCACTGTAAAACCGTGTTGGAGCTTTTAACTCCCCATATATGTAGGCAGTGTAGTTTGCAACTAAAATAAACTTTGTGTTCCCAACAAGCTCGGTGATGGACGGCTTTCACACACAATTTTCTCTAAGATCTGAGCATGTGGAGAGACGTTCTTTCATCTAGCACAAAGGGAACGAGTTGCAAGGGAATCTGTTATTCTGGTTTCTCAGACTGTTTCTTTGCCGGTATTAAGTTCCTGCATTTTTCACTGTAAAACCGAGTTGGAGCTAGTACATCCCCATTTATATATATGAACTGTAGTTTGCAACTGAAATGAAAATTTGTATTACAAACAAGCTGCGTGATTGACGGCTTTCAAACACACATATATTTCAGAAATGAGCATGTGGAGAGACGTTCGTTCATCTAGCATAAAATGGAACGTTCTGCAGGAGAAATTTTACTCTGGATTCTCAGTCTGTTTCCTAGTGCCGGTTTGAAGTTCCTGCATTTTTCACTGTAAAACAGAGTTGGAACTAGTACCTCCCCATATATATGTATGTAGTGTAATTTCCTACTGTGAAGAAACTTTGTGTTCATAGCAAGCAAGTTGAAGGACGGCTTCCACACACACTTATCTCTCAGAAATTAGCATTTGGGGAGACGTTCATTCCTCTAGAACAATGGGAACTTGTTGCAGAGGAAAATTATTCTTTGGTTTCTCAGTCTGTTTCCTAGTGCCGATATGATGTTCCTGCATTTTTCACTGTAAAACTGATTTGGAGCTAGTACCTACCCTTTTATATGTATGAAGTGTAGTTTGCAACTGAAATGAAAATTTGTATTCCCAACAAGCTAGGTGAAGGACGGCTTTCAAACACACTTATTTCTCAGAATTGAGCATGTGGAGAAAAGTTCGTTCAGCTAGCAAAATTGAAAAACTTTGCAAGTGTAACATTTACTCTGGTTTCTCAGTCTGTTTCCTAGTGCCGTTTTGAAGTTCCTGCAGTTTTCACTGTAAAACCGTGTTGGAGCTAGGTCCTCCAAATATAAATATATGGAGTGTAGTTTACAACTGAAGAGAAACTTTCTGTTCCCAACAAAAAATGAAGGACGGCTTTTACACACACTAATCTCTCAGAAATGAGCATGTGGAGAGACGGTCGTTCATCTAGCACAAAGGGAACGGGTTGCAGGGGAAACTGTTTTTTTGGTTTCTCAGTCTGTTTCCTAGTGCCGGTTTGAAGTTCCTGCAGTTTTCAAAGTAAAACCTAGTTGGAGCTTATACCTCCCCATATATGTATGCAGTTTATTTTGCAACTGAAAGAAACTTTCTGTTCCCAACAAGCTAGGTGAAAGACGGTATTTGCACACACTTATCTCTCAGAACTGAGCATGTGGAGAGACGTTCATTCATCTAGCACAAAGGGAACGGTTTGCAGGAGAAACTGTTACTCTGGTTTCTCATTCTGTTTCCTAGTGCCGGTATTAAGTTCCTGCATTTTTCACTGTAAAACCGAGTTTGAGCTAGTACCTCCCCATTTACATATATGAAGTGTAGTTTGCAACTGAAATGAAAATTTGTATTACCAACAAGCTAGGTGAAGCACGGCTTTCACACACAATTATCTCTCAGAACTTAGCATGTGGACAGACGTTCGTTCATCTAGCATAAAATGGAACGTTTTGGAGGAGAAACTTTTACTCTAGTTCTCGGTATGTTTCGTAGTGCCGGTTTGAAGTTCCTGCAGTTTTCACTGTAAAACCGATTTTGAGCCAGGTCCGCCCCATATATATGTATGGAGTGTACTTTGCAACTGAAAAGGAACTTTGTGTTCCCATCAAGATAGTTGAAGGACGGCTTTCACACACACTTATCTGTCAGAACTGAGCATGTGGAGAAAAGTTCGTTCACTTAGAAAATTTGAACGCTTTGCAAGTGTAATATTTACTCTGGTTTCTCAGTCTTTTGCTTAGTGCCGGTTTGAAGTTCTTGTAATTTTCACTGTAAAACCGTGATGCAGCTTGGACCTCCCCATATAAATGTATGGACTGTAGTTTGCAACTGAAAGAATCTTTGTGTTCCCAAAAAGCTAGGTGAAGTACGGCTTTCAGACACACTTATCTCTTAGAACTGAGCATTTGGAGAGACGTTCGTTCATGTAGCACAAATGGAATTGTTGGAAGGGGAAATATTACTCAGCTTTCTCAGTCCGTTTCCTAGTGCCGGGTTGAAGTTCCTGCAGTTATCAGTGTAAAATCTATTTGGAGCTTGTACCTCCCCATATATATATACGGAGTGTAGTTTGCAACTGAAAAGAAACTTTGTTTTCCCAACAAGCTAGGTGAAGGACGGCTTTCACACACACTTATCTCTCAGAACTGAGCATGTGCAGAGACGTTCGTTCATCAAGCACAAAGGGAACGGATTGAAGTCGAAATTTTACTCAGCATTCTCACTCCGTTTCCTAGTGCCGGTTTGAAGTTCCTGCAGTTTTCACTGTTAAACCGATTTGAGATAGTACCTCCCCATATATATGTCTGGAGTGTAGTTTCAACTGAAAAGAATCTTTGCGTTTCCAACAAGCTTGGTGAAGGACGGTTTTCACACACACTTTTCTCTCAGAACTTAGCATGTGTAGAAAATTCATTCACAAAGAACAATGGGAACGCTTTGCAAGTGTAACATTTACTCTGGTTTCTCATTCTTTTTTCTAGTGCCAGTTTGAATTCCTGCAGTTTTCACTGTAAAACCGTGTTGGAGCTTATATCTCCCCATATGTGTAAGCAGTGTAGTTTGCAATAAAAAGAAACTTTGTGTTCCCAACAAGCTAGGTGAAGGACGACTTTCACACACACTTATCTTGCAGAACTGAGCATGTGGAGAGACGTTCGTTCATCTAGCACAAAGAGAAAGTTTTACAGGGGAATCTGTTACTCTGGTTTTTAAGTCTGTTTCCTTGCCGGTATTAAGTTTCTGCATTTTTCACTGTAAAACCGAGTTGGAGCTAGTACATCCCCATTTACATGTATGAACTGTAGTTTGCCACTGAAATGAAAATTTGTTTTCCCAACAAGCTAGGTGAAGACGGCTTTAACACACATATCTTTCAGAAATGAGCATGTGGAGAGACGTTCGTTCATCTAGCTCAAATGGAACTGTTTGCAGGAGAAATTTTACTCTGGATTCTCAGTCTGTTTCCTAGTGCCGGTTTGATTTTCCTGCAGTTTTCACTGTAAAACAGAGTTGGAACTAGTACCTCCTCATATATATGTATGGAGTGTATTTTGCAATTGAGAAGAATCTTTGTGTTCCCAACAACCTAGGTGAAGGATGGCTTCCACACACACTTATCTCTCAGAACTGAGCATGTAGAGAAAAGTTCGTTCACCTAGAATATGGGAACGCTTTGCAAGTGTAACATTTACTCTGGTTTCTCAGTCTGTTTCCTAGTGCCGTTTTGAAGTTCCTGCAGTTTTCACTGTAAAACCGTGTTGGAGCAAGGTCTTCCAAATATAAATATATGGAGTGTAGTTTACAACTGAAGAGAAACTTTCTGTTCACAACAAAAAAGATGAAGGTCGGCTTTTACACACACTAATCTCTCAGAAATGAGCATGTGGAGAGACGATCGTTCATCTAGCACAAAGGGAAAGGGTTGCAGGGGAAACTGTTTTTTTGGTTTCTCAGTCTGTTTCCTAGTGCCGGTTTGAAGTTCCTGCAGTTTTCAATGTAAAACCTGGTTGGAGCTTATACCTCCCCATATATGTATGCAGTGTAGTTTGCAACTGAAAGAAACTTTCTGTTCCCAACAAGCTAGGTGAAGGACGGCATTTGCACACACTTATGTCTCAGAACTGAGCATGTGGAGAGATGTTCATTCATCTAGCACAAAGGGAACGGTTTGCAGGGGAAACTGTTACTCTGGTTTCTCAGTCTGTTTCCTAGTGCCGGTTTTAAGTTCCTGCATTTTTCACTGTAAAACCGAGTTTGAGCTAGTACCTCCCCATTTACATATATGAAGTGTAGTTTGCAACTGAAATGAAAATTTGTATTACCAACAAGCTAGGTGAAGAACGGGTTTCACACACAATTATCTCTCAGAACTTAGCATGTGGACAGACGTTCGTTCATCTAGCACAAAATGGAAAGTTTTGCAGGAGAAACTTTTACTCTAGTTCTCGGTATGTTTCGTAGTGCTGGTTTGAAGTTCCTGCTGTTTTCACTGTAAAACCGATTTTGAGCCAGGTCCGCCCCATATATATGTATGGAGTGTACTTTGCAACTGAAAAGGAACTTTGTGTTCCCATCAAGATAGTTGAAGGACGGCTTTCACACACACTTATCTGTCAGAACTGAGCATGTGGAGAAAAGTTCGTTCACTTAGAAAATTTGAACGCTTTGCAAGTGTAATATTTACTCTGGTTTCTCAGTCTTTTTCTTAGTGCCGGTTTGAAGTTCTTGTAATTTTCACTGTAAAACCGTGTTGCAGCTTGGACTTCCCCATATAAATGTATGGACTGTAGTTTGCAACTGAAAGAATCTTTGTGTTCCCAAAATGCTAGGTGAAGGACGGCTTTCAGACACACTTGTCTATTAGAACTGAGCATGTGGTGAGACGTTCGTTCATGTAGCACAAATGGAATGGTTGGAAGGGGAAATTTTACTCAGCTTTCTCAGTGTGTTTTCTAGTGCCGGGTTGAAGTTCCAGCAGTTATCACAGTAAAATCGATTTGGAGCTAGTACCTCCCCATATATATGTACGGAGTGTAGTTTGCAACTGAAAAGAAACTTTGTTTTCCCAACAAGCTAGGTGAAGGACGGCTTTCACACACACTTATCTCTCAGAACTGAGCATGTGCAGAGACGTTCGTTCATCAAGCACAATGGGAAAGGATTGAAGTCGAAATTTTACTCAGCATTCTCAGTCCGTTTCCTAGTGCCAGTTTGAAGTTCCTGCAGTTTTCACTGTTAAACCGATTTGAGATAGTACCTCCCCATATATGTCTGGAGTGTAGTTTGCAACTGAAAAGAATCTTTGCGTTTCCAACAAGCTTAGTGAAGTACGGTTTTCACACAAACATTTCTCTCAGAACTTAGCATGTGTAGAAAATTCGTTCACATAGCACAATGTGAACGCTTTGCAAGTGTAACATTTACTCTGGTTTCTCATTCTTTTTTCTAGTGCCAGTTTGAATTCCTGCAGTTTTCACTGTAAAACCGTGTTGGAGCTTATAACTCCCCATATATGTAAGCAGTGTAGTTTGCAACTAAAAGAAACTTTGTGTTCCCAACAAGCAAGGTGAAGGACGACTTTCACACACACTTACCTCTCAGAACTGAGCATGTGGAGAGACGTTCGTTCATCTACCACAAAGAGAACGTTTTGCAGGGGAATCTGTTACTCTGGTTTTTAAGTCTGTTTCCTTGCCGGTATTAAGTTCCTGCATTTTTCACTGTAACACCGAGTTGGAGCTAGAACATCCCCATTTATATGTATGAACTGTAGTTTGCAACTGAAATGAAAATTTGATTTCCCAACAAGCTAGTTGAAGACGGTTTTCACACACACATATCTTTCAAAAATGAGCATGTGGAGAGACGTTCTTTCATCTAGCACAAATGGAACGGTTTGCAGGAGAAATTTTACTCTGGATTCTCAGTCTGTTTCCTAGTGCCGGTTTGATTTTCCTGCAGTTTTCACTGTAAAACCGAGTTGGAACTAGTACATCCTCATATGTATGTATGGAGTGTATTTTGCAATTGAGAAGAATCTTTGTGTTCCCAACAACCTAGGTGAAGGATGGCTTCCACACACACTTATCTCTCAGAACTGAGCATGTGGAGAAAAGTTCATTCACATAGAATATGGGAATGCTTTGCAAGTGTAACATTTACTCTGGTTTCTCAGTCTGTTTCTTCGTGCCGGTTTGAAGTTCTTGTAATTTTCACTGTAAAACCGTGTTGCAGGTTGGACTTCCCCATATAAATGTATGGACTGTAGTTTGCTACTGAAAGAATCTTTTTGTTCCCAAAAAGCTAAGTAAAGGAAGGCTTTCAGACACACTTATCTCTTAGAACTGAGCATGTGGAGAGACGTTCGTTCATCTAGCACAAAGGGAATGGGTTTCAGGGGAAATTTTACTAAGCTTTCTCAGTCCGTTTCCTAGTGCCGGGTTGAAGTTCCTGCACTTATCACAGTAAAACCGATTTGGAGCTAGTACCTCCCCATATATATATGCGGAGTGTAGTTTGCAACTGAAAAGAAACTTTGTGTTCCCAACAAGCTAGGTGAAGGACGGCTTTCACACACACTTATCTCTGAACTGAGCATGTGGAGAGAAGTTCGTTCATCCAGCACAATGGGAACGAGTAGCAGGAGAAACTGTTACTCTGGTTTCTCAGTCTGTTTCCTAGAGCCGGTTTGAAGTTCCTGCAGTTTTCACTATAAAACCGTGTTGGAGCTAGTACCTACCCATATATATATATGGATTGTAGTTTGCAACTTGAAAGAAACTTTGTGTTCCCAACTAGCTAGGTGAAGGACGGCATTCACACACACTTATCTCTTAGAACTGAGCATGTGGAGAGACGTTCGTTCATCTAGAACAAAGGGAACGGTAGGAAGGGGAAATTTTACTCAGCTATCTCTGTCCGTTTCCTAGTGCCGGTTTGAATTTCCTGCAGTATTCACTGTAAAACAGATTTGAGATAGTACCTCCCCAATATATATGAATGGAGTGTAGTTTGCAACTGAAAAGAAACTATGTGTTCCCAACTAGCTAGGTGAAGGACGGCTTTCACACCCAATTATCTCTCAGAACTGAGCATGTGGAGAGACGTTCGTTCATCTAGCACAAAGGGAATGGGTTGCAGGGGAAATTTTACTAAGCTTTCTCAGTCTGTTTCCTAGTGCCGTATTGAAAGTTCCTGCAGTTTTCACTGTAAAACCGAAATGAGCTATTCCCTCCCCATATATATGTATGGATTGTAGTTTGCAACTGGAAAGGAACTTTGTGTTCTCATCAAGCTAGGTGAAGGACGGCTTTCACACACACTTGTCTCTCAGAAGTGAGCATGCGGAGTGACGTTCGTTCACCTAGCACAAATGGAACGGGTTGCTTGAGAAACTTTTACTCTGGGTTCTGAGTCTGTTTCCTAGTGCCGGTTTGAAGTTCCTGCAGTTTTCACTGTAAGAACGATTTGGAGCTAATACCTCCCCTTATATATGTATGGAGTGGAGTTTGCAACTTAAAAGAATCTTTGTGTTCCCCACAAGCTAGGTGAAGTACGGCTTTCACCACACTTATCTCTCAGAACTTAGAATGTGGAGAAAATTCGTTCACCTAGCACAATGGGAACGCTTTGCAAGTGTAACATTTACTCTGGTTTCTCATTCTTTTTTCTAGTGCCGGTTTGAATTCCTGCAGTTTTCACTGTAAAACCGTGTTGAAGCTTATAACTCCCCATATATGTATGCAGTGTAGTTTGCAACTGAAAGAAACTTTCTGTTCCCAACAAGCTAGGTGAAGGACGGCATTTGCACACACTTATCTCTCAGAACTGAGCATGTGGAGAGACGTTTGTTCATCTAGCAAAAAAGGAACGGTTTGCAGGGGAAACTGTTACTCTGGTTTCTCAGTCTGTTTCCTAGTGCCGGTATTAAGTTCCTGCATTTTTCACTGTAAAACCGAGTTTGAGCTAGTACCTCCCCATTTACATATATGAAGTGTAGTTTGCAACTGAAATGAAAATTAGTATTACCAACATGCTAGGTTAAGCACGACTTTCACACACAATTACCTCTCAGAACTGAGCATGTGGACAGACGTTCGTTCATCTAGCACAAAATGGAACGTTTTGCAGGAGAAACTTTTACTCTAGGTCTCGGTATGTTTCGTAGTGCCGGTTTGAAGTTCCTGCAGTTTTCACTGTAAAACCGTGTTGCAACTAGTACCTCCCCTTATATATGTATGGAGTGTAGTTTGCTACTGAGAAGAAACTTTGTGTTCATAACAAGCAAGTTGAAGGACGGCTTTCACACACACTTATCTCTCAGAATTGAGCATGTGGAAAAAAGTTCGTTCAGCTAGCACAATGGAAACACTTTGCAAGTGTAACATTTACTCTGGTTTCTCAGTCTGTTTCCTAGTGCCGTTTTGAAGTTCCTGCAGTTTTCACTGTAAAACCGTGTTGGAGCTAGGTCTCCAAATATAAATATATGGAGTGTAGTTTACAACTGAAGAGAAACTTTCTGTTCCCAACAAAAAAGATGAAGGACGTCTTTTACACACATTAATCTCTCAGAAATGAGCATGTGGAGAGACGATCATTCATCTAGCACAAAGGGAACGGGTTGCAGGGTAAACTGTTTTTTTGGTTTCTCAGTCTGTTTCCTAGTGCCGGTTTGAAGTTCCTGCAGTTTTCAATGTAAAACCTGGTTGGAGCTTATACCTCCCCATATATGTATGCAGTGTAGTTTGCAACTGAAAGAAACTTTCTGTTCCCAACAAGCTAGGTGAAGGACGGCATTTGCACACACTTATCTCTCAGAACTGAGCATGTGGAGAGATGTTCATTCATCTAGCACAAAGGGAACGGTTTGCAGGGGAAACTGTTACTCTGGTTTCTCATTCTGTTTCCTAGTGCCGGTTTTAAGTTCCTGCATTTTTCACTGTAAAACCGAGTTTGAGCTAGTACCTCCCCATTTACATATATGAAGTGTAGTTTGCAACTGAATTGAAAATTTGTATTACCAACAAGCTAGGTGAAGCACGGCTTTCACACACAATTATCTCTCAGAACTTAGCATGTGGACAGACGTTCGTTCATCTAGCACAAAATGGAAAGTTTTGCAGGAGAAACTTTTACTCTAGTTCTCGGTATGTTTCGTAGTGCCGGTTTGAAGTTCCTGCAGTTTTCACTGTAAAACCGATTTTGAGCCAGGTCCGCCCCATATATATGTATGGAGTGTACTTTGCAACTGAAAAGGAACTTTGTGTTCCCATCAAGACAGTTGAAGGACGGCTTTCACACACACTTATCTGTCAGAACTGAGCATGTGGAGAAAAGTTCGTTCACTTAGAAAATTTGAACGCTTTGCAAGTGTAATATTTACTCTGGTTTCTCAGTCTTTTTCTTAGTGCCGGTTTGAAGTTCTTGTAATTTTCACTGTAAAACCGTGTTGCAGCTTGGACTTCCCCATATAAATGTATGGACTGTAGTTTGCAACTGAAAGAATCTTTGTGTTCCCAAAAAGCTAGGTGAAGGACGGCTTTCAGACACACTTGTCTCTTAGAACTGAGCATGTGGAGAGACGTTCGTTCATGTAGCACAAATGGAATTGTTGGAAGGGGAAATTTTACTCAGCTTTCTCAGTCCGTTTCCTAGTGCCGGGTTGAAGTTCCTGCTGTTATCACAGTAAAATCGATTTGGAGCTAGTACCTCCCCATATATATATATAGAGTGTAGTTTGCATCTGAAAAGAAACTTTGTTTTCCCAACAAGCTAGGTGAAGGACGGCTTTCACACACACTTATCTCTCAGAACTGAGCATGTGCAGAGACGTTCGTTCATCAAGCACAAAGGGAATGGATTGAAGTCGAAATTTTACTCAGCATTCTCACTCCATTTCCTAGTGCCGGTTTGAAGTTCCTGCAGTTTTCACTGTTAAACCGATTTGAGATAGTACCTCCCCATATATATGTCTGGAGTGTAGTTTGCAACTGAAAAGAATCTTTGCGTTTCCAACAAGCTTGTTGAAGGACGGTTTTCACACACACATTTCTCTCAGAACTTAGCATGTGTAGAAAATTCGTTCACATAGCACAATGGGAACGCTTTGCAAGTGTAACATTTACTCTGGTTTCTCATTCTTTTTTCTAGTGCCAGTTTGAATTCCTGCAGTTTTCACTGTAAAACAGTGTTGGAGCTTATAACTCCCCATATATGTAAGCAGTGTAGTTTGCAACTAAAAGAAACTTTGTGTTCCCAACATGCTAGGTGAAGGACGACTTTCACACACACTTATCTCTCAGAACTGAGCATGTGGAGAGACGTTCGTTCATCTAGCACAAAGAGAACCTTTTGCAGGGGAATCTGTTACTCTGGTTTTTAAGTCTGTTTCCTTGCCTGTATTAAGTTCCTGCATTTTTCACTGTAACACCGAGTTGGAGCTAGAACATCCCCATTTATATGTATGAACTGTAGTTTGCAACTGAAATGAAAATTTGTTTTCCCAACAAGCTAGTTGAAGACGGCTTTCACACACACATATCTTTCAGAAATGAGCATGTGGAGAGACGTTCGTTCATCTAGCACAAATGGAACGGTTTGCAGGAGAAATTTTACTCTGGATTCTCAGTCTGTTTCCTAGTGCCGGTTTGATTTTCCTGCAGTTTTCACTGTAAAAACGAGTTGGAACTAGTACCTCCTCATATAAATGTATGGAGTGTATTTTGCAATTGAGAAGAATCTTTGTGTTCCCAACAACCTAGGTGAAGGATGGCTTCCACACACACTTATCTCTCAGAACTGAGCATGTGGAGAAAAGTTCGTTCACCTAGAATATGGGAACGCTTTGCAAGTGTAACATTTTCTCTGGTTTCTCAGTCTGTTTCTTAGTGCCGGTTTGAAGTTCTTGTAATTTTCACTGTAAAACCGTGTTGCAGCTTGGATTTCCCCATATAAATGTATTGACTGTAGTTTGCAACTGAAAGAACTTTGTGTTCCCAAATAGCTAGGTAAAGGACGGCTTTCAGACACACTTATCTCTTAGAACTGAGCATGTGGAGAGACGTTCGTTCATCTAGCACAAAGGGAACGGTTGGAAGGGGAAATTTTACTCAGCTTTCTCAGTCCGTTTCCTAGTGCCGGGTTGAAGTTCCTGCACTTATCACAGTAAAACCGATTTGGAGCTAGTACCTCCCCATATATATATACGGAGTGTAGTTTGCAACTGAAAAGAAACTTTGTGTTCCCAACAAGCTAGGTGAAGGACGGCTTTCACACACACTTATCTCTGAACTGAGCATGTGGAGAGAAGTTCGTTCATCCAGCACAATGGGAACGAGTAGCAGGAGAAACTGTTACTCTGGTTTCTCAGTCTGTTTCCTAGAGCCGGTTTGAAGTTCCTGCAGTTTTCACTATAAAACCGTGTTGGAGCTAGTACCTACCCATATATATATATGGATTGTAGTTTGCAACTTGAAAGAAACTTTGTGTTCCCAACTAGCTAGGTGAAGGACGGCATTCACACACACTTATCTCTTAGAACTGAGCATGTGGAGAGACGTTCATTCATCTAGAACAAAGGGAACGGTAGGAAGGGGAAATTTTACTCAGCTATCTCAGTCCGTTTCCTAGTGCCGGTTTGAATTTCCTGCAGTATTCACTGTAAAACCGATTTGAGCTAGTACCTCCCCAATATATATGAATGGAGTGTAGTTTGCAACTGAAAAGAATCTTTGTGTTCCCAACTAGCTAGGTGAAGGACGGCTTTCACACCCAATTATCTCTCAGAACTGAGCATGTGGAAAGACGTTCGTTCATCTAGCACAAAGGGAATGGATTGCAGGTGAAATTTTACTAAGCTTTCTCAGTCTGTATCCTATGACGTATTGAAGTTCTTGCAGTTTTCTCTGTAAAACCGAAATGAGCTAGTCCCTCCCCATATTTATGCATGTAGTGTAGTTTGCAACTGAAAAGGTACTTTGTGTTCTAAACAAGCTAGGTGAAGGACGGCTTACACACACACATATCTCTCAGAACTGAGCATGCGGAGTGACGTTCGTTCACCTAGCACAAACGGAACGGGTTGCAGGAAAAACTTTTACTCTGGGTACAGAGTCTGTTTCCTAGTGCGAGTTTGAATTTCCTGCAGTTTTCACTGTAAAACCGAGTTGGAGCTAATACCTCCCCATATATATGTATGGAGTGTAGTTAGCAACTGAAAAGAAACTTTGTGTTCCCAACAAGATATGTGAAGGACGGCTTTCAAACCCACTTATCTCTCAGAACTGAGCATGTGGAGAGACGTTCGTTCATCTAGCACAGAGAGAACGGTTTGCAGGGGAAATTTAACTAAGCTTTCTCAGTCTGTTTTCTAGTGCCTTATTGAAATTCCTGCAGTTTTCACTGTAAAAGTGAAATGAGCTAGTACCTCCCCATATATATGTATGGAGTGTAGTTTGCAACTGAAAAGAAACTTTGTGTTCCCAACAAGCTTGTGGAAGAAAGGCTTTCACACACACTTATCTCTCAGATCTGAGCATCTGAAAAGACGGTCATTCATCTAGCACAAAGGGAACGGGTTGCAGGGGAAATTATTTCTCTGGTTTCTCAGTGTGTTTCCTGGTGTCGGATGGATATTCCTGCAGTTTTCCCTATAAAACCGAGTTGGGGCTAGTACTTACCCATATATATTTATGGAGTGTAGTTTGCAACTGAAAAGGAACTTTGTGTTCCCAACCAGCTAGGTGAAGGACGGATTTCACACCCAATTATCTCTCAGAACTGAGCATGTGGAGAGACGTTCGTTCATCTAGCACAAAGAGAATGGGTTGCAGGGGAAATTTTACTAAGCTTTCTCAGTCTGTTTCCTAGTGCCGTATTGAAGTTCCTGCAGTTGTCACTGTAAAACCGTGTTGGAGATTATACCTCCCCATATATGTATGCATTGTAGTTTGCAACTGAAAGAATCTTTGTGTTCCCAACAAGCTAGTTGAAGGAAGGCTTTCACACACACATATCTCTTAGAACTGAGCATGTGGAGTGACGTTCGTTCACCTAGCACAAAGGGAACGAGTGGAAGGGGAAAATTTACTCAGCTTTCTCAGTCCTTTTCCTAGTGCCGGATTGAAGTTCCTGCAGTTTTCACTGTAAAACGGATTTGGAGCTAGTACCAACCCTTATATATATATGGATTGTAGTTTGCAACTTAAAAGAAACTATGTGTTCCCAACTAGCTAGGTGAAGGACGGCTTTCACACCCAATTATCTCTCAGAACTGAGCATGTGGAGAGACGTTCGTTCATCTAGCACAAAGGGAATGGGTTGCAGGGGAAATTTTACTAAGCTTTCTCAGTCTGTTTCCTTGTGCCGTATTGAAGTTCCTGCAGTTTTCACTGTAAAACCGAAATGAGCTATTCCCTCCCCATATATATGTATGGATTGTAGTTTGCAACTGGAAAGGAACTTTGTGTTCTCATCAAGCTAGGTGAAGGACGGCTTTCACACACACTTGTCTCTCAGAAGTGAGCATGCGGAGTGACGTTCGTTCACCTAGCACAAACGGAACGGGTTGCTTGAGAAACTTTTACTCTGGGTTCTGAGTCTGTTTCCTAGTGCCGGTTTGAAGTTCCTGCAGTTTTCACTGTAAGAACGATTTGGAGCTAATACCTCCCCTTATATATATATGGAGTGGAGTTTGCAACTTAAAAGAATCTTTGTGTTCCCCACAAGCTAGGTGAAGTACGGCTTTCACCACACTTATCTCTCAGAACTTAGAATGTGGAGAAAATTCGTTCACCTAGCACAATGGGAACGCTTTGCTAGTGTAACATTTACTCTGGTTTCTCATTCTTTTTTCTAGTGCCGGTTTGAATTCCTGCAGTTTTCACTGTAAAACCGTGTTGAAGCTTATAACTCCCCATATATGTATGCAGTGTAGTTTGCAACTGAAAGAAACTTTCTGTTCCCAACAAGCTAGGTGAAGGACGGCATTTGCACACACTTATCTCTCAGAACTGAGCATGTGGAGAGACGTTTGTTCATCTAGCAAAAAAGGAACGGTTTGCTGGGGAAACTGTTACTCTGGTTTCTCAGTCTGTTTCCTAGTGCCGGTATTAAGTTCCTGAATTTTTCACTGTAAAACCGAGTTTGAGCTAGTACCTCCCCATTTACATATATGAAGTGTAGTTTGCAACTGAAATGAAAATTTGTATTACCAACAAGCTAGGTGAAGCACGGCTTTCACACACAATTATCTCTCAGAACTTAGCATGTGGACAGACGTTCGTTCATCTAGCACAAAATGGAAAGTTTTGCAGGAGAAACTTTTACTCTAGTTCTCGGTATGTTTCGTAGTGCCGGTTTGAAGTTCCTGCAGTTTTCACTGTAAAACCGATTTTGAGCCAGGTCCGCCCCATATATATGTATGGAGTGTACTTTGCAACTGAAACGGAACTTTGTGTTCCCATCAAGATAGTTGAAGGACGGCTTTCACACACACTTATCTGTCAGAACTGAGCATGTGGAGAAAAGTTCGTTCACTTAGAAAATTTGAACGCTTTGCAAGTGTAATATTTACTCTGGTTTCTCAGTCTTTTTCTTAGTGCCGGTTTGAAGTTCTTGTAATTTTCACTCTAAAACCGTGTTGCAGCTTGGACTTCCCCATATAAATGTATGGACTGTAGTTTGCAACTGAAAGAATCTTTGTGTTCCCAAAAAGCTAGGTGAAGGACGGCTTTCAGACACACTTGTCTCTTAGAACTGAGCATGTGGAGAGACGTTCGTTCATGTAGCACAAATGGAATGGTTGGAAGGGGAAATTTTACTCAGCTTTCTCAGTCCGTTTCCTAGTGCCGGGTTGAAGTTCCTGCAGTTATCACAGTAAAATCGATTTGGAGCTAGTACCTCCCCATATATATATACGGAGTGTAGTTTGCAACTGAAAAGAAACTTTGTTTTCCCAACAAGCTAGGTGAAGGACGGCTTTCACACACACTTATCTCTCAGAACTGAGCATGTGCAGAGACGTTCGTTCATCAAGCACAAAGGGAATGGATTGAAGTCGAAATTTTACTCAGCATTCTCAGTCCATTTCCTAGTGCCGGTTTGAAGTTCCTGCAGTTTTCACTGTTAAACCGATTTGAGATAGTACCTCCCCATATATATGTCTGGAGTGTAGTTTGCAACTGAAAAGAATCTTTGCGTTTCCAACAAGCTTGTTGAAGGACGGTTTTCACACACACATTTCTCTCAGAACTTAGCATGTGTAGAAAATTCGTTCACATAGCACAATGGGAACGCTTTGCAAGTGTAACATTTACTCTGGTTTCTCATTCTTTTTTCTAGTGCCAGTTTGAATTCCTGCAGTTTTCACTGTAAAACCGTGTTGGAGCTTATAACTCCCCATATATGTAAGCGGTGTAGTTTGCAACTAAAAGAAACTTTGTGTTCCCAACATGCTAGGTGAAGGACGACTTTCACACACACTTATCTCTCAGAACTGAGCATGTGGAGAGACTTTCGTTCATCTAGCACAAAGAGAACCTTTTGCAGGGGAATCTGTTACTCTGGTTTTTAAGTCTGTTTCCTTGCCTGTATTAAGTTCCTGCATTTTTCACTGTAACACCGAGTTGGAGCTAGAACATCCCCATTTACATGTATGAACTGTAGTTTGCACCTGAAATGAAAATTTGTTTTCCCAACAAGCTAGTTGAAGACGGCTTTCACACACACATATCTTTCAGAAATGAGCATGTGGAGAGACGTTCGTTCACGTAGCACAAATGGAACGGTTTGCAGGAGAAATTTTACTCTGGATTCTCAGTCTGTTTCCTAGTGCCGGTTTGATTTTCCTGCAGTTTTCACTGTAAAAACGAGTTGGAACTAGTACCTCCTCATATAAATGTATGGAGTGTATTTTGCAATTGAGAAGAATCTTTGTGTTCCCAACAACCTAGGTGAAGGATGGCTTCCACACACACTTATCTCTCAGAACTGAGCATGTGGAGAAAAGTTCGTTCACCTAGAATATGGGAACGCTTTGCAAGTGTAACATTTACTCTGGTTTCTCAGTCTGTTTCTTAGTGCCGGTTTGAAGTTCTTGTAATTTTCACTGTAAAACCGTGTTGCAGCTTGGATTTCCCCATATAAATGTATGGACTGTAGTTTGCAACTGAAAGAATCTTTGTGTTCCCAAATAGCTAGGTAAAGGACGGCTTTCAGACACACTTATCTCTTAGAACTGAGCATGTGGAGAGACGTTCGTTCATCTAGCACAATGGGAACGAGTAGCAGGAGAAACTCTTACTCTGGTTTCTCAGTCTGTTTCCTAGTGCCGGGTTGAAGTTCCTGCAGTTATCACAGTAAAACCGATTTGGAGCTAGTACCTCCCCATATATATATACGGAGTGTAGTTTGCAACTGAAAAGAAACTTTGAGTTCCCAAAAAGCTAGGTGAAGGACGGCTTTCACACACACTTATCTCTTAGAACTGAGCATTTGGAGAGACGTTCGTTCATCTAGAACAAAGGGAACGGTAGGAAGGGGAAATTTTACTCAGCTATCTCAGTCCGTTTCCTAGTGCCGGTTTGAATTTCCTGCAGTATTCACTGTAAAACCGATTTGAGCTAGTACCTCCCCAATATATATGAATGGAGTGTAGTTTGCAACAGAAAAGAATCTTTGTGTTCCCAACTAGCTAGGTGAAGGACGGCTTTCACACCCAATTATCTCTCAGAACTGAGCATGTGGAAAGACGTTCGTTCATCTAGCACAAATGGAATGGGTTGCAGGTGAAATTTTACTAAGCTTTCTCAGTCTGTATCCTATGCCGTATTGAAGTTCTTGCAGTTTTCTCTGTAAAACCGAAATGAGCTAGTCCCTCCCCATATTTATGCATGTAGTGTAGTTTGCAACTGAAAAGGTACTTTGTGTTCTAAACAAGCTAGGTGAAGGACGGCTTACACACACACATATCTCTCAGAACTGAGCATGCGGAGTGACGTTCGTTCACCTAGCACAAACGGAACGGGTTGCAGGAAAAACTTTTACTCTGGGTACAGAGTCTGTTTCCTAGTGCGAGTTTGAATTTCCTGCAGTTTTCACTGTAAAACCGAGTTGGAGCTAATACCTCCCCATATATATGTATGGAGTGTAGTTAGCAACTGAAAAGAAACTTTGTGTTCCCAACAAGATATGTGAAGGACGGCTTTCAAACCCACTTATCTCTCAGAACTGAGCATGTGGAGAGACGTTCGTTCATCTAGCACAGAGGGAACGGTTTGCAGGGGAAATTTAACTAAGCTTTCTCAGTCTGTTTTCTAGTGCCTTATTGAAATTCCTGCAGTTTTCACTGTAAAAGTGAAATGAGCTAGTACCTCCCCATATATATTTATGCAGTGTAGTTTGCAACTGAAAAGAAACTTTGTGTTCCCAACAAGCTTGTGGAAGAAAGGCTTTCACACACACTTATCTCTCAGATCTGAGCATCTGAAAAGACGGTCATTCATCTAGCACAAAGGGAACGGGTTGCAGGGGAAATTTTTTCTCTGGTTTCTCAGTGTGTTTCCTGGTGTCGGATGGATATTCCTGCAGTTTTCCCTATAAAACCGAGTTGGGGCTAGTACTTACCCATATATATTTATGGAGTGTAGTTTGCAACTGAAAAGGAACTTTGTGTTCCCAACTAGCTAGGTGAAGGACGGCTTTCACACCCAATTATCTCTCAGAACTGAGCATGTGGAGAGACGTTCGTTCATCTAGCACTAATGGAATGGGTTGCAGGGGAAATTTTACTAAGCTTTCTCAGTCTGTTTCCTAGTGCCGTATTGAAGTTCCTGCAGTTGTCACTGTAAAACCGTGTTGGAGATTATACCTCCCCATATATGTATGCATTGTAGTTTGCAACTGAAAGAATCTTTGTGTTCCCAACAAGCTAGTTGAAGGAAGGCTTTCACACACACATATCTCTTAGAACTGAGCATGTGGAGTGACGTTCGTTCACCTAGCACAAAGGGAACGAGTGGAAGGGGAAATTTTACTCAGCTTTCTCAGTCCTTTTCCTAGTGCCAGATTGAAGTTCCTGCAGTTTTCACTGTAAAACGGATTTGGAGCTAGTACCAACCCTTATATATATATGGATTGTAGTTTGCAACTTAAAAGAAACTATGTGTTCCCAACTAGCTAGGTGAAGGACGGCTTTCACACCCAATTATCTCTCAGAACTGAGCATGTGGAGAGACGTTCGTTCATCTAGCACAAAGGGAATGGGTTGCAGGGGAAATTTTACTAAGCTTTCTCAGTCTGTTTCCTAGTGCCTTATTGAAGTTCCTGCAGTTTTCACTGTAAAACCGAAATGAGCTATTCCCTCCCCATATATATGTATGGAGTGTAGATTGCAACTGGAAAGGAACTTTGTGTTCTCATCAAGCTAGGTGAAGGACGGCTTTCACACACACTTGTCTCTCAGAAGTGAGCATGCGGAGTGACGTTCGTTCACCTAGCACAAACGGAACGGGTTGCTTGAGAAACTTTTACTCTGGGTTCTGAGTCTGTTTCCTAGTGCCGGTTTGAAGTTCCTGCAGTTTTCACTGTAAGAACGATTTGGAGCTAATACCTCCTCTTATATCTATATGGAGTGGAGTTTGCAACTTAAAAGAATCTTTGTGTTCCCCACAAGCTAGGTGAAGTACGGCTTTCACCACACTTATCTCTCAGAACTTAGAATGTGGAGAAAATTCGTTCACCTAGCACAATGGGAACGCTTTGCTAGTGTAACATTTACTCTGGTTTCTCATTCTTTTTTCTAGTGCCGGTTTGAATTCCTGCAGTTTTCACTGTAAAACCGTGTTGAAGCTTATAACTCCCCATATATGTATGCAGTGTAGTTTGCAACTGAAAGAAACTTTCTGTTCCCAACAAGCTAGGTGAAGGACGGCATTTGCACACACTTATCTCTCAGAACTGAGCATGTGGAGAGACGTTTGTTCATCTAGCAAAAAAGGAACGGTTTGCTGGGGAAACTGTTACTCTGGTTTCTCAGTCTGTTTCCTAGTGCCGGTATTAAGTTCCTGCATTTTTCACTGTAAAACCGAGTTTGAGCTAGTACCTCCCCATTTACATATATGAAGTGTAGTTTGCAACTGAAATGAAAATTTGTATTACCAACAAGCTAGGTGAAGCACGGCTTTCACACACAATTATCTCTCAGAACTTAGCATGTGGACAGACGTTCGTTCATCTAGCACAAAATGGAAAGTTTTGCAGGAGAAACTTTTACTCTAGTTCTCGGTATGTTTCGTAGTGCCGGTTTGAAGTTCCTGCAGTTTTCACTGTAAAACCGATTTTGAGCCAGGTCCGCCCCATATATATGTATGGAGTGTACTTTGCAACTGAAAAGGAACTTTGTGTTCCCATCAAGATAGTTGAAGGACGGCTTTCACACACACTTATCTGTCAGAACTGAGCATGTGGAGAAAAGTTCGTTCACTTAGAAAATTTGAACGCTTTGCAAGTGTAATATTTACTCTGGTTTCTCAGTCTTTTTCTTAGTGCCGGTTTGAAGTTCTTGTAATTTTCACTCTAAAACCGTGTTGCAGCTTGGACTTCCCCATATAAATGTATGGACTGTAGTTTGCAACTGAAAGAATCTTTGTGTTCCCAAAAAGCTAGGTGAAGGACGGCTTTCAGACACACTTGTCTCTTAGAACTGAGCATGTGGAGAGACGTTCGTTCATGTAGCACAAATGGAATTGTTGGAAGGGGAAATTTTACTCAGCTTTCTCAGTCCGTTTCCTAGTGCCGGGTTGAAGTTCCTGCTGTTATCACAGTAAAATCGATTTGGAGCTAGTACCTCCCCATATATATATACGGAGTGTAGTTTGCAACTGAAAAGAAACTTTGTTTTCCCAACAAGCTAGGTGAAGGACGGCTTTCACACACACTTATCTCTCAGAACTGAGCATGTGCAGAGACGTTCGTTCATCAAGCACAAAGGGAATGGATTGAAGTCGAAATTTTACTCAGCATTCTCAGTCCATTTCCTAGTGCCGGTTTGAAGTTCCTGCAGTTTTCACTGTTAAACCGATTTGAGATAGTACCTCCCCATATATATGTCTGGAGTGTAGTTTGCAACTGAAAAGAATCTTTGCGTTTCCAACAAGCTTGTTGAAGGACGGTTTTCACACACACATTTCTCTCAGAACTTAGCATGTGTAGAAAATTCGTTCACATAGCACAATGGGAACGCTTTGCAAGTGTAACATTTACTCTGGTTTCTCATTCTTTTTTCTAGTGCCAGTTTGAATTCCTGCAGTTTTCACTGTAAAACCGTGTTGGAGCTTATAACTCCCCATATATGTAAGCGGTGTAGTTTGCAACTAAAAGAAACTTTGTGTTCCCAACATGCTAGGTGAAGGACGACTTTCACACACACTTATCTCTCAGAACTGAGCATGTGGAGAGACGTTCGTTCATCTAGCACAAAGAGAACCTTTTGCAGGGGAATCTGTTACTCTGGTTTTTAAGTCTGTTTCCTTGCCTGTATTAAGTTCCTGCATTTTTCACTGTAACACCGAGTTGGAGCTAGAACATCCCCATTTATATGTATGAACTGTAGTTTGCAACTGAAATGAAAATTTGTTTTCCCAACAAGCTAGTTGAAGACGGCTTTCACACACACATATCTTTCAGAAATGAGCATGTGGAGAGACGTTCGTTCACCTAGCACAAATGGAACGGTTTGCAGGAGAAATTTTACTCTGGATTCTCAGTCTGTTTCCTAGTGCCGGTTTGATTTTCCTGCAGTTTTCACTGTAAAAATGAGTTGGAACTAGTACCTCCTCATATAAATGTATGGAGTGTATTTTGCAATTGAGAAGAATCTTTGTGTTCCCAACAACCTAGGTGAAGGATGGCTTCCACACACACTTATCTCTCAGAACTGAGCATGTGGAGAAATGTTCGTTCACCTAGAATATGGGAACGCTTTGCAAGTGTAACATTTACTCTGGTTTCTCAGTCTGTTTCTTAGTGCCGGTTTGAAGTTCTTTTAATTTTCACTGTAAAACCGTGTTGCAGCTTGGATTTCCCCATATAAATGTATGGACTGTAGTTTGCAACTGAAAGAATCTTTGTGTTCCCAAATAGCTAGGTAAAGGACGGCTTTCAGACACACTTATCTCTTAGAACTGAGCATGTGGAGAGACGTTCGTTCATCTAGCACAATGGGAACGAGTAGCAGGAGAAACTCTTACTCTGGTTTCTCAGTCTGTTTCCTAGTGCCGGGTTGAAGTTCCTGCAGTTATCACAGTAAAACCGATTTGGAGCTAGTACCTCCCCATATATATATACGGAGTGTAGTTTGCAACTGAAAAGTAACTTTGTGTTCCCAACAAGCTAGGTGAAGGACGGCTTTCACACACACTTATCTCTGAACTGAGCATGTGGAGAGAAGTTCGTTCATCCAGCACAATGGGAACGAGTAGCAGGAGAAACTGTTACTCTGGTTTCTCAGTCTGTTTCCTAGAGCCGGTTTGAAGTTCCTGCATTTTTCACTATAAAACCGTGTTGGAGCTAGTACCTACCCATATATATATATGGATTGTAGTTTGCAACTTGAAAGAAACTTTGTGTTCCCTACTAGCTAGGTGAAGGACGGCATTCACACACACTTATCTCTTAGAACTGAGCATGTGGAGAGACGTTCGTTCATCTAGAACAAAGGGAACGGTAGGAAGGGGAAATTTTACTCAGCTATCTCAGTCCGTTTCCTAGTGCCGGTTTGAATTTCCTGCAGTATTCACTGTAAAACCGATTTGAGCTAGTACCTCCCCAATATATATGAATGGAGTGTAGTTTGCAACTGAAAAGAATCTTTGTGTTCCCAACTAGCAAGGTGAAGGACGGCTTTCACACCCAATTATCTCTCAGAACTGAGAATGTGGAAAGACGTTCGTTCATCTAGCACAAAGGGAATGGGTTGCAGGTGAAATTTTACTAAGCTTTCTCAGTCTGTATCCTATGCCGTATTGAAGTTCTTGCAGTTTTCTCTCTAAAACCGAAATGAGATAGTCCCTCCCCATATTTATGCATGTAGTGTAGTTTGCAACTGAAAAGGTACTTTGTGTTCTAAACAAGCTAAGTGAAGGACGGCTTACACACACACATATCTCTCAGAACTGAGCATGTGGAGTGACGTTCGTTCACCTAGCACAAACGGAACGGGTTGCAGGGAAAACTTTTACTCTGGGTACAGAGTCTGTTTCCTAGTGCGAGTTTGAATTTCCTGCAGTTTTCACTGTAAACCCGAGTTGGAGCTAATACCTCCCCATATATATGTATGGAGTGTAGTTAGCAACTGAAAAGAAACTTTGTGTTCCCAACAAGATATGTGAAGGACGGCTTTCAAACCCACTTATCTCTCAGAACTGAGCATGTGGAGAGACGTTCGTTCATCTAGCACAAAGGGAACGGTTTGCAGGGGAAATTTAACTAAGCTTTCTCAGTCTGTTTTCTAGTGCCTTATTGAAATTCCTGCAGTTTTCACTGTAAAAGTGAAATGAGCTAGTACCTCCCCATATATATGTATGGAGTGTAGTTTGCAACTGAAAAGAACCTTTGTGTTCCCAACAAGCTTGTGGAAGAAAGGCTTTCACACACACTTATCTCTCAGATCTGAGCATCTGAAGAGACGGTCATTCATCTAGCACAAAGGGAACGGGTTGCAGGGGAAATTTTTTCTCTGGTTTCTCAGTGTGTTTCCTAGTGTCGGATGGATATTCCTGCAGTTTTCCCTATAAAACCGAGTTGGGGCTAGTACTTACCCATATATATTTATGGAGTGTAGTTTGCAACTGAAAAGGAACTTAGTGTTCCCAACCAGCTAGGTGAAGGACGGCTTTCACACCCAATTATCTCTCAGAACTGAGCATGTGGAAAGACGTTCGTTCATCTAGCACAACGGGAATGGGTTGCAGGTGAAATTTTACTAAGCTTTCTCAGTCTGTATCCTATGCCGTATTGAAGTTCTTGCAGTTTTCTCTCTAAAACCGAAATGAGCTAGTCCCTCCCCATATTTATGCATGTAGTGTAGTTTGCAACTGAAAAGGTACTTTGTGTTCTAAACAAGCTAGGTGAAGGACGGCTTACACACACACATATATCTCAGAACTGAGCATGCGGATTGACGTTCGTTCACCTAGCACAAACGGAACGGGTTGCAGGAAAAACTTTTACTCTGGGTACAGAGTCTGTTTCCTAGTGCGAGTTTGAATTTCCTGCAGTTTTCACTGTAAAACCGAGTTGGAGCTAATACCTCCCCATATATATGTATGGAGTGTAGTTAGCAACTGAAAAGAAACTTTGTGTTCCCAACAAGATATGTGAAGGACGGCTTTCAAACCCACTTATCTCTCAGAACTGAGCATGTGGAGAGACGTTCGTTCATCTAGCACAAAGGGAACGGTTTGCGTGGGAAATTTAACTGAGCTTTCTCAGTCTGTTTTCTAGTGCCTTATTGAAATTCCTGCAGTTTTCACTGTAAAAGTGAAATGAGCTAGTACCTCCCCCTATATATGTATGTAGTGTAGTTTGCAACTGAAAAGAAACTTTGTGTTCCCAACAAGCTTGTGGAAGAAAGGCTTTCACACACACTTATCTCTCAGATCTGAGCATCTGAAGAGACGGTCATTCATCTATCACAAAGGGAACGGGTTGCAGGGGAAATTTTTTCTCTGGTTTCTCAGTGTGTTTCCTGGTGTCGGATGGATATTCCTGCAGTTTTCCCTATAAAACCGAGTTGGGGCTAGTACTTACCCATATATATTTATGGAGTGTAGTTTGCAACTGAAAAGGAACTTTGTGTTCCCAACTAGCTAGGTGAAGGACGGCTTTCACACCCAATTATCTCTCAGAACTGAGCATGTGGAGAGACGTTCGTTCATCTAGCACAAATGGAATGGGTTGCAGGGGAAATTTTACTAAGCTTTCTCAGTCTGTTTCCTAGTGCCGTATTGAAGTTCCTGCAGTTGTCACTGTAAAACCGTGTTGGAGATTATACCTCCCCATATATGTATGCATTGTAGTTTGCAACTGAAAGAATCTTTGTGTTCCCAACAAGCTAGTTGAAGGACGGCTTTCACACACACATATCTCTTAGAACTGAGCATGTGGAGTGACGTTCGTTCATCTAGCCCAAAGGGAACGAGTGGAAGGGGAAATTTTACTCAGCTTTCTCAGTCCTTTTCCTAGTGCCGGATTGAATTTCCTGCAGTTTTCACTGTAAAACGGATTTGGAGCTAGTACCAACCCTTATATATATATGGATTGTAGTTTGCAACTTAAAAGAAACTATGTGTTCCCAACTAGCTAGGTGAAGGACGGCTTTCACACCCAATTATCTCTCAGAACTGAGCATGTGGAGAGACGTTCGTTCATCTAGCACAAAGGCAATGGGTTGCAGGGGAAATTTTACTAAGCTTTCTCAGTCTGTTTCCTAGTGCCGTATTGAAGTTCCTGCAGTTTTCACTGTAAAACCGAAATGAGCTATTCCCTCCCCATATATATGTATGGAGTGTAGTTTGCAACTGGAAAGGAACTTTGTGTTCTCATCAAGCTAGGTGAAGGACGGCTTTCACACACACTTGTCTCTCAGAAGTGAGCATGCGGAGTGACGTTCGTTCACCTAGCACAAACGGAACGGGTTGCTTGAGAAACTTTTACTCTGGTTTCTGAGTCTGTTTCCTAGTGCCGGTTTGAAGTTCCTGCAGTTTTCACTGTAAGAACGATTTGGAGCTAATACCTCCCCTTATATATATATGGAGTGGAGTTTGCAACTTAAAAGAATCTTTGTGTTCCCCACAAGCTAGGTGAAGTACGGCTTTCACCACACTTATCTCTCAGAACTTAGAATGTGGAGAAAATTCGTTCACCTAGCACAATGGGAACGCTTTGCTAGTGTAACATTTACTCTGGTTTCTCATTCTTTTTTCCTGTGCCGGTTTGAATTCCTGCAGTTTTCACTGTAAAACCGTGTTGAAGCTTATAACTCCCCATATATGTATGCAGTGTAGTTTGCAACTGAAAGAAACTTTCTGTTCCCAACAAGCTAGGTGAAGGACGGCATTTGCACACACTTATCTCTCAGAACTGAGCATGTGGAGAGACGTTTGTTCATCTAGCAAAAAAGGAACGGTTTGCAGGGGAAACTGTTACTCTGGTTTCTCAGTCTGTTTCCTAGTGCCGGTATTAAGTTCCTGCATTTTTCACTGTAAAACCGAGTTTGAGCTAGTACCTCCCCATTTACATATATGAAGTGTAGTTTGCAACTGAAATGAAAATTTGTATTACCAACAAGCTAGGTGAAGCACGGCTTTCACACACAATTATCTCTCAGAACTTAGCATGTGGACAGACGTTCGTTCATCTAGCACAAAATGGAAAGTTTTGCAGGAGAAACTTTTACTCTAGTTCTCGGTATGTTTCGTAGTGCCGGTTTGAAGTTCCTGCAGTTTTCACTGTAAAACCGATTTTGAGCCAGGTCCGCCCCATATATATGTATGGAGTGTACTTTGCAACTGAAAAGGAACTTTGTGTTCCCATCAAGATAGTTGAAGGACGGCTTTCACACACACTTATCTGTCAGAACTGAGCATGTGGAGAAAAGTTCGTTCACTTAGAAAATTTGAACGCTTTGCAAGTGTAATATTTACTCTGGTTTCTCAGTCTTTTTCTTAGTGCCGGTTTGAAGTTCTTGTAATTTTCACTCTAAAACCGTGTTGCAGCTTGGACTTCCCCATATAAATGTATGGACTGTAGTTTGCAACTGAAAGAATCTTTGTGTTCCCAAAAAGCTAGGTGAAGGACGGCTTTCAGACACACTTGTCTCTTAGAACTGAGCATGTGGAGAGACGTTCGTTCATGTAGCACAAATGGAATTGTTGGAAGGGGAAATTTTACTCAGCTTTCTCAGTCCGTTTCCTAGTGCCGGGTTGAAGTTCCTGCTGTTATCACAGTAAAATCGATTTGGAGCTAGTACCTCCCCATATATATATACGGAGTGTAGTTTGCAACTGAAAAGAAACTTTGTTTTCCCAACAAGCTAGGTGAAGGACGGCTTTCACACACACTTATCTCTCAGAACTGAGCATGTGCAGAGACGTTCGTTCATCAAGCACAAAGGGAATGGATTGAAGTCGAAATTTTACTCAGCATTCTCAGTCCATTTCCTAGTGCCGGTTTGAAGTTCCTGCAGTTTTCACTGTTAAACCGATTTGAGATAGTACCTCCCCATATATATGTCTGGAGTGTAGTTTGCAACTGAAAAGAATCTTTGCGTTTCCAACAAGCTTGTTGAAGGACGGTTTTCACACACACATTTCTCTCAGAACTTAGCATGTGTAGAAAATTCGTTCACATAGCACAATGGGAACGCTTTGCAAGTGTAACATTTACTCTGGTTTCTCATTCTTTTTTCTAGTGCCAGTTTGAATTCCTGCAGTTTTCACTGTAAAACCGTGTTGGAGCTTATAACTCCCCATATATGTAAGCGGTGTAGTTTGCAACTAAAAGAAACTTTGTGTTCCCAACATGCTAGGTGAAGGACGACTTTCACACACACTTATCTCTCAGAACTGAGCATGTGGAGAGACGTTCGTTCATCTAGCACAAAGAGAACCTTTTGCAGGGGAATCTGTTACTCTGGTTTTTAAGTCTGTTTCCTTGCCTGTATTAAGTTCCTGCATTTTTCACTGTAACACCGAGTTGGAGCTAGAACATCCCCATTTATATGTATGAACTGTAGTTTGCAACTGAAATGAAAATTTGTTTTCCCAACAAGCTAGTTGAAGACGGCTTTCACACACACATATCTTTCAGAAATGAGCATGTGGAGAGACGTTCGTTCACCTAGCACAAATGGAACGGTTTGCAGGAGAAATTTTACTCTGGATTCTCAGTCTGTTTCCTAGTGCCGGTTTGATTTTCCTGCAGTTTTCACTGTAAAAACGAGTTGGAACTAGTACCTCCTCATACAAATGTATGGAGTGTATTTTGCAATTGAGAAGAATCTTTGTGTTCCCAACAACCTAGGTGAAGGATGGCTTCCACACACACTTATCTCTCAGAACTGAGCATGTGGAGAAAAGTTCGTTCACCTAGAATATGGGAACGCTTTGCAAGTGTAACATTTACTCTGGTTTCTCAGTCTGTTTCTTAGTGCCGGTTTGAAGTTCTTGTAATTTTCAGTGTAAAACCGTGTTGCAGCTTGGATTTCCCCATATAAATGTATGGACTGTAGTTTGCAACTGAAAGAATCTTTGTGTTCCCAAATAGCTAGGTAAAGGACGGCTTTCAGACACACTTATCTCTTAGAACTGAGCATGTGGAGAGACGTTCGTTCATCTAGCACAAAGGGAACGGTTGGAAGGGGAAATTTTACTCAGCTTTCTTAGTCCGTTTCCTAGTGCCGGGTTGAAGTTCCTGCAGTTATCACAGTAAAACCGATTTGGAGCTAGTACCTCCCCATATATATATATGGAGTGCAGTTTGCAACTGAAAAGAAACTTTGTGTTCCCAACAAGCTAGGTGAAGGACGGCTTTCACACACAATTATCTCTGAACTGAGCATGTGGAGAGAAGTTCGTTCATCCAGCACAATGGGAACGAGTAGCAGGAGAAACTGTTACTCTGGTTTCTCAGTCTGTTTCCTAGAGCCGGTTTGAAGTTCCTGCAATTTTCACTATAAAACCGTGTTGGAGCTAGTACCTACCCATATATATATATGGATTGTAGTTTGCAACTTGAAAGAAACTATGTGTTCCCAACTAGCTAGGTGAAGGACGGCATTCACACACACTTATCTCTTAGAACTGAGCATGTGGAGAGACGTTCGTTCATCTAGAACAAAGGGAACGGTAGGAAGGGGAAATTTTACTCAGCTATCTCAGTCCGTTTCCTAGTGCCGGTTTGAATTTCCTGCAGTATTCACTGTAAAACCGATTTGAGCTAGTACCTCCCCAATATATATGAATGGAGTGTAGTTTGCAACTGAAAAGAATCTTTGTGTTCCCAACTAGCTAGGTGAAGGACGGCTTTCACACCCAATTATCTCTCAGAACTGAGCATGTGGAAAGACTTTCGTTCATCTAGCACAAAGGGAATGGGTTGCAGGTGAAATTTTACTAAGCTTTCTCAGTCTGTATCCTATGCCGTATTGAAGTTCTTGCAGTTTTCTCTGTAAAACCGAAATGAGCTAGTCCCTCCCCATATTTATGCATGTAGTGTAGTTTGCAACTGAAAAGGTACTTTGTGTTCTAAACAAGCTAGGTGAAGGACGGCTTACACACACACATATCTCTCAGAACTGAGCATGCGGAGTGACGTTCGTTCACCTAGCACAAACGGAACGGGTTGCAGGAAAAACTTTTACTCTGGGTACAGAGTCTGTTTCCTAGTGAGAGTTTGAATTTCCTGCAGTTTTCACTGTAAAACCGAGTTGGAGCTAATACCTCCCCATATATATGTATGGAGTGTAGTTAGCAACTGAAAAGAAACTTTGTGTTCCCAACAAGAAATATGAAGGACGGCTTTCAAACCCACTTATCTCTCAGAACTGAGCATGTGGAGAGACGTTCGTTCATCTAGCACAAAGGGAAAGGTTTGCAGGGGAAATTTAACTAAGCTTTCTCAGTCTGTTTTCTAGTGCCTTATTGAAATTCCTGCAGTTTTCACTGTAAAAGTGAAATGAGCTAGTACCTCCCCATATATATGTATGGAGTGTAGTTTGCAACTGAAAAGAAACTTTGTGTTCCCAACAAGCTTGTGGAAGAAAGGCTTTCACACACACTTATCTCTCAGATCTGAGCATCTGAAGAGACGGTCATTCATCTAGCACAAAGGGAACGGGTTGCAGGGGAAATTTTTTCTCTGGTTTCTCAGTGTGTTTCCTAGTGTCGGATGGATATTCCTGCAGTTTTCCCTATAAAACCGAGTTGGGGCTAGTACTTACCCATATATATTTATGGAGTGTAGTTTGCAACTGAAAAGGAACTTTGTGTTCCCAACTAGCTAGGTGAAGGACGGCTTTCACACCCAATTATCTCTCAGAACTGAGCATGTGGAGAGACGTTCGTTCATCTAGCACAAATGGAATGGGTTGCAGGGGAAATTTTACTAAGCTTTCTCAGTCTGTTTCCTAGTGCCGTATTGAAGTTCCTGCAGTTGTCACTGTAAAACCGTGTTGGAGATTATACCTCCCCATATATGTATGCATTGTAGTTTGCAACTGAAAGAATCTTTGTGTTCCCAACAAGCTAGTTGAAGGACGGCTTTCACACACACATATCTCTTAGAACTGAGCATGTGGAGTGACGTTCGTTCATCTAGCACAAAGGGAACGAGTGGAAGGGGAAATTTTACTCAGCTTTCTCAGTCCTTTTCCTAGTGCCGGATTGAAGTTCCTGCAGTTTTCACTGTAAAACGGATTTGGAGCTAGTACCAACCCTTATATATATATGGATTGTTGTTTGCAACTTAAAAGAAACTATGTGTTCCCAACTAGCTAGGTGAAGGACGGCTTTCACACCCAATTATCTCTCAGAACTGAGCATGTGGAGAGACGTTCGTTCATCTAGCACAAAGGCAATGGGTTGCAGGGGAAATTTTACTAAGCTTTCTCAGTCTGTTTCCTAGTGCCGTATTGAAGTTCCTGCAGTTTTCACTGTAAAACCGAAATGAGCTATTCCCTCCCCATATATATGTATGGAGTGTAGTTTGCAACTGGAAAGGAACTTTGTGTTCTCATCAAGCTAGGTGAAGGACGGCTTTCACACACACTTGTCTCTCAGAAGTGAGCATGCGGAGTGACGTTCGTTCACCTAGCACAAACGGAACGGGTTGCTTGAGAAACTTTTACTCTGGGTTCTGAGTCTGTTTCCTAGTGCCGGTTTGAAGTTCCTGCAGTTTTCACTGTAAGAACGATTTGGAGCTAATACCTCCCCTTATATATATATGGAGTGGAGTTTGCAACTTAAAAGAATCTTTGTGTTCCCCACAAGCTAGGTGAAGTACGGCTTTCAACACACTTATCTCTCAGAACTTAGAATGTGGAGAAAATTCGTTCACCTAGCACAATGGGAACGCTTTGCAAGTGTAACATTTACTCTGGTTTCTCATTCGTTTTTCTAGTGCCGGTTTGAATTCCTGCAGTTTTCACTGTAAAACCGTGTTGAAGCTTATAACTCCCCATATATGTATGCAGTGTAGTTTGCAACTGAAAGAAACTTTCTGTTCCCAACAAGCTAGGTGAAGGACGGCATTTGCACACACTTATCTCTCAGAACTGAGCATGTGGAGAGACGTTTGTTCATCTTGCAAAAAAGGAACGGTTTGCAGGGGAAACTGTTACTCTGGTTTCTCAGTCTGTTTCCTAGTGCCGGTATTAAGTTCCTGCATTTTTCACTGTAAAACCGAGTTTGAGCTAGTACCTCCCCATTTACATATATGAAGTGTAGTTTGCAACTGAAATGAAAATTTGTATTACCAACAAGCTAGGTGAAGCACGGCTTTCACACACAATTATCTCTCAGAACTTAGCATGTGGACAGACGTTCGTTCATCTAGCACAAAATGGAAAGTTTTGCAGGAGAAACTTTTACTCTAGTTCTCGGTATGTTTCGTAGTGCCGGTTTGAAGTTCCTGCAGTTTTCACTGTAAAACCGATTTTGAGCCATGTCCGCCCCATATATATGTATGGAGTGTACTTTGCAACTGAAAAGGAACTTTGTGTTCCCATCAAGATAGTTGAAGGACGGCTTTCACACACACTTATCTGTCAGAACTGAGCATGTGGAGAAAAGTTCGTTCACTTAGAAAATTTGAACGCTTTGCAAGTGTAATATTTACTCTGGTTTCTCAGTCTTTTTCTTAGTGCCGGTTTGAAGTTCTTGTAATTTTCACTCTAAAACCGTGTTGCAGCTTGGACTTCCCCATATAAATGTATGGACTGTAGTTTGCAACTGAAAGAATCTTTGTGTTCCCAAAAAGCTAGGTGAAGGACGGCTTTCAGACACACTTGTCTCTTAGAACTGAGCATGTGGAGAGACGTTCGTTCATGTAGCACAAATGGAATGGTTGGAAGGGGAAATTTTACTCAGCTTTCTCAGTCCGTTTCCTAGTGCCGGGTTGAAGTTCCTGCAGTTATCACAGTAAAATCGATTTGGAGCTAGTACCTCCCCATATATATATACGGAGTGTAGTTTGCAACTGAAAAGAAACTTTGTTTTTCCAACAAGCTAGGTGAAGGACGGCTTTCACACACACTTATCTCTCAGAACTGAGCATGTGCAGAGACGTTTGTTCATCAAGCACAAAGGGAATGGATTGAAGTCGAAATTTTACTCAGCATTCTCAGTCCATTTCCTAGTGCCGGTTTGAAGTTCCTGCAGTTTTCACTGTTAAAACGATTTGAGATAGTACCTCCCCATATATATGTCTGGAGTGTAGTTTGCAACTGAAAAGAATCTTTGCGTTTCCAACAAGCTTGTTGAAGGACGGTTTTCACACACACATTTCTCTCAGAACTTAGCATGTGTAGAAAATTCGTTCACATAGCACAATGGGAACGCTTTGCAAGTGTAACATTTACTCTGGTTTCTCATTCTTTTTTCTAGTGCCAGTTTGAATTCCTGCAGTTTTCACTGTAAAACCGTGTTGGAGCTTATAACTCCCCATATATGTAAGCGGTGTAGTTTGCAACTAAAAGAAACTTTGTGTTCCCAACATGCTAGGTGAAGGACGACTTTCACACACACTTATCTCTCAGAACTGAGCATGTGGAGAGACGTTCGTTCATC
Source organism: Camelus ferus (assembly GCF_009834535.1). NCBI lineage: Eukaryota > Metazoa > Chordata > Mammalia > Artiodactyla > Camelidae > Camelus > Camelus ferus. The sequence goes on along the minus strand of NC_045731.1, from coordinate 805,375 downwards.
TAGCACAAAGAGAACCTTTTGCAGGGGAATCTGTTACTCTGGTTTTTAAGTCTGTTTCCTTGCCTGTATTAAGTTCCTGCATTTTTCACTGAAACACCGAGTTGGAGCTAGAACATCCCCATTTATATGTATGAACTGTAGTTTGCAACTGAAATGAAAATTTGTTTTCCCAACAAGCTAGTTGAAGACGGCTTTCACACACACATATCTTTCAGATATGAGCATGTGGAGAGACGTTCGTTCATCTAGCACAAATGGAACGGTTTGCAGGAGAAATTTTACTCTGGATTCTCAGTCTGTTTCCTAGTGCCGGTTTGATTTTCCTGCAGTTTTCACTGTAAAAACGAGTTGGAACTAGTACCTCCTCATATAAATGTATGGAGTGTATTTTGCAATTGAGAAGAATCTTTGTGTTCCCAACAACCTAGGTGAAGGATGGCTTCCACACACACTTATCTCTCAGAACTGAGCATGTGGAGAAAAGTTCGTTCACCTAGAATATGGGAACGCTTTGCAAGTGTAACATTTACTCTGGTTTCTCAGTCTGTTTCTTAGTGCCGGTTTGAAGTTCTTGTAATTTTCACTGTAAAACCGTGTTGCAGCTTGGATTTCCCCATATAAATGTATGGACTGTAGTTTGCAACTGAAAGAATCTTTGTGTTCCCAAATAGCTAGGTAAAGGACGGCTTTCAGACACACTTATCTCTTAGATCTGAGCATGTGAAGAGACGTTCGTTCATCTAGCACAAAGGGAACGGTTGGAAGGGGAAATTTTACTCAGATTTCTCAGTCCGTTTCCTAGTGCCGGGTTGAAGTTCCTGCAGTTATCACAGTAAAACCGATTTGGAGCTAGTACCTCCCCATATATATATACGGAGTGTAGTTTGCAACTGAAAAGAAACTTTGTGTTCCCAACAAGCTAGGTGAAGGACGGCTTTCACACACAATTATCTCTGAACTGAGCATGTGGAGAGAAGTTCGTTCATCCAGCACAATGGGAACGAGTAGCAGGAGAAACTGTTACTCTGGTTTCTCAGTCTGTTTCCTAGAGCCGGTTTGAAGTTCCTGCATTTTTCACTATAAAACCGTGTTGGAGCTAGTACCTACCCATATATATATATGGATTGTAGTTTGCAACTTGAAAGAAACTATGTGTTCCCAACTAGCTAGGTGAAGGACGGCATTCACACACACTTATCTCTTAGAACTGAGCATGTGGAGAGACGTTCGTTCATCTAGAACAAAGGGAACGGTAGGAAGGGGAAATTTTACTCAGCTATTTCAGTCCGTTTCCTAGTGCCGGTTTGAATTTCCTGCAGTATTCACTGTAAAACCGATTTGAGCTAGTACCTCCCCAATATATATGAATGGAGTGTAGTTTGCAACTGAAAAGAATCTTTGTGTTCCCAACTAGCTAGGTGAAGGACGGCTTTCACACCCAATTATCTCTCAGAACTGAGCATGTGGAAAGACGTTCGTTCATCTAGCAGAAAGGGAATGGGTTGCAGGTGAAATTTTACTAAGCTTTCTCAGTCTGTATCCTATGCCGTATTGAAGTTCTTGCAGTTTTCTCTGTAAAATCGAAATGAGCTAGTCCCTCCCCATATTTATGCATGTAGTGTAGTTTGCAACTGAAAAGGTACTTTGTGTTCTAAACAAGTTAAGTGAAGGACGGTTTACACACACACATATCTCTCAGAACTGAGCATGCGGAGTGACGTTCGTTCACGTAGCACAAACGGAACGGGTTGCAGGAAAATCTTTTACTCTGGGTACAGAGTCTGTTTCCTAGTGCGAGTTTGAATTTCCTGCAGTTTTCTTTGTAAAACCGAGTTGGAGCTAATACCTCCCCATATATATGTATGGAGTGTAGTTAGCAACTGAAAAGAAACTTTGTGTTCCCAACAAGATATGTGAAGGACGGCTTTCAAACCCACTTATCTCTCAGAACTGAGCATGTGGAGAGACGTTCGTTCATCTATCACAAAGGGAACGGTTTGCAGGGGAAATTTAACTAAGCTTTCTCAGTCTGTTTTCCAGTGCCTTATTGAAATTCCTGCAGTTTTCACTGTAAAAGTGAAATGAGCTAGTACCTCCCCATATATATGTATGCAGTGTAGTTTGCAACTGAAAAGAAACTTTGTGTTCCCAACAAGCTTGTTGAAGAAATGCTTTCACACACACTTATCTCTCAGATCTGAGCATCTGAAGAGACGGTCATTCATCTAGCACAAAGGGAACGGGTTGCAGGGGAAATTTTTTCTCTGGTTTCTCAGTGTGTTTCCTAGTGTCGGATGGATATTCCTGCAGTTTTCCCTATAAAACCGAGTTGGGGCTAGTACTTACCCATATATATTTATGGAGTGTAGTTTGCAACTGAAAAGGAACTTTGTGTTCCCAACTAGCTAGGTGAAGGACGGCTTTCACACCCAATTATCTCTCAGAACTGAGCATGTGGAGAGACGTTCGTTCATCTAGCACAAATGGAATGGGTTGCAGGGGAAATTTTACTAAGCTTTCTCAGTCTGTTTCCTAGTTCCGTATTGAAGTTCCTGCAGTTGTCATTGTAACACCGTGTTGGAGATTATACCTCCCCATATATGTATGCATTGTAGTTTGCAACTGAAAGAATCTTTGTGTTCCCAACAAGCTAGTTGAAGGACGGCTTTCACACACACATATCTCTTAGAACTGAGCATGTGGAGTGACGTTCGTTCATCTAGCACAAAGGGAACGAGTGGAAGGGGAAATTTTACTCAGCTTTCTCAGTCCTTTTCCTAGTGCCGGATTGAAGTTCCTGCAGTTTTCACTGTAAAACGGATTTGGAGCTAGTACCAACCCTTATATATATATGGATTGTAGTTTGCAACTTAAAAGAAACTATGTGTTCCCAACTAGCTAGGTGAAAGACGGCTTTCACACCCAATTATCTCTCAGAACTGAGCATGTGGAGAGACGTTCGTTCATCTAGCACAAAGGGAATGGGTTGCAGGGGAAATTTTACTAAGCTTTCTCAGTCTGTTTCCTAGTGCCTTATTGAAGTTCCTGCAGTTTTCACTGTAAAACCGAAATGAGCTATTCCCTCCCCATATATATGTATGGATTGTAGTTTGCAACTGGAAAGGAACTTTGTGTTCTCATCAAGCTAGGTGAAGGACGGCTTTCACACACATTTCTCTCTCAGAAGTGAGCATGCGGAGTGACGTTCGTTCACCTAGCACAAACGGAACGGGTTGCTTGAGAAACTTTTACTCTGGGTTCTGAGTCTGTTTCCTAGTGCCGGTTTGAAGTTCCTGCAGTTTTCACTGTAAGAACGATTTGGAGCTAATACCTCCCCTTATATATATATGGAGTGGAGTTTGCAACTTAAAAGAATCTTTGTGTTCCCCACAAGCTAGGTGAAGTACGGCTTTCACCACACTTATCTCTCAGAACTTAGAATGTGGAGAAAATTCGTTCACCTAGCACAATGGGAACGCTTTGCAAGTGTAACATTTACTCTGGTTTCTCATTCTTTTTTCTAGAGCCGGTTTGAATTCCTGCAGTTTTCACTGTAAAACCGTGTTGAAGCTTATAACTCCCCATATATGTATGCAGTGTAGTTTGCAACTGAAAGAAACTTTCTGTTCCCAACAAGCTAGGTGAAGGACGGCATTTGCACACACTTATCTCTCAGAACTGAGCATGTGGAGAGACGTTTGTTCATCTAGCAAAAAAGGAACGGTTTGCAGGGGAAACTGTTACTCTGGTTTCTCAGTCTGTTTCCTAGTGCCGGTATTAAGTTCCTGCATTTTTCACTGTAAAACCGTGTTTTAGCTAGTACCTCCCCATTTACATATATGAAGTGTAGTTTGCAACTGAAATGAAAATTTGTATTACCAACAAGCTAGGTGAAGCACAGCTTTCACACACAATTATCTCTCAGAACTGAGCATGTGGACAGACGTTCGTTCATCTAGCACAAAATGGAAAGTTTTGCAGGAGAAACTTTTACTCTAGTTCTCGGTATGTTTCGTAGTGCCGGTTTGAAGTTCCTGCAGTTTTCACTGTAAAACCGATTTTGAGCCAGGTCCGCCCCATATATATGTATGGAGTGTACTTTGCAACTGAAAAGGAACTTTGTGTTCCCATCAAGATAGTTGAAGGACGGCTTTCACACACACTTATCTGTCAGAACTGAGCATGTGGAGAAAAGTTCGTTCACTTAGAAAATTTGAACGCTTTGCAAGTGTAATATTTACTCTGGTTTCTCAGTCTTTTTCTTAGTGCCGGTTTGAAGTTCTTGTAATTTTCACTCTAAAACCGTGTTGCAGCTTGGACTTCCCCATATAAATGTATGGACTGTAGTTTGCAACTGAAAGAATCTTTGTGTTCCCAAAAAGCTAGGTGAAGGACGGCTTTCAGACACACTTGTCTCTTAGAACTGAGCATGTGGAGAGACGTTCGTTCATGTAGCACAAATGGAATGGTTGGAAGGGGAAATTTTACTCAGCTTTCTCAGTCCGTTTCCTAGTGCCGGGTTGAAGTTCCTGCAGTTATCACAGTAAAATCGATTTGGAGCTAGTACCTCCCCATATATATATACGGAGTGTAGTTTGCAACTGAAAAGAAACTTTGTTTTCCCAACAAGCTAGGTGAAGGACGGCTTTCACACACACTTATCTCTCAGAACTGAGCATGTGCAGAGACGTTCGTTCATCAAGCACAAAGGGAATGGATTGAAGTCGAAATTTTACTCAGCATTCTCAGTCCATTTCCTAGTGCCGGTTTGAAGTTCCTGCAGTTTTCACTGTTAAACCGATTTGAGATAGTACCTCCCCATATATATGTCTGGAGTGTAGTTTGCAACTGAAAAGAATCTTTGCGTTTCCAACAAGCTTGTTGAAGGACGGTTTTCACACACACATTTCTCTCAGAACTTAGCATGTGTAGAAAATTCGTTCACATAGCACAATGGGAACGCTTTGCAAGTGTAACATTTACTCTGGTTTCTCATTCTTTTTTCTAGTGCCAGTTTGAATTCCTGCAGTTTTCACTGTAAAACCGTGTTGGAGCTTATAACTCCCCATATATGTAAGCGGTGTAGTTTGCAACTAAAAGAAACTTTGTGTTCCCAACATGCTAGGTGAAGGACGACTTTCACACACACTTATCTCTCAGAACTGAGCATGTGGAGAGACGTTCGTTCATCTCGCACAAAGAGAACCTTTTGCAGGGGAATCTGTTACTCTGGTTTTTAAGTCTGTTTCCTTGCCTGTATTAAGTTCCTGCATTTTTCACTGTAACACCGAGTTGGAGCTAGAACATCCCCATTTATATGTATGAACTGTAGTTTGCAACTGAAATGAAAATTTGTTTTCCCAACAAGCTAGTTGAAGACGGCTTTCACACACACATATCTTTCAGAAATGAGCATGTGGAGAGACGTTCGTTCACCTAGCACAAATGGAACGGTTTGCAGGAGAAATTTTACTCTGGATTCTCAGTCTGTTTCCTAGTGCCGGTTTGATTTTCCTGCAGTTTTCACTGTAAAAACGAGTTGGAACTAGTACCTCCTCATATAAATGTATGGAGTGTATTTTGCAATTGAGAAGAATCTTTGTGTTCCCAACAACCTAGGTGAAGGATGGATTCCACACACACTTATCTCTCAGAACTGAGCATGTGGAGAAAAGTTCGTTCACTTAGAATATGGGAACGCTTTGCAAGTGTAACATTTACTCTGGTTTCTCAGTCTGTTTCTTAGTGCCGGTTTGAAGTTCTTGTAATTTTCACTGTAAAACCGTGTTGCAGCTTGGATTTCCCCATATAAATGTATGGACTGTAGTTTGCAACTGAAGGAATCTTTGTGTTCCCAAATAGCTAGGTAAAGGACGGCTTTCAGACACACTTATCTCTTAGAACTGAGCATGTGGAGAGACGTTCGTTTATCTAGCACAAAGGGAACGGTTGGAAGGGGAAATTTTACTCAGCTTTCTCAGTCCGTTTCCTAGTGCCGGGTTGAAGTTCCTGCAGTTATCACAGTAAAACCGATTTGGAGCTAGTACCTCCCCATATATATATACGGAGTGTAGTTTGCAACTGAAAAAGAACTTTGTGTTCCCAACTAGCTAGGTGAAGGACGGCTTTCACACACACTTATCTCTGAACTGAGCATGTGGAGAGAAGTTCGTTCATCCAGCACAATGGAAACGAGTAGCAGGAGAAACTGTTACTCTGGTTTCTCAGTCTGTTTCCTAGAGCCGGTTTGAAGTTCCTGCAGTTTTCACTATAAAACCGCGTTGGAGCTAGTTCCTACCCATATATATATATGGATTGTAGTTTGCAACTTGAAAGAAACTTTGTGTTCCCAACTAGCTAGGTGAATGACGGCATTCACACACACTTATCTCTTAGAACTGAGCATGTGGAGAGACGTTCGTTCATCTAGAACAAAGGGAACGGTAGGAAGGGGAAACTGTTACTCTGGTTTCTCAGTCTGTTTCCTAGTGCCGGTATTAAGTTCCTGCATTTTTCACTGTAAAACCGAGTTTGAGCTAGTACCTCCCCATTTACATATATCAAGTGTAGTTTGCAACTGAAATGAAAATTTGTATTACCAACAAGCTAGGTGAAGCACGGCTTTCACACACAATTATCTCTCAGAACTTAGCATGTGGACAGACGTTCGTTCATCTAGCTCAAAATGGAAAGTTTTGCAGGAGAAACTTTTACTCTAGTTCTCGGTATGTTTCGTAGTGCCGGTTTGAAGTTCCTGCAATTTTCACTGTAAAACCGATTTTGAGCCAGGTCCGCCCCATATATATGTATGGAGTGTACTTTGCAACTGAAAAGGAACTTTGTGTTCCCATCAAGATAGTTGAAGGACGGCTTTCACACACACTTATCTGTCAGAACTGAGCATGTGGAGAAAAGTTCGTTCACTTAGAAAATTTGAACGCTTTGCAAGTGTAATATTTACTCTGGTTTCTCAGTCTTTTTCTTAGTGCCGGTTTGAAGTTCTTGTAATTTTCACTCTAAAACCGTGTTGCAGCTTGGACTTCCCATATAAATGTATGGACTGTAGTTTGCAACTGAAAGAATCTTTGTGTTCCCAAAAAGCTAGGTGAAGGACGACTTTCACACACACTTATCTCTCAGAACTGAGCATGTGCAGAGACGTTCGTTCATCAAGCACAAAGGGAATGGATTGAAGTCGAAATTTTACTCAGCATTCTCAGTCCATTTCCTAGTGCCGGTTTGAAGTTCCTGCAGTTTTCACTGTTAAACCGATTTGAGATAGTACCTCCCCATATATATGTCTGGAGTGTAGTTTGCAACTGAAAAGAATCTTTGCGTTTCCAACAAGCTTGTTGAAGGACGGTTTTCACACACACATTTCTCTCAGAACTTAGCATGTGTAGAAAATTCGTTCACATACCACAATGGGAACGCTTTGCAAGTGTAACATTTACTCTGGTTTCTCATTCTTTTTTCTAGTGCCAGTTTGAATTCCTGCAGTTTTCACTGTAAAACCGTGTTGGAGCTTATAACTCCCCATATATGTAAGCGGTGTAGTTTGCAACTAAAAGAAACTTTGTGTTCCCAACATGCTAGGTGAAAGACGACTTTCACACACACTTATCTCTCAGAACTGAGCATGTGGAGAGACGTTCGTTCATCTAGCACAAAGAGAACCTTTTGCAGGGGAATCTGTTACTCTGGTTTTTAAGTCTGTTTCCTTGCCTGTATTAAGTTCCTGCATTTTTCACTGTAACACCGAGTTGGAGCTAGAACATCCCCATTTATATGTATGAACTGTAGTTTGCAACTGAAATGAAAATTTGTTTTCCCAACAAGCTAGTTGAATACGGCTTTCACACACACATATCTTTCAGAAATAAGCATGTGGAGAGACGTTCGTTCATCTAGCACAAAGGGAACGGTTGGAAGGGGAAATTTTACTCAGCTTTCTCAGTCCGTTTCCTAGTGCCGGGTTGAAGTTCCTGCACTTATCACAGTAAAACCGATTTGGAGCTAGTACCTCCCCATATATATATACGGAGTGTAGTTTGCAACTGAAAAGAAACTTTGTGTTCCCAACAAGCTAGGTGAAGGACGGCTTTCACACACACTTATCTCTGAACTGAGCATGTGGAGAGAAGTTCGTAAATCCAGCACAATGGGAACGAGTAGCAGGAGAAACTGTTACTCTGGTTTCTCAGTCTGTTTCCTAGAGCCGGTTTGAAGTTCCAGCAGTTTTCACTATAAAACCGTGTTGGAGCTAGTACCTACCCATATATATATATGGATTGTAGTTTGCAACTTGAAAGAAACATTGTGTTCCCAACTAGCTAGTTGAAGGACGGAATTCACACACACTTATCTCTTAGAACTGAGCATGTGGAAAGACGTTCGTTCATCTAGCACAAAGGGAATGGGTTGCAGGTGAAATTTTACTAAGCTTTCTCAGTCTGTATCCTATGCCGTATTGAAGTTCTTGCAGTTTTCTCTGTAAAACCGAAATGAGCTAGTCCCTCCCCATATTTATGCATGTAGTGTAGTTTGCAACTGAAAAGGTACTTTGTGTTCTAAACAAGCTAGGTGAAGGACGGCTTACACACACACATATCTCTCAGAACTGAGCATGCGGAGTGACGTTCGTTCACCTAGCACAAACGGAACGGGTTGCAGGAAAAACTTTTACTCTGGGTACAGAGTCTGTTTCCTAGTGCGAGTTTGAATTTCCTGCAGTTTTCACTGTAAAACCGAGTTGGAGCTAATACCTCCCCATATATATGTATGGAGTGTAGTTAGCAACTGAAAAGAAACTTTGTGTTCCCAACAAGATATGTGAAGGACGGCTTTCAAACCCACTTATCTCTCAGAACTGAGCATGTGGAGAGACGTTCGTTCACCTAGCACAAAGGGAACGGTTTGCAGGGGAAATTTAACTAAGCTTTCTCAGTATGTTTTCTAGTGCCTTATTGAAATTCCTGCAGTTTTCACTGTAAAAGTGAAATGAGCTAGTACCTCCCCATATATATGTATGGAGTGTAGTTTGCAACTGAAAAGAAACTTTGTGTTCCCAACAAGCTTGTGGAAGAAAGGCTTTCACACACACTTATCTCTCAGATCTGAGCATCTGAAGAGACGGTCATTCATCTAGCACAAAGGGAACGGGTTGCAGGGGAAATTTTTTCTCTGGTTTCTCAGTGTGTTTCCTAGTGTCGGATGGATATTCCTGCAGTTTTCCCTATAAAACCGAGTTGGGGCTAGTACTTACCCATATATATTTATGGAGTGTAGTTTGCAACTGAAAAGGAACTTTGTGTTCCCAACTAGCTAGGTGAAGGACGGCTTTCACACCCAATTATCTCTCAGAACTGAGCATGTGGAGAGACGTTCGTTCATCTAGCACAAATGGAATGGGTTGCAGGGGAAATTTTACTAAGCTTTCTCAGTCTGTTTCCTAGTGCCGTATTGAAGTTCCTGCAGTTGTCACTGTAAAACCGTGTTGGAGATTATACCTCCCCATATATGTATGCATTGTAGTTTGCAACTGAAAGAATCTTTGTGTTCCCAACAAGCTAGTTGAAGGACGGCTTTCACACACACATATCTCTTAGAACTGAGCATGTGGAGTGACGTTCGTTCATCTAGCACAAAGGGAACCAGTGGAAGGGGAAATTTTACTCAGCTTTCTCAGTCCTTTTCCTAGTGCCGGATTGAATTTCCTGCAGTTTTCACTGTAAAACGGATTTGGAGCTAGTACCAACCCTTATATATGTATGGATTGTAGTTTGCAACTTAAAAGAAACTTTGTGTTCCCAACATGCTAGGTGAAGCACGGCTTTCACACACAATTATCTCTCAGAACTTAGCATGTGGACAGACGTTCGTTCATCTAGCACAAAATGGAAAGTTTTGCAGGAGAAACTTTTACTCTAGTTCTCGGTATGTTTCGTAGTGCCGGTTTGAAGTTCCTGCAGTTTTCACTGTAAAACCGATTTTGAGCCAGGTCCGCCCCATATATATGTATGGAGTGTACTTTGCAACTGAAAAGGAACTTTGTGTTCCCATCAAGATAGTTGAAGGACGGCTTTCACACACACTTATCTGTCAGAACTGAGCATGTGGAGAAAAGTTCGTTCACTTAGAAAATTTGAACGCTTTGCAAGTGTAATATTTACTCTGGTTTCTCAGTCTTTTTCTTAGTGCCGGTTTGAAGTTCTTGTAATTTTCAGTCTAAAACCGTGTTGCAGCTTGGACTTCCCCATATAAATGTATGGACTGTAGTTTGCAACTGAAAGAATCTTTGTGTTCCCAAAAAGCTAGGTGAAGGACGGCTTTCAGACACACTTGTCTCTTAGAACTGAGCATGTGGAGAGACGTTCGTTCATGTAGCACAAATGGAATGGTTGGAAGGGGAAATTTTACTCAGCTTTCTCAGTCCGTTTCCTAGTGCCGGGTTGAAGTTCCTGCAGTTATCACAGTAAAATCGATTTGGAGCTAGTACCTCCCCATATATATATACGGAGTGTAGTTTGCAACTGAAAAGAAACTTTGTTTTTCCAACAAGCTAGGTGAAGGACGGCTTTCACACACACTTATCTCTCAGAACTGAGCATGTGCAGAGACGTTTCTTCATCAAGCACAAAGGGAATGGATTGAAGTCGAAATTTTACTCAGCATTCTCAGTCCATTTCCTAGTGCCGGTTTGAAGTTCCTGCAGTTTTCACTGTTAAACCGATTTGAGATAGTACCTCCCCATATATATGTCTGGAGTGTAGTTTGCAACTGAAAAGAATCTTTGCGTTTCCAACAAGCTTGTTGAAGGACGGTTTTCACACACACATTTCTCTCAGAACTTAGCATGTGTAGAAAATTCGTTCACATAGCACAATGAGAACGCTTTGCAAGTGTAACATTTACTCTGGTTTCTCATTCTTTTTTCTAGTGCCAGTTTGAATTCCTGCAGTTTTCACTGTAAAACCGTGTTGGAGCTTATAACTCCCCATATATGTAAGCGGTGTAGTTTGCAACTAAAAGAAACTTTGTGTTCCCAACATGCTAGGTGAAGGACGACTTTCACACACACTTATCACTCAGAACTGAGCATGTGGAGAGACGTTCGTTCATCTAGCACAAAGAGAACTTTTGCAGGGGAATCTGTTACTCTGGTTTTTAAGTCTGTTTCCTTGCCTGTATTAAGTTCCTGCATTTTTCACTGTAACACCGAGTTGGAGCTAGAACATCCCCATTTATATGTATGAACTGTAGTTTGCAACTGAAATGAAAATTTGTTTTCCCAACAAGCTAGTTGAATACGGCTTTCACACACACATATCTTTCAGAAATGAGCATGTGGAGAGACGTTCGTTCACCTAGCACAAATGGAACGGTTTGCAGGAGAAATTTTACTCTGGATTCTCAGTCTGTTTCCTAGTGCCGGTTTGATTTTCCTGCAGTTTTCACTGTAAAAATGAGTTGGAACTAGTACCTCCTCATATAAATGTATGGAGTGTATTTTGCAATTGAGAAGAATCTTTGTGTTCCCAACAACCTAGGTGAAGGATGGCTTCCACACACACTTATCTCTCAGAACTGAGCATGTGGAGAAATGTTCGTTCACCTAGAATATGGGAACGCTTTGCAAGTGTAACATTTACTCTGGTTTCTCAGTCTGTTTCTTAGTGCCGGTTTGAAGTTCTTTTAATTTTCACTGTAAAACCGTGTTGCAGCTTGGATTTCCCCAAATAAATGTATGGACTGTAGTTTGCAACTGAAAGAATCTTTGTGTTCCCAAATAGCTAGGTAAAGGACGGCTTTCAGACACACTTATCTCTTAGAACTGAGCATGTGGAGAGACGTTCGTTCATCTAGCACAAAGGGAACGGTTGGAAGGGGAAATTTTACTCAGCTTTCTCAGTCCGTTTCCTAGTGCCGGGTTGAAGTTCCTGCAGTTATCACATTAAAACCGATTTGGAGCTAGTACCTCCCCATATATATATACGGAGTGTAGTTTGCAACTGAAAAGAATCTTTGTGTTCCCAACAAGCTAGGTGAAGGACGGTTTTCACACACATTTATCTCTGAACTGAGCATGTGGAGAGAAGTTCGTTCATCCAGCACAATGGGAACGAGTAGCAGGAGAAACTGTTACTCTGGTTTCTCAGTCTGTTTCCTAGAGCCGGTTTGAAGTTCCTGCAGTTTTCACTATAAAACCGCGTTGGAGCTAGTTCCTACCCATATATATATATGGATTGTAGTTTGCAACTTGAAAGAAACTTTGTGTTCCCAACTAGCTAGGTGAAGGACGGCATTCACACACACTTATCTCTTAGAACTGAGCATGTGGAGAGACGTTCGTTCATCTAGAACAAAGGGAACGGTAGGAAGGGGAAACTGTTACTCTGGTTTCTCAGTCTGATTCCTAGTGCCGGTATTATGTTCCTGCATTTTTCACTGTAAAACCGAGTTTGAGCTAGTACCTCCCCATTTACATATATGAAGTGTAGTTTGCAACTGAAATGAAAATTTGTATTACCAACAAGCTAGGTGAAGCACGGCTTTCACACACAATTATCTCTCAGAACTTAGCATGTGGACAGACGTTCGTTCATCTAGCACAAAATGGAAAGTTTTGCAGGAGAAACTTTTACTCTAGTTCTCGGTATGTTTCGTAGTGCCGGTTTGAAGTTCCTGCAGTTTTCACTGTAAAACCGATTTTGAGCCAGGTCCGCCCCATATATATGTATGGAGTGTACTTTGCAACTGAAAAGGAACTTTGTGTTCCCATCAAGATAGTTGAAGAACGGCTTTCACACACACTTATCTGTCAGAACTGAGCATGTGGAGAAAAGTTCGTTCACTTAGAAAATTTGAACGCTTTGCAAGTGTAATATTTACTCTGGTTTCTCAGTCTTTTTCTTAGTGCCGGTTTGAAGTTCTTGTAATTTTCAGTCTAAAACCGTGTTGCAGCTTGGACTTCCCCATATAAATGTATGGACTGTAGTTTGCAACTGAAAGAATCTTTGTGTTCCCAAAAAGCTAGGTGAAGGACGGCTTTCAGACACACTTGTCTCTTAGAACTGAGCATGTGGAGAGACGTTCGTTCATGTAGCACAAATGGAATGGTTGGAAGGGGAAATTTTACTCAGCTTTCTCAGTCCGTTTCCTAGTGCCGGGTTGAAGTTCCTGCAGTTATCACAGTAAAATCGATTTGGAGCTAGTACCTCCCCATATATATATACGGAGTGTAGTTTGCAACTGAAAAGAAACTTTGTTTTCCCAACAAGCTAGGTGAAGGACGGCTTTCACACACACTTATCTCTCAGAACTGAGCATGTGCAGAGACGTTCGTTCATCAAGCACAAAGGGAATGGATTGAAGTCGAAATTTTACTCAGCATTCTCAGTCCATTTCCTAGTGCCGGTTTGAAGTTCCTGCAGTTTTCACTGTTAAACCGATTTGAGATAGTACCTCCCCATATATATGTCTGGAGTGTAGTTTGCAACTGAAAAGAATCTTTGCGTTTCCAACAAGCTTGTTGAAGGACGGTTTTCACACACACATTTCTCTCAGAACTTAGCATGTGTAGAAAATTCGTTCACATAGCACAATGGGAACGCTTTGCAAGTGTAACATTTACTCTGGTTTCTCATTCTTTTTTCTAGTGCCAGTTTGAATTCCTGCAGTTTTCACTGTAAAACCGTGTTGGAGCTTATAACTCCCCATATATGTAAGCGGTGTAGTTTGCAACTAAAAGAAACTTTGTGTTCCCAACATGCTAGGTGAAGGACGACTTTCACACACACTTATCTCTCAGAACTGAGCATGTGGAGAGACGTTCGTTCATCTAGCACAAAGAGAACCTTTTGCAGGGGAATCTGTTACTCTGGTTTTTAAGTCTGTTTCCTTGCCTGTATTAAGTTCCTGCATTTTTCACTGTAACACTGAGTTGGAGCTAGAACATCCCCATTTATATGTATGAACTGTAGTTTGCAACTGAAATGAAAATTTGTTTTCCCAACAAGCTAGTTGAAGACGGCTTTCACACACACATATCTTTCAGAAATGAGCATGTGGAGAGACGTTCGTTCATCTAGCACAAATGGAACGGTTTGCAGGAGAAATTTTACTCTGGATTCTCAGTCTGTTTCCTAGTGCCGGTTTGATTTTCCTGCAGTTTTCACTGTAAAAACGAGTTGGAACTAGTACCTCCTCATATAAATGTATGGAGTGTATTTTGCAATTGAGAAGAATCTTTGTGTTCCCAACAACCTAGGTGAAGGATGGCTTCCACACACACTTATCTCTCAGAACTGAGCATGTGGAGAAAAGTTCGTTCACCTAGAATATGGGAACGCTTTGCAAGTGTAACATTTACTCTGGTTTCTCAGTCTGTTTCTTAGTGCCGGTTTGAAGTTCTTGTAATTTTCACTGTAAAACCGTGTTGCAGCTTGGATTTCCCCATATAAATGAATGGACTGTAGTTTGCAACTGAAAGAACTTTGTGTTCCCAAATAGCTAGGTAAAGGACGGCTTTCAGACACACTTATCTCTTAGAACTGAGCATGTGGAGAGACGTTCGTTCATCTAGCACAAAGGAAATGGTTGGAAGGGGAAATTTTACTCAGCTTTCTCAGTCCGTTTCCTAGTGCCGGGTTGAAGTTCCTGCAGTTATCACAGTAAAACCGATTTGGAGCTAGTACCTCCCCATATATATATACGGAGTGTAGTTTGCAACTGAAAAGAAACTTTGTGTTCCCAACAAGCTAGGTGAAGGACGGCTTTCACACACACTTATCTCTGAACTGAGCATGTGGAGAGAAGTTCGTTCATCCAGCACAATGGGAACGAGTAGCAGGAGAAACTGTTACTCTGGTTTCTCAGTCTGTTTCCTAGAGCCGGTTTGAAGTTCCTGCAGTTTTCACTATAAAACCGTGTTGGAGCTAGTTCCTACCCATATATATATATGGATTGTAGTATACAACTTGAAAGAAACTTTGTGTTCCCAACTAGCTAGGTGAAGGACGGCATTCACACACACTTATCTCTTAGAACTGAGCATGTGGAGAGACGTTCGTTCATCTAGAACAAAGGGAACGGTAGGAAGGGGAAATTTTACTCAGCTATCTCAGTCCGTTTCCTAGTGCCGGTTTGAATTTCCTGCAGTATTCACTGTAAAACCGATTTGAGCTAGTATCTCCCCAATATATATGAATGGAGTGTAGTTTGCAACTGAAAAGAATCTTTGTGTTCCCAACTAGCTAGGTGAAGGATGGCTTTCACACCCAATTATCTCTCAGAACTGAGCATGTGGAAAGACGTTCGTTCATCTAGCACAAAGGGAATGGGTTGCAGGGGAAATTTTACTAAGCTTTCTCAGTCTGTATCCTATGCCGTATTGAAGTTCTTGCAGTTTTCTCTGTAAAACCGAAATGAGCTAGTCCCTCCCCATATTTATGCATGTAGTGTAGTTTGCAACTGAGAAGGTACTTTGTGTTCTAAACAAGCTAGGTGAAGGACGGCTTACACACACACATATCTCTCAGAACTGAGCATGCGGAGTGACGTTCGTTCACCTAGCACAAACGGAACGGGTTGCAGGAAAAACTTTTACTCTGGGTACAGAGTCTGTTTCCTAGTGCGAGTTTGAATTTCCTGCAGTTTTCACTGTAAAACCGAGTTGGAGCTAATACCTCCCCATATATATGTATGGAGTGTAGTTAGCAACTGAAAAGAAACTTTGTGTTCCCAACAAGCTTGGGGAAGAAAGGCTTTCACACACACTTGTCTCTCAGATCTGAGCATCTGAAGAGACGGTCATTCATCTAGCACAAAGGGAACGGGTTGCAGGGGAAATTTTTTCTCTGGTTTCTCAGTGTGTTTCCTAGTGTCGGATGGATATTCCTGCAGTTTTCCCTATAAAACCGAGTTGGGGCTAGTACTTACCCATATATATTTATGGAGTGTAGTTTGCAACTGAAAAGGAACTTTGTGTTCCCAACTAGCTAGGTGAAGGACGGCTTTCACACCCAATTATCTCTCAGAACTGAGCATGTGGAGAGACGTTCGTTCATCTAGCACAAATGGAATGGGTTGCAGGGGAAATTTTACTAAGCTTTCTCAGTCTGTTTCCTAGTGCCGTATTGAAGTTCCTGCAGTTGTCACTGTAAAACCGTGTTGGAGATTATACCTCCCCATATATGTATGCATTGTAGTTTGCAACTGAAAGAATCTTTGTGTTCCCAAAAAGGTAGGTGAAGGACGGCTTTCAGACACACTTGTCTCTTAGAACTGAGCATGTGGAGAGACGTTCGTTCATGTAGCACAAATGGAATGGTTGGAAGGGGAAATTTTACTCAGCTTTCTCAGTCCGTTTCCTAGTGCCGGGTTGAAGTTCCTGCAGTTATCACAGTAAAATCGATTTGGAGCTAGTACCTCCCCATATATATATACGGAGTGTAGTTTGCAACTGAAAAGAAACTTTGTTTTCCCAACAAGCTAGGTGAAGGACGGCCTTCACACACACTTATCTCTCAGAACTGAGCATGTGCAGAGACGTTCGTTCATCAAGCACAAAGGGAATGGATTGAAGTCGAAATTTTACTCAGCATTCTCAGTCCATTTCCTAGTGCCGGTTTGAAGTTCCTGCAGTTTTCACTGTTAAACCGATTTGAGATAGTACCTCCCCATATATATGTCTGGAGTGTAGTTTGCAACTGAAAAGAATCTTTGCGTTTCCAACAAGCTTGTTGAAGGACGGTTTTCACACACACATTTCTCTCAGAACTTAGCATGTGTAGAAAATTCGTTCACATAGCACAATGGGAACGCTTTGCAAGTGTAACATTTACTCTGGTTTCTCATTCTTTTTTCTAGTGCCAGTTTGAATTCCTGCAGTTTTCACTGTAAAACCGTGTTGGAGCTTATAACTCCCCATATATGTAAGCGGTGTAGTTTGCAACTAAAAGAAACTTTGTGTTCCCAACATGCTAGGTGAAGGACGACTTTCACACACACTTATCTCTCAGAACTGAGCATGTGGAGAGACGTTCGTTCATCTAGCACAAAGAGAACCTTTTGCAGGGGAATCTGTTACTCTGGTTTTTAAGTCTGTTTCCTTGCCTGTATTAAGTTCCTGCATTTTTCACTGTAACAACGAGTTGGAGCTAGAACATCCCCATTTATATGTATGAACTGTAGTTTGCAACTGAAATGAAAATTTGTTTTCCCAACAAGCTAGTTGAATACGGCTTTCACACACACATATCTTTCAGAAATAAGCATGTGGAGAGCGTTCGTTCATCTAGCACAAAGGGAACGGTTGGAAGGGGAAATTTTACTCAGCTTTCTCAGTCCGTTTCCTAGTGCCGGGTTGAAGTTCCTGCACTTATCACAGTAAAACCGATTTGGAGCTAGTACCTCCCCATATATATATACGGAGTGTAGTTTGCAACTGAAAAGGAACTTTGTGTTCCCAACAAGCTAGGTGAAGGACGG
Source organism: Camelus ferus (assembly GCF_009834535.1). Lineage (NCBI taxonomy): Eukaryota > Metazoa > Chordata > Mammalia > Artiodactyla > Camelidae > Camelus > Camelus ferus. The sequence goes on along the minus strand of NC_045731.1, from coordinate 787,885 downwards.
CTTTCAAACACACTTATCTCTGAACTGAGCATGTGGAGAGAAGTTCGTAAATCCAGCACAATTGGAACGAGTAGCAGGAGAAACTGTTACTCTGGTTTCTCAGTCTGTTTCCTAGAGCCGGTTTGAAGTTCCTGCAGTTTTCACTATAAAACCGTGTTGGAGCTAGTACCTACCCATATATATATATGGATTGTAGTTTGCAACTTGAAAGAAACATTGTGTTCCCAACTAGCTAGTTGAAGGACGGCATTCACACACACTTATCTCTTAGAACTGAGCATGTGGAAAGACGTTCGTTCATCTAGCACAAAGGGAATGGGTTGCAGGTGAAATTTTACTAAGCTTTCTCAGTCTGTATCCTATGACGTATTGAAGTTCTTGCAGTTTTCTCTGTAAAACCGAAATGAGCTAGTCCCTCCCCATATTTATGCATGTAGTGTAGTTTGCAACTGAAAAGGTACTTTGTGTTCTAAACAAGCTAGGTGAAGGACGGCTTACACACACACATATCTCTCAGAACTGAGCATGCGGAGTGACGTTCGTTCACCTAGCACAAACGGAACGGGTTGCAGGAAAAACTTTTACTCTGTGTACAGAGTCTGTTTCCTAGTGCGAGTTTGAATTTCCTGCAGTTTTCACTGTAAAACCGAGTTGGAGCTAATACCTCCCCATATATATGTATGGAGTGTAGTTAGCAACTGTAAAGAAACTTTGTGTTCCCAACAAGATATGTGAAGGACGGCTTTCAAACCCACTTATCTCTCAGAACTGAGCATGTGGAGAGACGTTCGTTCACCTAGCACAAAGGGAACTGTTTGCAGGGGAAATTTAACTAAGCTTTCTCAGTATGTTTTCTAGTGCCTTATTGAAATTCCTGCAGTTTTCACTGTAAAAGTGAAATGAGCTAGTACCTCCCCATATATATGTATGCAGTGTAGTTTGCAACTGAAAAGAAACTTTGTGTTCCCAACAAGCTTGTGGAAGAAAGGCTTTCACACACACTTATCTCTCAGATCTGAGCATCTGAAGAGACGGTCATTCATCTAGCACAAAGGGAACGGGTTGCAGGGGAAATTTTTTCTCTGGTTTCTCAGTGTGTTTCCTAGTGTCGGATGGATATTCCTGCAGTTTTCCCTATAAAACCGAGTTGGGGCTAGTACTTACCCATATATATTTATGGAGTGTAGTTTGCAACTGAAAAGGAACTTTGTGTTCCCAACTAGCTAGGTGAAGGACGGCTTTCACACCCAATTATCTCTCAGAACTGAGCATGTGGAGAGACGTTCGTTCATCTAGCACAAATGGAATGGGTTGCAGGGGAAATTTTACTAAGCTTTCTCAGTCTGTTTCCTAGTGCCGTATTGAAGTTCCTGCAGTTGTCACTGTAAAACCGTGTTGGAGATTATACCTCCCCATATATGTATGCATTGTAGTTTGCAACTGAAAGAATCTTTGTGTTCCCAACAAGCTAGTTGAAGGACGGCTTTCACACACACATATCTCTTAGAACTGAGCATGTGGAGTGACGTTCGTTCATCTAGCCCAAAGGGAACGAGTGGAAGGGGAAATTTTACTCAGCTTTCTCAGTCCTTTTCCTAGTGCCGGATTGAATTTCCTGCAGTTTTCACTGTAAAACGGATTTGGAGCTAGTACCAACCCTTATATATGTATGGATTGTATTTTGCAACTTAAAAGAAACTTTGTGTTCCCAACATGCTAGGTGAAGCACGGCTTTCACACACAATTATCTCTCAGAACTTAGCATGTGGACAGACGTTCGTTCATCTAGCACAAAATGGAAAGTTTTGCAGGAGAAACTTTTACTCTAGTTCTCGGTATGTTTCGTAGTGCCGGTTTGAAGTTCCTGCAGTTTTCACTGTAAAACCGATTTTGAGCCAGGTCCGCCCCATATATATGTATGGAGTGTACTTTGCAACTGAAAAGGAACTTTGTGTTCCCATCAAGATAGTTGAAGGACGGCTTTCACACACACTTATCTGTCAGAACTGAGCATGTGGAGAAAAGTTCGTTCACTTAGAAAATTTGAACGCTTTGCAAGTGTAATATTTACTCTGGTTTCTCAGTCTTTTTCTTAGTGCCGGTTTGAAGTCCTTGTAATTTTCACTCTAAAACCGTGTTGCAGCTTGGACTTCCCCATATAAATGTATGGACTGTAGTTTGCAACTGAAAGAATCTTTGCGTTTCCAACAAGCTTGTTGAAGGACGGTTTTCACACAAACATTTCTCTCAGAACTTATCATGTGTAGAAAATTCGTTCACATAGCACAATGGGAACGCTTTGCAAGTGTAACATTTACTCTGGTTTCTCATTCTTTTTTCTAGTGCCAGTTTGAATTCCTGCAGTTTTCACTGTAAAACCGTGTTGGAGCTTATAACTCCCCATATATGTAAGCGGTGTAGTTTGCAACTAAAAAAAACTTTGTGTTCCCAACATGCTAGGTGAAGGACGACTTTCACACACACTTATCACTCAGAACTGAGCATGTGGAGAGACGTTCGTTCATCTAGCACAAAGAGAACTTTTGCAGGGGAATCTGTTACTCTGGTTTTTAAGTCTGTTTCCTTGCCTGTATTAAGTTCCTGCATTTTTCACTGTAACACCGAGTTGGAGCTAGAACATCCCCATTTATATGTATGAACTGTAGTTTGCAACTGAAATGAAAATTTGTTTTCCCAACAAGCTAGTTGAAGAAGGCTTTCACACACACATATCTTTCAGAAATGATCATGTGGAGAGACGTTCGTTCATCTAGCACAAATGGAACGGTTTGCAGGAGAAATTTTACTCTGGATTCTCAGTCTGTTTCCTAGTGCCGGTTTGATTTTCCTGCAGTATTCACTGTAAAAATGAGTTGGAACTAGTACCTCCTCATATAATTGTATGGAGTGTATTTTGCAATTGAGAAGAATCTTTGTGTTCCCAACAACCTAGGTGAAGGATGGCTTCCACACACACTTATCTCTCAGAACTGAGCATGTGGAGAAAAGTTCATTCACCTAGAATATGGGAACGCTTGGCAAGTGTAAAATTTACTCTGGTTTCTCAGTCTGTTTCTTAGTGCCGGTTTGAAGTTCTTGTAATTTTCACTGTAAAACCGAGTTGCAGCTTGGATTTCCCCAAATAAATGTATGGACTGTAGTTTGCAACTGAAAGAATCTTTGTGTTCCCAAATAGCTAGGTAAAGGACGGCTTTCAGACACACTTATCTCTTAGAACTGAGCATGTGGAGAGACGTTCGTTCATCTAGCACAAAGGGAACGGTTGGAAGGGGAAATTTTACTCAGCTTTCTCAGTCCCTTTCCTAGTGCCGGGTTGAAGTTCCTGCAGTTATCACAGTAAAACCGATTTGGAGCTAGTACCTCCCCATATATATATACGGAGTGTAGTTTGCAACTGAAAAGAAACTTTGTGTTCCCAACAAGCTAGGTGAAGGACGGCTTTCACACACACTTATCTCTGAACTGAGCATGTAGAGAGAAGTTCGTTCATCCAGCACAATGGGAACGAGTAGCAGGAGAAACTGTTACTCTGGTTTCTCAGTCTGTTTCCTAGAGCCGGTTTGAAGTTCCTGCAGTTTTCACTATAAAACCGCGTTGGAGCTAGTTCCTACCCATATATATATATGGATTGTAGTTTGCAACTTGAAAGAAACTTTGTGTTCCCAACTAGCTAGGTGAAGGACGGCATTCACACACACTTATCTCTTAGAACTGAGCATGTGGAGAGACGTTCGTTCATCTAGAACAAAGGGAACGGTAGGAAGGGGAAACTGTTACTCTGGTTTCTCAGTCTGTTTCCTAGTGCCGGTATTATGTTCCTGCATTTTTCACTGTAAAACCGAGTTTGAGCTAGTACGTCCCCATTTACATATATGAAGTGTAGTTTGCAACTGAAATGAAAATTTGTATTACCAACAAGCTAGGTGAAGCACGGCTTTCACACACAATTATCTCTCAGAACTTAGCATGTGGACAGACGTTCGTTCATCTAGCACAAAATGGAAAGTTTTGCAGGAGAAACTTTTACTCTAGTTCTCGGTATGTTTCGTAGTGCCGGTTTGAAGTTCCTGCAGTTTTCACTGTAAAACCGATTTTGAGCCAGGTCCGCCCCATATATATGTATGGAGTGTACTTTGCAACTGAAAAGGAACTTTGTGTTCCCATCAAGATAGTTGAAGAACGGCTTTCACACACACTTATCTGTCAGAACTGAGCATGTGGAGAAAAGTTCGTTCACTTAGAAAATTTGAACGCTTTGCAAGTGTAATATTTACTCTGGTTTCTCAGTCTTTTTCTTAGTGCCGGTTTGAAGTTCTTGTAATTTTCAGTCTAAAACCGTGTTGCAGCTTGGACTTCCCCATATAAATGTATGGACTGTAGTTTGCAACTGAAAGAATCTTTGTGTTCCCAAAAAGCTAGGTGAAGGACGGCTTTCAGACACACTTGTCTCTTAGAACTGAGCATGTGGAGAGACGTTCGTTCATGTAGCACAAATGGAATTGTTGGAAGGGGAAATTTTACTCAGCTTTCTCAGTCCGTTTCCTAGTGCCGGGTTGAAGTTCCTGTAGTTATCACAGTAAAATCGATTTGGAGCTAGTTCCTCCCCATATATATATACGGAGTGTAGTTTGCAACTGAAAAGAAACTTTGTTTTCCCAACAAGCTAGGTGAAGGACGGCTTTCACACACACTTATCTCTCAGAACTGAGCATGTGCAGAGACGTTCGTTCATCAAGCACAAAGGGAATGGATTGAAGTCGAAATTTTACTCAGCATTCTCAGTCCATTTCCTAGTGCCGGTTTGAAGTTCCTGCAGTTTTCACTGTTAAACCGATTTGAGATAGTACCTCCCCATATATATGTCTGGAGTGTAGTTTGCAACTGAAAAGAATCTTTGCGTTTCCAACAAGCTTGTTGAAGGACGGTTTTCACACACACATTTCTCTCAGAACTTAGCATGTGTAGAAAATTCGTTCACATAGCACAATGGGAACGCTTTGCAAGTGTAACATTTACTCTGGTTTCTCATTCTTTTTTCTAGTGCCAGTTTGAATTCCTGCAGTTTTCACTGTAAAACCGTGTTGGAGCTTATAACTCCCCATATATGTAAGCGGTGTAGTTTGCAACTAAAAGAAACTTTGTGTTCCCAACATGCTAGGTGAAGGACGACTTTCACACACACTTATCTCTCAGAACTGAGCATGTGGAGAGACGTTCGTTCATCTAGCACAAAGAGAACCTTTTGCAGGGGAATCTGTTACTCTGGTTTTTAAGTCTGTTTCCTTGCCTGTATTAAGTTCCTGCATTTTTCACTGTAACACTGAGTTGGAGCTAGAACATCCCCATTTATATGTATGAACTGTAGTTTGCAACTGAAATGAAAATTTGTTTTCCCAACAAGCTAGTTGAAGACGGCTTTCACACACACATATCTTTCAGAAATGAGCATGTGGAGAGACGTTCGTTCATCTAGCACAAATGGAACGGTTTGCAGGAGAAATTTTACTCTGGATTCTCAGTCTGTTTCCTAGTGCCGGTTTGATTTTCCTGCAGTTTTCACTGTAAAAACGAGTTGGAACTAGTACCTCCTCATATAAATGTATGGAGTGTATTTTGCAATTGAGAAGAATCTTTGTGTTCCCAACAACCTAGGTGAAGGATGGCTTCCACACACACTTATCTCTCAGAACTGAGCATGTGGAGAAAAGTTCGTTCACCTAGAATATGGGAACGCTTTGCAAGTGTAACATTTTCTCTGGTTTCTCAGTCTGTTTCTTAGTGCCGGTTTGAAGTTCTTGTAATTTTCACTGTAAAACCGTGTTGCAGCTTGGATTTCCCCATATAAATGTATGGACTGTAGTTTGCAACTGAAAGAACTTTGTGTTCCCAAATAGCTAGGTAAAGGACGGCTTTCAGACACACTTATCTCTTAGAACTGAGCATGTGGAGAGACGTTCGTTCATCTAGCACAAAGGGAATGGTTGGAAGGGGAAATTTTACTCAGCTTTCTCAGTCCGTTTCCTAGTGCCGGGTTGAAGTTCCTGCAGTTATCACAGTAAAACCGATTTGGAGCTAGTACATCTCCATATATATATACGGAGTGTAGTTTGCAACTGAAAAGAAACTTTGTGTTCCCAACAAGCTAGGTGAAGGACGGCTTACACACACACTTATCTCTGAACTGAGCATGTGGAGAGAAGTTCGTTCATCCAGCACAATGGGAACGAGTAGCAGGAGAAACTGTTACTCTGGTTTCTCAGTCTGTTTCCTAGAGCCGGTTTGAAGTTCCTGCAGTTTTCACTATAAAACCGTGTTGGAGCTAGTTCCTACCCATATATATATATGGATTGTAGTATACAACTTGAAAGAAACTTTGTGTTCCCAACTAGCTAGGTGAAGGAAGGCATTCACACACACTTATCTCTTAGAACTGAGCATGTGGAGAGACGTTCGTTCATCTAGAACAAAGGGAATGGTAGGAAGGGGAAATTTTACTCAGCTATCTCAGTCCGTTTCCTAGTGCCGGTTTGAATTTCCTGCAGTATTCACTGTAAAACCGATTTGAGCTAGTATCTCCCCAATATATATGAATGGAGTGTAGTTTGCAACTGAAAAGAATCTTTGTGTTCCCAACTAGCTAGGTGAAGGATGGCTTTCACACCCAATTATCTCTCAGAACTGAGCATGTGGAAAGACGTTCGTTCATCTAGCACAAAGGGAATGGGTTGCAGGGGAAATTTTACTAAGCTTTCTCAGTCTGTATCCTATGCCGTATTGAAGTTCTTGCAGTTTTCTCTGTAAAACCGAAATGAGCTAGTCCCTCCCCATATTTATGCATGTAGTGTAGTTTGCAACTGAGAAGGTACTTTGTGTTCTAAACAAGCTAGGTGAAGGACGTCTTACACACACACATATCTCTCAGAACTGAGCATGCGGAGTGACGTTCGTTCACCTAGCACAAACGGAACGGGTTGCAGGAAAACTTTTACTCTGGGTACAGAGTCTGTTTCCTAGTGCGAGTTTGAATTTCCTGCAGTTTTCACTGTAAAACCGAGTTGGAGCTAATACCTCCCCATATATATGTATGGAGTGTAGTTAGCAACTGAAAAGAAACTTTGTGTTCCCAACAACCTTGGGGAAGAAAGGCTTTCACACACACTTATCTCTCAGATCTGAGCATCTGAAGAGACGGTCATTCATCTAGCACAAAGGGAACGGGTTGCAGGGGAAATTTTTTCTCTGGTTTCTCAGTGTGTTTCCTAGTGTCGGATGGATATTCCTGCAGTTTTCCCTATAAAACCGAGTTGGGGCTAGTACTTACCCATATATATTTATGGAGTGTAGTTTGCAACTGAAAAGGAACTTTGTGTTCCCAACTAGCTAGGTGAAGGACGGCTTTCACACCCAATTATCTCTCAGAACTGAGCATGTGGAGAGACGTTCGTTCATCTAGCACAAATGGAATGGGTTGCAGGGGAAATTTTACTAAGCTTTCTCAGTCTGTTTCCTAGTGCCGTATTGAAGTTCCTGCAGTTGTCACTGTAAAACCGTGTTGGAGATTATACCTCCCCATATATGTATGCATTGTAGTTTGCAACTGAAAGAATCTTTGTGTTCCCAACAAGCTAGTTGAAGGACGGCTTTCACACACACACATCTCTTAGAACTGAGCATGTGGAGTGACGTTCGTTCACCTAGCACAAAGGGAACGAGTGGAAGGGGAAATTTTACTCAGCTTTCTCAGTCCTTTTCCTAGTGCCGGATTGAAGTTCCTGCAGTTTTCACTGTAAAACGGATTTGGAGCTAGTACCAACCCTTATATATATATGGATTGTAGTTTGCAACTTAAAAGAAACTATGTGTTCCCAACTAGCTAGGTGAAGGACGGCTTTCACACCCAATTATCTCTCAGAACTGAGCATGTGGAGAGACGTTCGTTCATCTAGCACAAAGGGAATGGGTTGCAGGGGAAATTTTACTAAGCTTTCTCAGTCTGTTTCCTAGTGCCGTATTGAAGTTCCTGCAGTTTTCACTGTAAAACCGAAATGAGCTATTCCCTCCCCATATATATGTATGGATTGTAGTTTGCAACTGGAAAGGAACTTTGTGTTCTCATCAAGCTAGGTGAAGGACGGCTTTCACACACACTTGTCTCTCAGAAGTGAGCATGCGGAGTGACGTTCGTTCACCTAGCACAAACGGAACGGGTTGCTTGAGAAACTTTTACTCTGGGTTCTGAGTCTGTTCCTAGTGCCGGTTTGAAGTTCCTGCAGTTTTCACTGTAAGAACGATTTGGAGCTAATACCTCCCCTTATATATATATGGAGTGGAGTTTGCAACTTAAAAGAATCTTTGTGTTCCCCACAAGCTAGGTGAAGTACGGCTTTCACCACACTTATCTCTCAGAACTTAGAATGTGGAGAAAATTCGTTCACCTAGCACAATGGGAACGCTTTGCAAGTGTAACATTTACTCTGGTTTCTCATTCTTTTTTCTAGTGCCGGTTTGAATTCCTGCAGTTTTCACTGTAAAACCGTGTTGAAGCTTATAACTCCCCATATATGTATGCAGTGTAGTTTGCAACTGAAAGAAACTTTCTGTTCCCAACAAGCTAGGTGAAGGACGGCATTTGCACACACTTATCTCTCAGAACTGAGCATGTGGAGAGACGTTTGTTCATCTAGCAAAAAAGGAACGGTTTGCAGGGGAAACTGTTACTCTGGTTTCTCAGCCTGTTTCCTAGTGCCGGTATTAAGTTCCTGCATTTTTCACTGTAAAACCGAGTTTGAGCTAGTACCTCCCCATTTACATATATGAAGTGTAGTTTGCAACTGAAATGAAAATTTGTATTACCAACATGCTAGGTGAAGCACGACTTTCACACACACTTATCTCTCAGAACTGAGCATGTGGACAGACGATCGTTCATCTAGCACAAAATGGAACGTTTTGCAGGAGAAACTTTTACTCTAGTTCTCGGTATGTTTCGTAGTGCCGGTTTGAAGTTCCTGCAGTTTTCACTGTAAAACCGCGTTGCAACTAGTACCTCCCCTTATATATGTATGGAGTGTAGTTTGCTACTGAGAAGAAACTTTGTGTTCATAACAAGCAAGTTGAAGGACGGCTTTCACACACACTTATCTCTCAGAAATTAACATGTGGGGAGACATTCGTTCCTCTAGCACAATGGGAACGGGTTGCAGGGGAAACTTTTACTCTAGTTTCTCAGTCTGTTTCCTAGTGCCGGTATGAATTTGCTGCATTTTTCACTGTAAACCCAGTTGGAGCTAGTACCTTCCCTTTTATATGTATGAAGTGTAGTTTGCAACAGAAATGAAAATTTGTATTCCCAACAAGCTAGGTGAAGGACGGCTTTCACACACACTTATCTCTCAGAAATGAGCATGTGGAGAAATGTTCGTTCACCTAGCACAATGGAAACGCTTTGCAAGTGTAACATTTACTCTGGTTTCTCAGTCTGATTCCTAGTGCCGTTTTGAATTTCCTGCAGTTTTCACTGTAAACCGTGTTGGAGCTAGTTCCTCTCCATATAAATGTATGGATTGTAGTTTGCAACTAAAGAGAAAATTTGTGTTCCCAACAACCTAGGTAAAGTATGGCATTTGCACACACTTATCTCTCAGAACTGAGCATGTGGAGAGACGTTCGTTCATCTAGCACAAAGGGAACGATTTGCAGTGGAAACTTTTACTCTGGTTTCTCAGTCTGTTTCCTAGTGCCGGTATTAAGTTCCTGCATTTTTCACTGTAAAACCGAGTTGGAGCTAGTACATCCCCATTTACATGTATGAATTGTAGTTTTCAACTGAAATGAAAATTTGTTTTACCAACAAGCTAGGTGAAGGACGGCTTTCACACTCACTTATCTCTCAGAACTGATCATGCGGAGTGACGTTCATTCACCTAGCACAAATGGAACGGTTGCAGGAGAAACTTTTACTCTGGTTTCTGAGTCTGTTTCCTAGTGCCGGTTTGAAGTTCCTGCAGTTTTCACTGTAAAATTGAGTTGCAACTAGTACCTCCTCATATGGATGTATGGATTGTAGTTTGCTACTGAGAAGAATCTTTGTGTTCATAACAAGCAAGTTGAAGGACGTCTTTCACACACGTTTATCTCTCAGAAATTAACATGTGGGGAGACATTCGTTCCTCTAGCACAATGGGAACGGGTTGCAGGGGAAACTTTTACTCTAGTTTCTCAGTCTGTTTCCTAGTGCCGGTATGAATATGCTGCATTTTTCTCTGTAAAACCCACTTGGAGCTAGTACCTTCCCTTTTATATGTATGAAGTGTAGTTGCAACTGAAATGAAAATTTGTATTCCCAACAAGCTAGGTGAAGGACGGCTTTCACACACACTTATCTCTCAGAAATGAGCATGTGGAGAAATGTTCGTTCACCTAGCACAATGGAAACGCTTTGCAAGTGTAACATTTACTCTGGTTTCTCAGTCTGTTTCCTAGTGCCGTTTTGAAGTTCCTGCAGTTTTCACTGTAATACCGTGTTGGAGCTAGTTCCTCCCCATATAAATGTATGGATTGTAGTTTGCAACTAAAGAGAAAATTTGTGTTCCCAACAACCTAGGTAAAGGATGGCATTTGCACACACTTATCTCTCAGAACTGAGCATGGGAGAGACGTTCGTTCATATAGCACAAAGGGAATGATTTGCAGTGGAAATTTTTACTCTGGTTTCTCAGTCTGATTCCTAGTGCCGGTATTAAGTTCCTGCATTTTTCACTGTAAATCCGAGTTGGAGCTAGTACATCCCCATTTACATGTATGAATTGTAGTTTGCAACTGAAATGAAAATTTGTTTTACCAACAAGCTAGCTGAAGTACGGCTTTCACACACACTTATCTCTCAGAACTGAGCATGTGGGGAGACGTTCGTTCATCTAGCACAAATTGGAACGTTTTGCAGGAGAAACATTTACTCTAGTTCTCGGTAAGATTCCTAGTGCCGGTTTGAAGTTCCTGCAGTTTTCACTGTAAAATCGATTTTTAGCCAGGACCACCCCATATAAATGTATGGAGTGTAGTTTGCAACTGAAAAGAAACTTTGTGTTCCCAACAAGATAGGTGAAGGACGGCTTTCACACACACTTATCTCTCAGAACTGAGCATGTGGAGAAAAGTTCGTTCACCTAGAATATGGGAACGCTTTGCAAATGTAACATTTACACTGGTTTCTCAGTCTGTTTCTTAGTGCCGGTTTGAAGTTCTTGTAATTTTCACTGTAAAACCGTGTTGCAGCTTGGACCTCCCCATATAAATGTATGGACTGTAGTTTGCAACTGAAAGAATCTTTGTGTTCCCAAAAAGCTAGGTGAAGGACGGATTTCAGACACACTTTTCTCTTAGAACTGAGCATGTGGAGAGACTTTCGTTCATCTAGCACAAAGGGATCGGATGGAAGGGGAAATTTTACTCAGCTTTCTCAGTCCGTTTCCACGTGCCGGGATGAATTTCCTGCAGTTATCTCAGTAAAACCGATTTGGAGCTAGTACCACCCCATATATATATACGGAGTGTATTTTGCAACTGAGAAGAAACTATGTGTTCCCAACAAGCTAGGTGAAGGACGGCTTTCACACCCACATATCTCTCAGAAATGATCATGTGGAGAGACGTTCGTTCATCTAGCACAAAGGGAACGGGTTGCAGGTGAGATTTTACTAAGCTTTCTCAGGCTGTTTCCTAGTGCCTTATTGAAGTTCCTGCAGTTTTCACTGTAAAATCGATTTGAGCTATTACCTCCCCATATATATGTATGAAGTGTAGTTTGCAACCTAAAAGACACTTTGTGTTCCCGACAAGCTAGTTGAAGGGCGCCTTTCACACACACTTACCTCTCAGAACTGAACATGTGGAGAGACGTTCATTCATCAAGCACAAAGGGAACGGGTGGCAGGGGAATATTTTACTCTGGTTTCTCAGTGTGTTTCCTAGTATCGGTTGGAAATTCCTGCAGTTTTCTCTGTAAAACCGATTTGGATCTAGTACCTACCCATATATATATATGGAGTGTAGTTTGCAACTGAGAAGAATCTTTGTGTTCCCAACAAGATATTTGAAGGACGGCTTTCACACACACTTATCTCTCAGACCTGAGCATGTGGAGAGACGTGCGTTCACATAGCATGAATGGAACGTTTTGCAGGGAAACATTTACTCTGGTTTCTCAATCTGATTCCTAGTGCCGGTTTGAAGTTCCTGCAGTTTTCACTGTAAAACCGAGTTGGAGCTTATACACCCCCTTATAGTTATGGAGTGTAGTTTGCAACTTAAAAGAAACTTTGTGTTCCCAACAAGCTTGGTGAAGGACTGTTTTCACACACACTTATCTCTGAGAACTGAACATGTGGATAGACGTTCGTTCATCTAGCACAAATGGAACGGGTTGAAGGGAAAATTTTACTCAGCATTCTCAGTCTGTTTCCTAGTGCCGGATTGAAATTCCTGCTATTTTCACTGTAAAACCGATTTGAGCTTGTACCTCCGCTTGTATATGTATGGAGTGTATTTTGCATCTGAAAATAATTTTGTTTTCCCAGCAAGCTAGGTGAAGGCCTGCTTTCACACACACTTATCTCTGAGAACTGAGCATGTGGAGAGACGTTCGTTCATCTAGCACAGTGGGAACGGGTAGCAGGAGAAACTGTTACTCCGGTTTGTCAGCCTGTTTCCTAGAGCCGGTTTGAATTTACTGCAGTTTTTACTGTAAAACCGAGTTGGAGATTATACCTCCCCATATATGTATGCATTGTAGTTTGCAACTTAAAGAATCTTTGTGTTCCCAACAAGCTAGGTGAAGGACGGCATTCACACACACTTATCTCTTAGAACTGAGCATGTGGGGAGACGTTCGTTCCTCTAGCACAATGGGAACGGTTGCATGGGAAAATTGTACTCTGGTTTCTCAGAATGTTTCCTAGTGCCTTTATGAAGTTCCTGCATTTTTCACTGTAAAACCGTGTTGGAGCTAGTACCTTCCCTTTTATATTTATGAAGTGTAGTTTGCAACTGAAATGAAAATTTGTATTCCCAACAAGCTAGGTGAAGGACTGCTTCACACACACTTATCTCTCAGAACTGAGCATTTGGAGAGACGTTCGTTCATCTAGCACAAAGGGAACGGTTTGCAGGGAAACTGTTACTCTGGTTTCTCAGTCTGTTTCCTAGTGCCGGTGTTAAGTTCCTGCATTTTTCACTGTAAAACCGTGTTGGAGCTAGTACATCCCATTTTACATGTATGAATTGTAGTTTGCAACTGAAATGAAAATTTGTATTACCAACAAGCTAGGTGAAGTACTGCTTTCACACACACATATCTCTCAGAACTGAGCATGTGGGGAGACGTTCGTTCATCTAGCACAAAGGGAACGGTTGGAAGGGGAAATTTTACTCAGCTTTCTCAGTCCGTTTCCTAGTGCCGGGTTGAAGTTCCTGCAGTTATCACAGTAAATCCGATTTGGAGCTAGTACCCCCCCATATATATATACGGAATGTAGTTTGCATCTGAAAAGAAACTTAGTGATCCCAACAAGCTAGGTGAAGGACGGCTTTCAGACACAATTATCTCTCAGAACTGAGCATGTGGAGAGACTTTCGTTCATCTAGCACAATGGGAACGGGTAGCAGGGAAACTGTTACTCTGGTTTCTTAGTCTGTTTCCTAGAGCCGGTTTGAAGTTCCTGCAGTTTTCACTGTAAAACCGAGTTGGAGATTATACCTCCCCATATATGTATGCAGTGTAGTTTGCAACTGAAAGAATCTTTGTGTTCCCAACAAGCTATGTGAAGGACGGCTTTCACACACACTTATCTCTCAGAACTGAGCATGTGGGGAGACGTTCGTTCATCTAGCTCAAAGGGAACGTTCTGCAGGAGAAACATTTACTCTGGATTCTCAGTCTGTTTCCTAGTGCCGGTTTGAAATTCCTGCAGTTTTCACTGTAAAACCGAGTTGCAACTAGTACCTCCCCTTATATATGTATGGAGTGTAGTTTGCTACTGAGAAGAAACTTTGTGTTCATAACAAGCAAGTTGAAGGACGGCTTTCACACACACTTATCTCTCAGAAATTAACATGTGGGGAGACATTCGTTCTTCCAACACAATGGGAACGGGTTGCAGGTGAAACTTTTTCTCTAGTTTCTCAGTCTGTTTCCTAGTGCCGGTATGAAGTTGCTGCATTTTTCACTGTAAAACCCAGTTGGAGCTAGTACCTTCCCTTTTATATGTATGATGTGTAGTTTGCAACTGAAATGAAAATTTGTATTCCCAACAAGCTAGGTGAAGGACGGCTTTCACACTCACTTATCTCTCAGAACTGAGCATGTGGAGAAAAGTCCGTTCACCTAGCACAATGGAAACGCTTTGCAATGTAACATTTACTCTGGTTTCTCAGTCTGTTTCCTAGTGCCGTTTTGAAGTTCCTGCAGTTTTCACTGTAAAACCGTGTTGGAGCTAGGTCCTCCCCATATAAAAGTATGGAGTGAAGTTTGCAACTGAAGAGAAATTTTGTGCTCCCAACAACCTAGTTGAAGGACGGCATTTGCACACACTTATCTCTCAGAACTGAGCATGTGGAGAGACGTTCGTTCATCTAGCACAAAGGGAAAGGTTTGCAGTGGAAACTGTTACTCTGGTTTCTCAGTATGTTTCCTAGTGCCAGTATTAAGTTCCTGCATTTTTCACTGTAAAACAGAGTTGGAGCTAGTACATCCCCATTTACATGTATGAATGGCAGATTGCAACTGAAATGAAAATTTGTATTACCAACAAGCTAGCGGAAATACGGCTTTCACACACACTTATCTCTCAGAACTGAGCATGTGGGGAGACGTTCGTTCATCTAGCACAAATTGGAACGTTTTGCAGGAGAAACATTTACTCTAGTTCTCGGTAAGTTTCCTAGTGCCGGTTTGAAGTTCCTGCAGTTTTCACTGTAAAATCGATTTTTAGCCAGGACCGCCCCATATAAATGTATGGAGTGTAGTTTGCAACTGAAAAGAAACTTTGTGTTCCCAACAAGATAGGTGAAGGACGGCTTTCACACACACTTATCTCTCAGAACTGAGCATGTGGAGAAAAGTTCGTTCACCTAGAAAATGGGAACGCTTTGCAAGTGTAACATTTACTCTGGTTTCTCAGTCTGTTTCTTAGTGCCGGTTTGAAGTTCTTGTAATTTTCACTGTAAAACCGTGTTGCAGCTTGGACCTCCCCATATAAATGTATGGACTGTAGTTTGCAACTGAAAGAATCTTTGTGTTCCCAAAAAGCTAGGTGAAGGACGGCTTTCAGACACACTTTTCTCTTAGAACTGAGCATGTGGAGAGACGTTCGTTCATCTAGCACAAAGGGATCGGTTGGAAGATGAAATTTTACTCAGCTTTCTCAGTCTGTTTCCAAGTGCCGGGATGAAGTTCCTGCAGTTATCTCAGTAAAACCGATTTGGAGCTAGTACCTCCCTATATATATATACGGAGTGTAGTTTGCAACTGAGAAGGAACTTTGTGTTCCCAACAAGCTAGGTGAAGGACGGCTTTCACACCCACTTATCTCTCAGAACTGAGCATGTGGAGAGACTTTTGTTCATCTAGCACAAATGGAACGGGTTGCAGGTAAAATTTTACTAAGCTTTCTCAGGCTCTTTCCTAGTGCCTTATTGAATTTCCTGCAGTTTTCACTGTAAAATCGATTTGAGCTATTACCTCCCCATATATATATATGGAGTGTAGTTTGCAACTGAAAAGACACTTTGTTTTCCCGACAAGCTATTTGAAGGGCGCCTTTCACACACAATTACCTCTCAGAACTGAGCATGTGGAGAGACGTTCATTCATCTAGCACAAATGGAACGGGCTGCAGGAGAAACTATTCTCTGGTATCTCAATCTGTTTCCTAGTGCTGGTTTGAATTTCCTGAAGATTTCACTGTAAATCCGAGTTGGAACTAGTACCTCCCCTTATATATGTATGGTTTGTTGTTTGCAACTGAATAGAATCTTTGTGTTCCCTACAAGCTAGGTGAAGACGGCTTTCACACACACTTATCTCTCAGATCTGAGCATCTGGAGAGAAGTTCATTCATCTAGCAAAAAGGGAACGGGTGGCAGGGGAATATTTTACTCTGGATTCTCAGTCTGTTTCTTAGTGCCGGTTTGAAGTTCTTGTAATTTTCAGTCTAAAACCGTGTTGCAGCTTGGGCTTCCCCATATAAATGTATGGACTGTAGTTTGCAACTGAAAGAATCTTTGTGTTCCCAAAAAGCTAGTTGAAGGACGGCTTTCAGACACACTTGTCTCTTAGAACTGAGCATGTGGAGAGACGTTCGTTCATGTAGCACAAATGGAATGGTTGGAAGGGGAAATTTTACTCAGCTTTCTCAGTCCGTTTCCTAGTGCCGGGTTGAAGTTCCTGTAGTTATCACAGTAAAATCGATTTGGAGCTAGTTCCTCCCCATATATATATACGGAGTGTAGTTTGCAACTGAAAAGAAACTTTGTTTTCCCAACAAGCTAGGTGAAGGACGGCTTTCACACACACTTATCTCTCAGAACTGAGCATGTGCAGAGACGTTCGTTCATCAAGCACAAAGGGAATGGATTGAAGTCGAAATTTTACTCAGCATTCTCAGTCCATTTCCTAGTGCCGGTTTGAAGTTCCTGCAGTTTTCACTGTTAAACCGATTTGAGATAGTACCTCCCCATATATATGTCTGGAGTGTAGTTTGCAACTGAAAAGAATCTTTGCGTTTCCAACAAGCTTGTTGAAGGACGGTTTTCACACACACATTTCTCTCAGAACTTAGCATGTGTAGAAAATTCGTTCACATAGCACAATGGGAACGCTTTGCAAGTGTAACATTTACTCTGGTTTCTCATTCTTTTTTCTAGTGCCAGTTTGAATTCCTGCAGTTTTCACTGTAAAACCGTGTTGGAGCTTATAACTCCCCATATATGTAAGCGGTGTAGTTTGCAACTAAAAGAAACTTTGTGTTCCCAACATGCTAGGTGAAGGACGACTTTCACACACACTTATCTCTCAGAACTGAGCATGTGGAGAGACGTTCGTTCATCTAGCACAAAGAGAACCTTTTGCAGGGGAATCTGTTACTCTGGTTTTTAAGTCTGTTTCCTTGCCTGTATTAAGTTCCTGCATTTTTCACTGTAACACTGAGTTGGAGCTAGAACATCCCCATTTATATGTATGAACTGTAGTTTGCAACTGAAATGAAAATTTGTTTTCCCAACAAGCTAGTTGAAGACGGCTTTCACACACACATATCTTTCAGAAATGAGCATGTGGAGAGACGTTCGTTCATCTAGCACAAATGGAACGGTTTGCAGGAGAAATTTTACTCTGGATTCTCAGTCTGTTTCCTAGTGCCGGTTTGATTTTCCTGCAGTTTTCACTGTAAAAACGAGTTGGAACTAGTACCTCCTCATATAAATGTATGGAGTGTATTTTGCAATTGAGAAGAATCTTTGTGTTCCCAACAACCTAGGTGAAGGATGGCTTCCACACACACTTATCTCTCAGAACTGAGCATGTGGAGAAAAGTTCGTTCACCTAGAATATGGGAACGCTTTGCAAGTGTAACATTTTCTCTGGTTTCTCAGTCTGTTTCTTAGTGCCGGTTTGAAGTTCTTGTAATTTTCACTGTAAAACCGTGTTGCAGCTTGGATTTCCCCATATAAATGTATGGACTGTAGTTTTGCAACTGAAAGAACTTTGTGTTCCCAAATAGCTAGGTAAAGGACGGCTTTCAGACACACTTATCTCTTAGAACTGAGCATGTGGAGAGACGTTCGTTCATCTAGCACAAAGGGAATGGTTGGAAGGGGAAATTTTACTCAGCTTTCTCAGTCCGTTTCCTAGTGCCGGGTTGAAGTTCCTGCAGTTATCACAGTAAAACCGATTTGGAGCTAGTACATCTCCATATATATATACGGAGTGTAGTTTGCAACTGAAAAGAAACTTTGTGTTCCCAACAAGCTAGGTGAAGGACGGCTTACACACACACATATCTCTGAACTGAGCATGTGGAGAGAAGTTCGTTCATCCAGCACAATGGGAACGAGTAGCAGGAGAAACTGTTACTCTGGTTTCTCAGTCTGTTTCCTAGAGCCGGTTTGAAGTTCCTGCAGTTTTCACTATAAAACCGTGTTGGAGCTAGTTCCTACCCATATATATATATGGATTGTAGTATACAACTTGAAAGAAACTTTGTGTTCCCAACTAGCTAGGTGAAGGAAGGCATTCACACACACTTATCTCTTAGAACTGAGCATGTGGAGAGACGTTCGTTCATCTAGAACAAAGGGAATGGTAGGAAGGGGAAATTTTACTCAGCTATCTCAGTCCGTTTCCTAGTGCCGGTTTGAATTTCCTGCAGTATTCACTGTAAAACCGATTTGAGCTAGTATCTCCCCAATATATATGAATGGAGTGTAGTTTGCAACTGAAAAGAATCTTTGTGTTCCCAACTAGCTAGGTGAAGGATGGCTTTCACACCCAATTATCTCTCAGAACTGAGCATGTGGAAAGACGTTCGTTCATCTAGCACAAAGGGAATGGGTTGCAGGGGAAATTTTACTAAGCTTTCTCAGTCTGTATCCTATGCCGTATTGAAGTTCTTGCAGTTTTCTCTGTAAAACCGAAATGAGCTAGTCCCTCCCCATATTTATGCATGTAGTGTAGTTTGCAACTGAAAAGGTACTTTGTGTTCTAAACAAGCTAGGTGAAGGACGGCTTACACACACACATATCTCTCAGAACTGAGCATGTGGAGAGACGTTCGTTCACCTAGCACAAACGGAACGGGTTGCAGGAAAACTTTTACTCTGGGTACAGAGTCTGTTTCCTAGTGCGAGTTTGAATTTCCTGCAGTTTTCACTGTAAAACCGAGTTGGAGCTAATACCTCCCCATATATATGTATGGAGTGTAGTTAGCAACTGAAAAGAAACTTTGTGTTCCCAACAACCTTGGGGAAGAAAGGCTTTCACACACACTTATCTCTCAGATCTGAGCATCTGAAGAGACGGTCATTCATCTAGCACAAAGGGAACGGGTTGCAGGGGAAATTTTTTCTCTGGTTTCTCAGTGTGTTTCCTAGTGTCGGATGGATATTCCTGCAGTTTTCCCTATAAAACCGAGTTGGGGCTAGTACTTACCCATATATATTTATGGAGTGTAGTTTGCAACTGAAAAGGAACTTTGTGTTCCCAACTAGCTAGGTGAAGGACGGCTTTCACACCCAATTATCTCTCAGAACTGAGCATGTGGAGAGACGTTCGTTCATCTAGCACAAATGGAATGGGTTGCAGGGGAAATTTTACTAAGCTTTCTCAGTCTGTTTCCTAGTGCCGTATTGAAGTTCCTGCAGTTGTCACTGTAAAACCGTGTTGGAGATTATACCTCCCCATATATGTATGCATTGTAGTTTGCAACTGAAAGAATCTTTGTGTTCCCAACAAGCTAGTTGAAGGACGGCTTTCACACACACACATCTCTTAGAACTGAGCATGTGGAGTGACGTTCGTTCACCTAGCACAAAGGGAACGAGTGGAAGGGGAAATTTTACTCAGCTTTCTCAGTCCTTTTCCTAGTGCCGGATTGAAGTTCCTGCAGTTTTCACTGTAAAACGGATTTGGAGCTAGTACCAACCCTTATATATATATGGATTGTAGTTTGCAACTTAAAAGAAACTATGTGTTCCCAACTAGCTAGGTGAAGGACGGCTTTCACACCCAATTATCTCTCAGAACTGAGCATGTGGAGAGACGTTCGTTCATCTAGCACAAAGGGAATGGGTTGCAGGGGAAATTTTACTAAGCTTTCTCAGTCTGTTTCCTAGTGCCGTATTGAAGTTCCTGCAGTTTTCACTGTAAAACCGAAATGAGCTATTCCCTCCCCATATATATGTATGGATTGTAGTTTGCAACTGGAAAGGAACTTTGTGTTCTCATCAAGCTAGGTGAAGGACGGCTTTCACACACACTTGTCTCTCAGAAGTGAGCATGCGGAGTGACGTTCGTTCACCTAGCACAAACGGAACGGGTTGCTTGAGAAACTTTTACTCTGGGTTCTGAGTCTGTTCCTAGTGCCGGTTTGAAGTTCCTGCAGTTTTCACTGTAAGAACGATTTGGAGCTAATACCTCCCCTTATATATATATGGAGTGGAGTTTGCAACTTAAAAGAATCTTTGTGTTCCCCACAAGCTAGGTGAAGTACGGCTTTCACCACACTTATCTCTCAGAACTTAGAATGTGGAGAAAATTCGTTCACCTAGCACAATGGGAACGCTTTGCAAGTGTAACATTTACTCTGGTTTCTCATTCTTTTTTCTAGTGCCGGTTTGAATTCCTGCAGTTTTCACTGTAAAACCGTGTTGAAGCTTATAACTCCCCATATATGTATGCAGTGTAGTTTGCAACTGAAAGAAACTTTCTGTTCCCAACAAGCTAGGTGAAGGACGGCATTTGCACACACTTATCTCTCAGAACTGAGCATGTGGAGAGACGTTTGTTCATCTAGCAAAAAAGGAACGGTTTGCAGGGGAAACTGTTACTCTGGTTTCTCAGCCTGTTTCCTAGTGCCGGTATTAAGTTCCTGCATTTTTCACTGTAAAACCGAGTTTGAGCTAGTACCTCCCCATTTACATATATGAAGTGTAGTTTGCAACTGAAATGAAAATTTGTATTACCAACATGCTAGGTGAAGCACGACTTTCACACACACTTATCTCTCAGAACTGAGCATGTGGACAGACGATCGTTCATCTAGCACAAAATGGAACGTTTTGCAGGAGAAACTTTTACTCTAGTTCTCGGTATGTTTCGTAGTGCCGGTTTGAAGTTCCTGCAGTTTTCACTGTAAAACCGCGTTGCAACTAGTACCTCCCCTTATATATGTATGGAGTGTAGTTTGCTACTGAGAAGAAACTTTGTGTTCATAACAAGCAAGTTGAAGGACGGCTTTCACACACACTTATCTCTCAGAAATTAACATGTGGGGAGACATTCGTTCCTCTAGCACAATGGGAACGGGTTGCAGGGGAAACTTTTACTCTAGTTTCTCAGTCTGTTTCCTAGTGCCGGTATGAATTTGCTGCATTTTTCACTGTAAACCCAGTTGGAGCTAGTACCTTCCCTTTTATATGTATGAAGTGTAGTTTGCAACAGAAATGAAAATTTGTATTCCCAACAAGCTAGGTGAAGGACGGCTTTCACACACACTTATCTCTCAGAAATGAGCATGTGGAGAAATGTTCGTTCACCTAGCACAATGGAAACGCTTTGCAAGTGTAACATTTACTCTGGTTTCTCAGTCTGATTCCTAGTGCCGTTTTGAATTTCCTGCAGTTTTCACTGTAAACCGTGTTGGAGCTAGTTCCTCTCCATATAAATGTATGGATTGTAGTTTGCAACTAAAGAGAAAATTTGTGTTCCCAACAACCTAGGTAAAGTATGGCATTTGCACACACTTATCTCTCAGAACTGAGCATGTGGAGAGACGTTCGTTCATCTAGCACAAAGGGAACGATTTGCAGTGGAAACTTTTACTCTGGTTTCTCAGTCTGTTTCCTAGTGCCGGTATTAAGTTCCTGCATTTTTCACTGTAAAACCGAGTTGGAGCTAGTACATCCCCATTTACATGTATGAATTGTAGTTTTCAACTGAAATGAAAATTTGTTTTACCAACAAGCTAGGTGAAGGACGGCTTTCACACTCACTTATCTCTCAGAACTGATCATGCGGAGTGACGTTCATTCACCTAGCACAAATGGAACGGTTGCAGGAGAAACTTTTACTCTGGTTTCTGAGTCTGTTTCCTAGTGCCGGTTTGAAGTTCCTGCAGTTTTCACTGTAAAATTGAGTTGCAACTAGTACCTCCTCATATGGATGTATGGATTGTAGTTTGCTACTGAGAAGAATCTTTGTGTTCATAACAAGCAAGTTGAAGGACGTCTTTCACACACGTTTATCTCTCAGAAATTAACATGTGGGGAGACATTCGTTCCTCTAGCACAATGGGAACGGGTTGCAGGGGAAACTTTTACTCTAGTTTCTCAGTCTGTTTCCTAGTGCCGGTATGAATATGCTGCATTTTTCTCTGTAAAACCCACTTGGAGCTAGTACCTTCCCTTTTATATGTATGAAGTGTAGTTGCAACTGAAATGAAAATTTGTATTCCCAACAAGCTAGGTGAAGGACGGCTTTCACACACACTTATCTCTCAGAAATGAGCATGTGGAGAAATGTTCGTTCACCTAGCACAATGGAAACGCTTTGCAAGTGTAACATTTACTCTGGTTTCTCAGTCTGTTTCCTAGTGCCGTTTTGAAGTTCCTGCAGTTTTCACTGTAATACCGTGTTGGAGCTAGTTCCTCCCCATATAAATGTATGGATTGTAGTTTGCAACTAAAGAGAAAATTTGTGTTCCCAACAACCTAGGTAAAGGATGGCATTTGCACACACTTATCTCTCAGAACTGAGCATGGGAGAGACGTTCGTTCATATAGCACAAAGGGAATGATTTGCAGTGGAAATTTTTACTCTGGTTTCTCAGTCTGATTCCTAGTGCCGGTATTAAGTTCCTGCATTTTTCACTGTAAATCCGAGTTGGAGCTAGTACATCCCCATTTACATGTATGAATTGTAGTTTGCAACTGAAATGAAAATTTGTTTTACCAACAAGCTAGCTGAAGTACGGCTTTCACACACACTTATCTCTCAGAACTGAGCATGTGGGGAGACGTTCGTTCATCTAGCACAAATTGGAACGTTTTGCAGGAGAAACATTTACTCTAGTTCTCGGTAAGATTCCTAGTGCCGGTTTGAAGTTCCTGCAGTTTTCACTGTAAAATCGATTTTTAGCCAGGACCACCCCATATAAATGTATGGAGTGTAGTTTGCAACTGAAAAGAAACTTTGTGTTCCCAACAAGATAGGTGAAGGACGGCTTTCACACACACTTATCTCTCAGAACTGAGCATGTGGAGAAAAGTTCGTTCACCTAGAATATGGGAACGCTTTGCAAATGTAACATTTACACTGGTTTCTCAGTCTGTTTCTTAGTGCCGGTTTGAAGTTCTTGTAATTTTCACTGTAAAACCGTGTTGCAGCTTGGACCTCCCCATATAAATGTATGGACTGTAGTTTGCAACTGAAAGAATCTTTGTGTTCCCAAAAAGCTAGGTGAAGGACGGATTTCAGACACACTTTTCTCTTAGAACTGAGCATGTGGAGAGACTTTCGTTCATCTAGCACAAAGGGATCGGATGGAAGGGGAAATTTTACTCAGCTTTCTCAGTCCGTTTCCACGTGCCGGGATGAATTTCCTGCAGTTATCTCAGTAAAACCGATTTGGAGCTAGTACCACCCCATATATATATACGGAGTGTATTTTGCAACTGAGAAGAAACTATGTGTTCCCAACAAGCTAGGTGAAGGACGGCTTTCACACCCACATATCTCTCAGAAATGATCATGTGGAGAGACGTTCGTTCATCTAGCACAAAGGGAACGGGTTGCAGGTGAGATTTTACTAAGCTTTCTCAGGCTGTTTCCTAGTGCCTTATTGAAGTTCCTGCAGTTTTCACTGTAAAATCGATTTGAGCTATTACCTCCCCATATATATGTATGAAGTGTAGTTTGCAACCTAAAAGACACTTTGTGTTCCCGACAAGCTAGTTGAAGGGCGCCTTTCACACACACTTACCTCTCAGAACTGAACATGTGGAGAGACGTTCATTCATCAAGCACAAAGGGAACGGGTGGCAGGGGAATATTTTACTCTGGTTTCTCAGTGTGTTTCCTAGTATCGGTTGGAAATTCCTGCAGTTTTCTCTGTAAAACCGATTTGGATCTAGTACCTACCCATATATATATATGGAGTGTAGTTTGCAACTGAGAAGAATCTTTGTGTTCCCAACAAGATATTTGAAGGACGGCTTTCACACACACTTATCTCTCAGACCTGAGCATGTGGAGAGACGTGCGTTCACATAGCATGAATGGAACGTTTTGCAGGGAAACATTTACTCTGGTTTCTCAATCTGATTCCTAGTGCCGGTTTGAAGTTCCTGCAGTTTTCACTGTAAAACCGAGTTGGAGCTTATACACCCCCTTATAGTTATGGAGTGTAGTTTGCAACTTAAAAGAAACTTTGTGTTCCCAACAAGCTTGGTGAAGGACTGTTTTCACACACACTTATCTCTGAGAACTGAACATGTGGATAGACGTTCGTTCATCTAGCACAAATGGAACGGGTTGAAGGGAAAATTTTACTCAGCATTCTCAGTCTGTTTCCTAGTGCCGGATTGAAATTCCTGCTATTTTCACTGTAAAACCGATTTGAGCTTGTACCTCCGCTTGTATATGTATGGAGTGTATTTTGCATCTGAAAATAATTTGTTTTCCCAGCAAGCTAGGTGAAGGCCTGCTTTCACACACACTTATCTCTGAGAACTGAGCATGTGGAGAGACGTTCGTTCATCTAGCACAGTGGGAACGGGTAGCAGGAGAAACTGTTACTCCGGTTTGTCAGCCTGTTTCCTAGAGCCGGTTTGAATTTACTGCAGTTTTTACTGTAAAACCGAGTTGGAGATTATACCTCCCCATATATGTATGCATTGTAGTTTGCAACTTAAAGAATCTTTGTGTTCCCAACAAGCTAGGTGAAGGACGGCATTCACACACACTTATCTCTTAGAACTGAGCATGTGGGGAGACGTTCGTTCCTCTAGCACAATGGGAACGGTTGCATGGGAAAATTGTACTCTGGTTTCTCAGAATGTTTCCTAGTGCCTTTATGAAGTTCCTGCATTTTTCACTGTAAAACCGTGTTGGAGCTAGTACCTTCCCTTTTATATTTATGAAGTGTAGTTTGCAACTGAAATGAAAATTTGTATTCCCAACAAGCTAGGTGAAGGACTGCTTCACACACACTTATCTCTCAGAACTGAGCATTTGGAGAGACGTTCGTTCATCTAGCACAAAGGGAACGGTTTGCAGGGAAACTGTTACTCTGGTTTCTCAGTCTGTTTCCTAGTGCCGGTGTTAAGTTCCTGCATTTTTCACTGTAAAACCGTGTTGGAGCTAGTACATCCCATTTTACATGTATGAATTGTAGTTTGCAACTGAAATGAAAATTTGTATTACCAACAAGCTAGGTGAAGTACTGCTTTCACACACACATATCTCTCAGAACTGAGCATGTGGGGAGACGTTCGTTCATCTAGCACAAAGGGAACGGTTGGAAGGGGAAATTTTACTCAGCTTTCTCAGTCCGTTTCCTAGTGCCGGGTTGAAGTTCCTGCAGTTATCACAGTAAATCCGATTTGGAGCTAGTACCCCCCCATATATATATACGGAATGTAGTTTGCATCTGAAAAGAAACTTAGTGATCCCAACAAGCTAGGTGAAGGACGGCTTTCAGACACAATTATCTCTCAGAACTGAGCATGTGGAGAGACTTTCGTTCATCTAGCACAATGGGAACGGGTAGCAGGGAAACTGTTACTCTGGTTTCTTAGTCTGTTTCCTAGAGCCGGTTTGAAGTTCCTGCAGTTTTCACTGTAAAACCGAGTTGGAGATTATACCTCCCCATATATGTATGCAGTGTAGTTTGCAACTGAAAGAATCTTTGTGTTCCCAACAAGCTATGTGAAGGACGGCTTTCACACACACTTATCTCTCAGAACTGAGCATGTGGGGAGACGTTCGTTCATCTAGCTCAAAGGGAACGTTCTGCAGGAGAAACATTTACTCTGGATTCTCAGTCTGTTTCCTAGTGCCGGTTTGAAATTCCTGCAGTTTTCACTGTAAAACCGAGTTGCAACTAGTACCTCCCCTTATATATGTATGGAGTGTAGTTTGCTACTGAGAAGAAACTTTGTGTTCATAACAAGCAAGTTGAAGGACGGCTTTCACACACACTTATCTCTCAGAAATTAACATGTGGGGAGACATTCGTTCTTCCAACACAATGGGAACGGGTTGCAGGTGAAACTTTTTCTCTAGTTTCTCAGTCTGTTTCCTAGTGCCGGTATGAAGTTGCTGCATTTTTCACTGTAAAACCCAGTTGGAGCTAGTACCTTCCCTTTTATATGTATGATGTGTAGTTTGCAACTGAAATGAAAATTTGTATTCCCAACAAGCTAGGTGAAGGACGGCTTTCACACTCACTTATCTCTCAGAACTGAGCATGTGGAGAAAAGTCCGTTCACCTAGCACAATGGAAACGCTTTGCAATGTAACATTTACTCTGGTTTCTCAGTCTGTTTCCTAGTGCCGTTTTGAAGTTCCTGCAGTTTTCACTGTAAAACCGTGTTGGAGCTAGGTCCTCCCCATATAAAAGTATGGAGTGAAGTTTGCAACTGAAGAGAAATTTTGTGCTCCCAACAACCTAGTTGAAGGACGGCATTTGCACACACTTATCTCTCAGAACTGAGCATGTGGAGAGACGTTCGTTCATCTAGCACAAAGGGAAAGGTTTGCAGTGGAAACTGTTACTCTGGTTTCTCAGTATGTTTCCTAGTGCCAGTATTAAGTTCCTGCATTTTTCACTGTAAAACAGAGTTGGAGCTAGTACATCCCCATTTACATGTATGAATGGCAGATTGCAACTGAAATGAAAATTTGTATTACCAACAAGCTAGCGGAAATACGGCTTTCACACACACTTATCTCTCAGAACTGAGCATGTGGGGAGACGTTCGTTCATCTAGCACAAATTGGAACGTTTTGCAGGAGAAACATTTACTCTAGTTCTCGGTAAGTTTCCTAGTGCCGGTTTGAAGTTCCTGCAGTTTTCACTGTAAAATCGATTTTTAGCCAGGACCGCCCCATATAAATGTATGGAGTGTAGTTTGCAACTGAAAAGAAACTTTGTGTTCCCAACAAGATAGGTGAAGGACGGCTTTCACACACACTTATCTCTCAGAACTGAGCATGTGGAGAAAAGTTCGTTCACCTAGAAAATGGGAACGCTTTGCAAGTGTAACATTTACTCTGGTTTCTCAGTCTGTTTCTTAGTGCCGGTTTGAAGTTCTTGTAATTTTCACTGTAAAACCGTGTTGCAGCTTGGACCTCCCCATATAAATGTATGGACTGTAGTTTGCAACTGAAAGAATCTTTGTGTTCCCAAAAAGCTAGGTGAAGGACGGCTTTCAGACACACTTTTCTCTTAGAACTGAGCATGTGGAGAGACGTTCGTTCATCTAGCACAAAGGGATCGGTTGGAAGTTGAAATTTTACTCAGCTTTCTCAGTCTGTTTCCAAGTGCCGGGATGAAGTTCCTGCAGTTATCTCAGTAAAACCGATTTGGAGCTAGTACCTCCCTATATATATATACGGAGTGTAGTTTGCAACTGAGAAGGAACTTTGTGTTCCCAACAAGCTAGGTGAAGGACGGCTTTCACACCCACTTATCTCTCAGAACTGAGCATGTGGAGAGACTTTTGTTCATCTAGCACAAATGGAACGGGTTGCAGGTAAAATTTTACTAAGCTTTCTCAGGCTCTTTCCTAGTGCCTTATTGAATTTCCTGCAGTTTTCACTGTAAAATCGATTTGAGCTATTACCTCCCCATATATATATATGGAGTGTAGTTTGCAACTGAAAAGACACTTTGTTTTCCCGACAAGCTATTTGAAGGGCGCCTTTCACACACAATTACCTCTCAGAACTGAGCATGTGGAGAGACGTTCATTCATCTAGCACAAATGGAACGGGCTGCAGGAGAAACTATTCTCTGGTATCTCAATCTGTTTCCTAGTGCTGGTTTGAATTTCCTGAAGATTTCACTGTAAATCCGAGTTGGAACTAGTACCTCCCCTTATATATGTATGGTTTGTTGTTTGCAACTGAATAGAATCTTTGTGTTCCCTACAAGCTAGGTGAAGACGGCTTTCACACACACTTATCTCTCAGATCTGAGCATCTGGAGAGAAGTTCATTCATCTAGCAAAAAGGGAACGGGTGGCAGGGGAATATTTTACTATGGATTCTCAGTCTGTTTCTTAGTGCCGGTTTGAAGTTCTTGTAATTTTCAGTCTAAAACCGTGTTGCAGCTTGGGCTTCCCCATATAAATGTATGGACTGTAGTTTGCAACTGAAAGAATCTTTGTGTTCCCAAAAAGCTAGGTGAAGGACGGCTTTCAGACACACTTGTCTCTTAGAACTGAGCATGTGGAGAGACGTTCGTTCATGTAGCACAAATGGAATGGTTGGAAGGGGAAATTTTACTCAGCTTTCTCAGTCCGTTTCCTAGTGCCGGGTTGAAGTTCCTGTAGTTATCACAGTAAAATCGATTTGGAGCTAGTTCCTCCCCATATATATATACGGAGTGTAGTTTTGCAACTGAAAAGAAACTTTGTTTTCCCAACAAGCTAGGTGAAGGACGGCTTTCACACACACTTATCTCTCAGAACTGAGCATGTGCAGAGACGTTCGTTCATCAAGCACAAAGGGAATGGATTGAAGTCGAAATTTTACTCAGCATTCTCAGTCCATTTCCTAGTGCCGGTTTGAAGTTCCTGCAGTTTTCACTGTTAAACCGATTTGAGATAGTACCTCCCCATATATATGTCTGGAGTGTAGTTTGCAACTGAAAAGAATCTTTGCGTTTCCAACAAGCTTGTTGAAGGACGGTTTTCACACACACATTTCTCTCAGAACTTAGCATGTGTAGAAAATTCGTTCACATAGCACAATGGGAACGCTTTGCAAGTGTAACATTTACTCTGGTTTCTCATTCTTTTTTCTAGTGCCAGTTTGAATTCCTGCAGTTTTCACTGTAAAACCGTGTTGGAGCTTATAACTCCCCATATATGTAAGCGGTGTAGTTTGCAACTAAAAGAAACTTTGTGTTCCCAACATGCTAGGTGAAGGACGACTTTCACACACACTTATCTCTCAGAACTGAGCATGTGGAGAGACGTTCGTTCATCTAGCACAAAGAGAACCTTTTGCAGGGGAATCTGTTACTCTGGTTTTTAAGTCTGTTTCCTTGCCTGTATTAAGTTCCTGCATTTTTCACTGTAACACTGAGTTGGAGCTAGAACATCCCCATTTATATGTATGAACTGTAGTTTGCAACTGAAATGAAAATTGTTTTCCCAACAAGCTAGTTGAAGACGGCTTTCACACACACATATCTTTCAGAAATGAGCATGTGGAGAGACGTTCGTTCATCTAGCACAAATGGAACGGTTTGCAGGAGAAATTTTACTCTGGATTCTCAGTCTGTTTCCTAGTGCCGGTTTGATTTTCCTGCAGTTTTCACTGTAAAAACGAGTTGGAACTAGTACCTCCTCATATAAATGTATGGAGTGTATTTTGCAATTGAGAAGAATCTTTGTGTTCCCAACAACCTAGGTGAAGGATGGCTTCCACACACACTTATCTCTCAGAACTGAGCATGTGGAGAAAAGTTCGTTCACCTAGAATATGGGAACGCTTTGCAAGTGTAACATTTTCTCTGGTTTCTCAGTCTGTTTCTTAGTGCCGGTTTGAAGTTCTTGTAATTTTCACTGTAAAACCGTGTTGCAGCTTGGATTTCCCCATATAAATGTATGGACTGTAGTTTGCAACTGAAAGAACTTTGTGTTCCCAAATAGCTAGGTAAAGGACGGCTTTCAGACACACTTATCTCTTAGAACTGAGCATGTGGAGAGACGTTCGTTCATCTAGCACAAAGGGAATGGTTGGAAGGGGAAATTTTACTCAGCTTTCTCAGTCCGTTTCCTAGTGCCGGGTTGAAGTTCCTGCAGTTATCACAGTAAAACCGATTTGGAGCTAGTACATCTCCATATATATATACGGAGTGTAGTTTGCAACTGAAAAGAAACTTTGTGTTCCCAACAAGCTAGGTGAAGGACGGCTTACACACACACATATCTCTGAACTGAGCATGTGGAGAGAAGTTCGTTCATCCAGCACAATGGGAACGAGTAGCAGGAGAAACTGTTACTCTGGTTTCTCAGTCTGTTTCCTAGAGCCGGTTTGAAGTTCCTGCAGTTTTCACTATAAAACCGTGTTGGAGCTAGTTCCTACCCATATATATATATGGATTGTAGTATACAACTTGAAAGAAACTTTGTGTTCCCAACTAGCTAGGTGAAGGAAGGCATTCACACACACTTATCTCTTAGAACTGAGCATGTGGAGAGACGTTCGTTCATCTAGAACAAAGGGAATGGTAGGAAGGGGAAATTTTACTCAGCTATCTCAGTCCGTTTCCTAGTGCCGGTTTGAATTTCCTGCAGTATTCACTGTAAAACCGATTTGAGCTAGTATCTCCCCAATATATATGAATGGAGTGTAGTTTGCAACTGAAAAGAATCTTTGTGTTCCCAACTAGCTAGGTGAAGGATGGCTTTCACACCCAATTATCTCTCAGAACTGAGCATGTGGAAAGACGTTCGTTCATCTAGCACAAAGGGAATGGGTTGCAGGGGAAATTTTACTAAGCTTTCTCAGTCTGTATCCTATGCCGTATTGAAGTTCTTGCAGTTTTCTCTGTAAAACCGAAATGAGCTAGTCCCTCCCCATATTTATGCATGTAGTGTAGTTTGCAACTGAAAAGGTACTTTGTGTTCTAAACAAGCTAGGTGAAGGACGGCTTACACACACACATATCTCTCAGAACTGAGCATGCTGGAGTAGACGTTCGTTCACCTAGCACAAACGGAACGGGTTGCAGGAAAACTTTTACTCTGGGTACAGAGTCTGTTTCCTAGTGCGAGTTTGAATTTCCTGCAGTTTTCACTGTAAAACCGAGTTGGAGCTAATACCTCCCCATATATATGTATGGAGTGTAGTTAGCAACTGAAAAGAAACTTTGTGTTCCCAACAACCTTGGGGAAGAAAGGCTTTCACACACACTTATCTCTCAGATCTGAGCATCTGAAGAGACGGTCATTCATCTAGCACAAAGGGAACGGGTTGCAGGGGAAATTTTTTCTCTGGTTTCTCAGTGTGTTTCCTAGTGTCGGATGGATATTCCTGCAGTTTTCCCTATAAAACCGAGTTGGGGCTAGTACTTACCCATATATATTTATGGAGTGTAGTTTGCAACTGAAAAGGAACTTTGTGTTCCCAACTAGCTAGTTGAAGGACGGCTTTCACACCCAATTATCTCTCAGAACTGAGCATGTGGAGAGACGTTCGTTCATCTAGCACAAATGGAATGGGTTGCAGGGGAAATTTTACTAAGCTTTCTCAGTCTGTTTCCTAGTGCCGTATTGAAGTTCCTGCAGTTGTCACTGTAAAACCGTGTTGGAGATTATACCTCCCCATATATGTATGCATTGTAGTTTGCAACTGAAAGAATCTTTGTGTTCCCAACAAGCTAGTTGAAGGACGGCTTTCACACACACACATCTCTTAGAACTGAGCATGTGGAGTGACGTTCGTTCACCTAGCACAAAGGGAACGAGTGGAAGGGGAAATTTTACTCAGCTTTCTCAGTCCTTTTCCTAGTGCCGGATTGAAGTTCCTGCAGTTTTCACTGTAAAACGGATTTGGAGCTAGTACCAACCCTTATATATATATGGATTGTAGTTTGCAACTTAAAAGAAACTATGTGTTCCCAACTAGCTAGGTGAAGGACGGCTTTCACACCCAATTATCTCTCAGAACTGAGCATGTGGAGAGACGTTCGTTCATCTAGCACAAAGGGAATGGGTTGCAGGGGAAATTTTACTAAGCTTTCTCAGTCTGTTTCCTAGTGCCGTATTGAAGTTCCTGCAGTTTTCACTGTAAAACCGAAATGAGCTATTCCCTCCCCATATATATGTATGGATTGTAGTTTGCAACTGGAAAGGAACTTTGTGTTCTCATCAAGCTAGGTGAAGGACGGCTTTCACACACACTTGTCTCTCAGAAGTGAGCATGCGGAGTGACGTTCGTTCACCTAGCACAAACGGAACGGGTTGCTTGAGAAACTTTTACTCTGGGTTCTGAGTCTGTTCCTAGTGCCGGTTTGAAGTTCCTGCAGTTTTCACTGTAAGAACGATTTGGAGCTAATACCTCCCCTTATATATATATGGAGTGGAGTTTGCAACTTAAAAGAATCTTTGTGTTCCCCACAAGCTAGGTGAAGTACGGCTTTCACCACACTTATCTCTCAGAACTTAGAATGTGGAGAAAATTCGTTCACCTAGCACAATGGGAACGCTTTGCAAGTGTAACATTTACTCTGGTTTCTCATTCTTTTTTCTAGTGCCGGTTTGAATTCCTGCAGTTTTCACTGTAAAACCGTGTTGAAGCTTATAACTCCCCATATATGTATGCAGTGTAGTTTGCAACTGAAAGAAACTTTCTGTTCCCAACAAGCTAGGTGAAGGACGGCATTTGCACACACTTATCTCTCAGAACTGAGCATGTGGAGAGACGTTTGTTCATCTAGCAAAAAAGGAACGGTTTGCAGGGGAAACTGTTACTCTGGTTTCTCAGCCTGTTTCCTAGTGCCGGTATTAAGTTCCTGCATTTTTCACTGTAAAACCGAGTTTGAGCTAGTACCTCCCCATTTACATATATGAAGTGTAGTTTGCAACTGAAATGAAAATTTGTATTACCAACATGCTAGGTGAAGCACGACTTTCACACACACTTATCTCTCAGAACTGAGCATGTGGACAGACGATCGTTCATCTAGCACAAAATGGAACGTTTTGCAGGAGAAACTTTTACTCTAGTTCTCGGTATGTTTCGTAGTGCCGGTTTGAAGTTCCTGCAGTTTTCACTGTAAAACCGCGTTGCAACTAGTACCTCCCCTTATATATGTATGGAGTGTAGTTTGCTACTGAGAAGAAACTTTGTGTTCATAACAAGCAAGTTGAAGGACGGCTTTCACACACACTTATCTCTCAGAAATTAACATGTGGGGAGACATTCGTTCCTCTAGCACAATGGGAACGGGTTGCAGGGGAAACTTTTACTCTAGTTTCTCAGTCTGTTTCCTAGTGCCGGTATGAATTTGCTGCATTTTTCACTGTAAACCCAGTTGGAGCTAGTACCTTCCCTTTTATATGTATGAAGTGTAGTTTGCAACAGAAATGAAAATTTGTATTCCCAACAAGCTAGGTGAAGGACGGCTTTCACACACACTTATCTCTCAGAAATGAGCATGTGGAGAAATGTTCGTTCACCTAGCACAATGGAAACGCTTTGCAAGTGTAACATTTACTCTGGTTTCTCAGTCTGATTCCTAGTGCCGTTTTGAATTTCCTGCAGTTTTCACTGTAAACCGTGTTGGAGCTAGTTCCTCTCCATATAAATGTATGGATTGTAGTTTGCAACTAAAGAGAAAATTTGTGTTCCCAACAACCTAGGTAAAGTATGGCATTTGCACACACTTATCTCTCAGAACTGAGCATGTGGAGAGACGTTCGTTCATCTAGCACAAAGGGAACGATTTGCAGTGGAAACTTTTACTCTGGTTTCTCAGTCTGTTTCCTAGTGCCGGTATTAAGTTCCTGCATTTTTCACTGTAAAACCGAGTTGGAGCTAGTACATCCCCATTTACATGTATGAATTGTAGTTTTCAACTGAAATGAAAATTTGTTTTACCAACAAGCTAGGTGAAGGACGGCTTTCACACTCACTTATCTCTCAGAACTGATCATGCGGAGTGACGTTCATTCACCTAGCACAAATGGAACGGTTGCAGGAGAAACTTTTACTCTGGTTTCTGAGTCTGTTTCCTAGTGCCGGTTTGAAGTTCCTGCAGTTTTCACTGTAAAATTGAGTTGCAACTAGTACCTCCTCATATGGATGTATGGATTGTAGTTTGCTACTGAGAAGAATCTTTGTGTTCATAACAAGCAAGTTGAAGGACGTCTTTCACACACGTTTATCTCTCAGAAATTAACATGTGGGGAGACATTCGTTCCTCTAGCACAATGGGAACGGGTTGCAGGGGAAACTTTAACTCTAGTTTCTCAGTCTGTTTCCTAGTGCCGGTATGAATATGCTGCATTTTTCTCTGTAAAACCCACTTGGAGCTAGTACCTTCCCTTTTATATGTATGAAGTGTAGTTGCAACTGAAATGAAAATTTGTATTCCCAACAAGCTAGGTGAAGGACGGCTTTCACACACACTTATCTCTCAGAAATGAGCATGTGGAGAAATGTTCGTTCACCAAGCACAATGGAAACGCTTTGCAAGTGTAACATTTACTCTGGTTTCTCAGTCTGTTTCCTAGTGCCGTTTTGAAGTTCCTGCAGTTTTCACTGTAATACCGTGTTGGAGCTAGTTCCTCCCCATATAAATGTATGGATTGTAGTTTGCAACTAAAGAGAAAATTTGTGTTCCCAACAACCTAGGTAAAGGATGGCATTTGCACACACTTATCTCTCAGAACTGAGCATGGGAGAGACGTTCGTTCATATAGCACAAAGGGAATGATTTGCAGTGGAAATTTTTACTCTGGTTTCTCAGTCTGATTCCTAGTGCCGGTATTAAGTTCCTGCATTTTTCACTGTAAATCCGAGTTGGAGCTAGTACATCCCCATTTACATGTATGAATTGTAGTTTGCAACTGAAATAAAAATTTGTTTTACCAACAAGCTAGCTGAAGTACGGCTTTCACACACACTTATCTCTCAGAACTGAGCATGTGGGGAGACGTTCGTTCATCTAGCACAAATTGGAACGTTTTGCAGGAGAAACATTTACTCTAGTTCTCGGTAAGATTCCTAGTGCCGGTTTGAAGTTCCTGCAGTTTTCACTGTAAAATCGATTTTTAGCCAGGACCACCCCATATAAATGTATGGAGTGTAGTTTGCAACTGAAAAGAAACTTTGTGTTCCCAACAAGATAGGTGAAGGACGGCTTTCACACACACTTATCTCTCAGAACTGAGCATGTGGAGAAAAGTTCGTTCACCTAGAATATGGGAACGCTTTGCAAATGTAACATTTACACTGGTTTCTCAGTCTGTTTCTTAGTGCCGGTTTGAAGTTCTTGTAATTTTCACTGTAAAACCGTGTTGCAGCTTGGACCTCCCCATATAAATGTATGGACTGTAGTTTGCAACTGAAAGAATCTTTGTGTTCCCAAAAAGCTAGGTGAAGGACGGATTTCAGACACACTTTTCTCTTAGAACTGAGCATGTGGAGAGACTTTCGTTCATCTAGCACAAAGGGATCGGATGGAAGGGGAAATTTTACTCAGCTTTCTCAGTCCGTTTCCACGTGCCGGGATGAATTTCCTGCAGTTATCTCAGTAAAACCGATTTGGAGCTAGTACCACCCCATATATATATACGGAGTGTATTTTGCAACTGAGAAGAAACTATGTGTTCCCAACAAGCTAGGTGAAGGACGGCTTTCACACCCACATATCTCTCAGAAATGATCATGTGGAGAGACGTTCGTTCATCTAGCACAAAGGGAACGGGTTGCAGGTGAGATTTTACTAAGCTTTCTCAGGCTGTTTCCTAGTGCCTTATTGAAGTTCCTGCAGTTTTCACTGTAAAATCGATTTGAGCTATTACCTCCCCATATATATGTATGAAGTGTAGTTTGCAACCTAAAAGACACTTTGTGTTCCCGACAAGCTAGTTGAAGGGCGCCTTTCACACACACTTACCTCTCAGAACTGAACATGTGGAGAGACGTTCATTCATCAAGCACAAAGGGAACGGGTGGCAGGGGAATATTTTACTCTGGTTTCTCAGTGTGTTTCCTAGTATCGGTTGGAAATTCCTGCAGTTTTCTCTGTAAAACCGATTTGGATCTAGTACCTACCCATATATATATATGGAGTGTAGTTTGCAACTGAGAAGAATCTTTGTGTTCCCAACAAGATATTTGAAGGACGGCTTTCACACACACTTATCTCTCAGACCTGAGCATGTGGAGAGACGTGCGTTCACATAGCATGAATGGAACGTTTTGCAGGGAAACATTTACTCTGGTTTCTCAATCTGATTCCTAGTGCCGGTTTGAAGTTCCTGCAGTTTTCACTGTAAAACCGAGTTGGAGCTTATACACCCCCTTATAGTTATGGAGTGTAGTTTGCAACTTAAAAGAAACTTTGTGTTCCCAACAAGCTTGGTGAAGGACTGTTTTCACACACACTTATCTCTGAGAACTGAACATGTGGATAGACGTTCGTTCATCTAGCACAAATGGAACGGGTTGAAGGGAAAATTTTACTCAGCATTCTCAGTCTGTTTCCTAGTGCCGGATTGAAATTCCTGCTATTTTCACTGTAAAACCGATTTGAGCTTGTACCTCCGCTTGTATATGTATGGAGTGTATTTTGCATCTGAAAATAATTTTGTTTTCCCAGCAAGCTAGGTGAAGGCCTGCTTTCACACACACTTATCTCTGAGAACTGAGCATGTGGAGAGACGTTCGTTCATCTAGCACAGTGGGAACGGGTAGCAGGAGAAACTGTTACTCCGGTTTGTCAGCCTGTTTCCTAGAGCCGGTTTGAATTTACTGCAGTTTTTACTGTAAAACCGAGTTGGAGATTATACCTCCCCATATATGTATGCATTGTAGTTTGCAACTTAAAGAATCTTTGTGTTCCCAACAAGCTAGGTGAAGGACGGCATTCACACACACTTATCTCTTAGAACTGAGCATGTGGGGAGACGTTCGTTCCTCTAGCACAATGGGAACGGTTGCATGGGAAAATTGTACTCTGGTTTCTCAGAATGTTTCCTAGTGCCTTTATGAAGTTCCTGCATTTTTCACTGTAAAACCGTGTTGGAGCTAGTACCTTCCCTTTTATATTTATGAAGTGTAGTTTGCAACTGAAATGAAAATTTGTATTCCCAACAAGCTAGGTGAAGGACTGCTTCACACACACTTATCTCTCAGAACTGAGCATTTGGAGAGACGTTCGTTCATCTAGCACAAAGGGAACGGTTTGCAGGGAAACTGTTACTCTGGTTTCTCAGTCTGTTTCCTAGTGCCGGTGTTAAGTTCCTGCATTTTTCACTGTAAAACCGTGTTGGAGCTAGTACATCCCATTTTACATGTATGAATTGTAGTTTGCAACTGAAATGAAAATTTGTATTACCAACAAGCTAGGTGAAGTACGGCTTTCACACACACATATCTCTCAGAACTGAGCATGTGGGGAGACGTTCGTTCATCTAGCACAAAGGGAACGGTTGGAAGGGGAAATTTTACTCAGCTTTCTCAGTCCGTTTCCTAGTGCCGGGTTGAAGTTCCTGCAGTTATCACAGTAAATCCGATTTGGAGCTAGTACCCCCCCATATATATATACGGAATGTAGTTTGCATCTGAAAAGAAACTTAGTGATCCCAACAAGCTAGGTGAAGGACGGCTTTCAGACACAATTATCTCTCAGAACTGAGCATGTGGAGAGACTTTCGTTCATCTAGCACAATGGGAACGGGTAGCAGGGAAACTGTTACTCTGGTTTCTTAGTCTGTTTCCTAGAGCCGGTTTGAAGTTCCTGCAGTTTTCACTGTAAAACCGAGTTGGAGATTATACCTCCCCATATATGTATGCAGTGTAGTTTGCAACTGAAAGAATCTTTGTGTTCCCAACAAGCTATGTGAAGGACGGCTTTCACACACACTTATCTCTCAGAACTGAGCATGTGGGGAGACGTTCGTTCATCTAGCTCAAAGGGAACGTTCTGCAGGAGAAACATTTACTCTGGATTCTCAGTCTGTTTCCTAGTGCCGGTTTGAAATTCCTGCAGTTTTCACTGTAAAACCGAGTTGCAACTAGTACCTCCCCTTATATATGTATGGAGTGTAGTTTGCTACTGAGAAGAAACTTTGTGTTCATAACAAGCAAGTTGAAGGACGGCTTTCACACACACTTATCTCTCAGAAATTAACATGTGGGGAGACATTCGTTCATCCAACACAATGGGAACGGGTTGCAGGTGAAACTTTTTCTCTAGTTTCTCAGTCTGTTTCCTAGTGCCGGTATGAAGTTGCTGCATTTTTCACTGTAAAACCCAGTTGGAGCTAGTACCTTCCCTTTTATATGTATGATGTGTAGTTTGCAACTGAAATGAAAATTTGTATTCCCAACAAGCTAGGTGAAGGACGGCTTTCACACTCACTTATCTCTCAGAACTGAGCATGTGGAGAAAAGTCCGTTCACCTAGCACAATGGAAACGCTTTGCAATGTAACATTTACTCTGGTTTCTCAGTCTGTTTCCTAGTGCCGTTTTGAAGTTCCTGCAGTTTTCACTGTAAAACCGTGTTGGAGCTAGGTCCTCCCCATATAAAAGTATGGAGTGAAGTTTGCAACTGAAGAGAAATTTTGTGCTCCCAACAACCTAGTTGAAGGACGGCATTTGCACACACTTATCTCTCAGAACTGAGCATGTGGAGAGACGTTCGTTCATCTAGCACAAAGGGAAAGGTTTGCAGTGGAAACTGTTACTCTGGTTTCTCAGTATGTTTCCTAGTGCCAGTATTAAGTTCCTGCATTTTTCACTGTAAAACAGAGTTGGAGCTAGTACATCCCCATTTACATGTATGAATGGCAGATTGCAACTGAAATGAAAATTTGTATTACCAACAAGCTAGCGGAAATACGGCTTTCACACACACTTATCTCTCAGAACTGAGCATGTGGGGAGACGTTCGTTCATCTAGCACAAATTGGAACGTTTTGCAGGAGAAACATTTACTCTAGTTCTCGGTAAGTTTCCTAGTGCCGGTTTGAAGTTCCTGCAGTTTTCACTGTAAAATCGATTTTTAGCCAGGACCGCCCCATATAAATGTATGGAGTGTAGTTTGCAACTGAAAAGAAACTTTGTGTTCCCAACAAGATAGGTGAAGGACGGCTTTCACACACACTTATCTCTCAGAACTGAGCATGTGGAGAAAAGTTCGTTCACCTAGAAAATGGGAACGCTTTGCAAGTGTAACATTTACTCTGGTTTCTCAGTCTGTTTCTTAGTGCCGGTTTGAAGTTCTTGTAATTTTCACTGTAAAACCTTGTTGCAGCTTGGACCTCCCCATATAAATGTATGGACTGTAGTTTGCAACTGAAAGAATCTTTGTGTTCCCAAAAAGCTAGGTGAAGGACGGCTTTCAGACACACTTTTCTCTTAGAACTGAGCATGTGGAGAGACGTTCGTTCATCTAGCACAAAGGGATCGGTTGGAAGTTGAAATTTTACTCAGCTTTCTCAGTCTGTTTCCAAGTG
Source organism: Camelus ferus (assembly GCF_009834535.1). Taxonomy (NCBI): domain Eukaryota; kingdom Metazoa; phylum Chordata; class Mammalia; order Artiodactyla; family Camelidae; genus Camelus; species Camelus ferus. The sequence goes on along the minus strand of NC_045731.1, from coordinate 748,667 downwards.
CCGGGATGAAGTTCCTGCAGTTATCTCAGTAAAACCGATTTGGAGCTAGTACCTCCCTATATATATATACGGAGTGTAGTTTGCAACTGAGAAGGAACTTTGTGTTCCCAACAAGCTAGGTGAAGGACGGCTTTCACACCCACTTATCTCTCAGAACTGAGCATGTGGAGAGACTTTTGTTCATCTAGCACAAATGGAACGGGTTGCAGGTAAAATTTTACTAAGCTTTCTCAGGCTCTTTCCTAGTGCCTTATTGAATTTCCTGCAGTTTTCACTGTAAAATCGATTTGAGCTATTACCTCCCCATATATATATATGGAGTGTAGTTTGCAACTGAAAAGACACTTTGTTTTCCCGACAAGCTATTTGAAGGGCGCCTTTCACACACAATTACCTCTCAGAACTGAGCATGTGGAGAGACGTTCATTCATCTAGCTCAAATGGAACGGGCTGCAGGAGAAACTATTCTCTGGTATCTCAATCTGTTTCCTAGTGCTGGTTTGAATTTCCTGAAGATTTCACTGTAAATCCGAGTTGGAACTAGTACCTCCCCTTATATATGTATGGTTTGTTGTTTGCAACTGAATAGAATCTTTGTGTTCCCTACAAGCTAGGTGAAGACGGCTTTCACACACACTTATCTCTCAGATCTGAGCATCTGGAGAGAAGTTCATTCATCTAGCAAAAAGGGAACGGGTGGCAGGGGAATATTTTACTCTGGATTCTCAGTCTGTTTCTTAGTGCCGGTTTGAAGTTCTTGTAATTTTCACTGTAAAACCGTGTTGCAGCTTGGATTTCCCCATATAAATGTATGGACTGTAGTTTGCAACTGAAAGAATCTTTGTGTTCCCAAATAGCTAGGTAAAGGACGGCTTTCAGACACACTTATCTCTTAGAACTGAGCATGTGGAGAGACGTTCGTCCATCTAGCACAAAGGGAACGGTTGGAAGGGGAAATTTTACTCAGCTTTCTCAGTCCGTTTCCTAGTGCCGGGTTGAAGTTCCTGCAGTTATCACAGTAAAACCGATTTGGAGCTAGTACATCCCCATATATATATACGGAGTGTAGTTTGCAACTGAAAAGAAACTTTGTGTTCCCAACAAGCTAGGTGAAGGACGGCTTTCACACACACTTATCTCTGAACTGAGCATGTGGAGAGAAGTTCGTTCATCCAGCACAATGGGAACGAGTAGCAGGAGAAACTGTTACTCTGGTTTCTCAGTTTGTTTCCTAGAGCCGGTTTGAAGTTCCTGCAGTTTTCACTATAAAACCGTGTTGGAGCTAGTACCTACCCATATATATATATGGATTGTAGTTTGCAACTTGAAAGAAACTTTGTGTTCCCAACTAGCTAGGTGAAGGACGGCATTCACACACACTTATCTCTTAGAACTGAGCATGTGGAGAGACGTTCGTTCATCTAGAACAAAGGGAATGGTAGGAAGGGGAAATTTTACTCAGCTATCTCAGTCCGTTTCCTAGTGCCGGTTTGAATTTCCTGCAGTATTCACTGTAAAACCGATTTGAGCTACTACCTCCCCAATATATATGAATGGAGTGTAGTTTGCAACTGAAAAGAATCTTTGTGTTCCCAACTAGCTAGGTGAAGGACGGCTTTCACACCCAATTATCTCTCAGAACTGAGCATGTGGAAAGACGTTCGTTCATCTAGCACAAAGGGAATGGGTTGCAGGTGAAATTTTACTAAGCTTTCTCAGTCTGTATCCTATGCCGTATTGAAGTTCTTGCAGTTTTCTCTCTAAAACCGAAATGAGCTAGTCCCTTCCCATATTTATGCATGTAGTGTAGTTTGCAACTGAAAAGGTACTTTGTGTTCTAAACAAGCTAGGTGAAGGACGGCTTACACACACACATATCTCTCAGAACTGAGCATGCGGAGTGACGTTCGTTCACCTAGCACAAACGGAACGGGTTGCAGGAAAAACTTTTACTCTGGGTACAGAGTCTGTTTCCTAGTGCGAGTTTGAATTTCCTGCAGTTTTCACTGTAAAACCGAGTTGGAGCTAATACCTCCCCATATATATGTATGGAGTGTAGTTAGCAACTGAAAAGAAACTTTGTGTTCCCAACAAGCTTGGGGAAGGAAGGCTTTCACACACACTTATCTCTCAGATCTGAGCATCTGAAGAGACGGTCATTCATCTAGCACAAAGGGAACGGGTTGCAGGGGAAATTTTTTCTCTGGTTTCTCAGTGTGTTTCCTAGTGTCGGATGGATATTCCTGCAGTTTTCCCTATAAAACCGAGTTGGGGCTAGTACTTACCCATATATATTTATGGAGTGTAGTTTGCAACTGAAATGGAACTTTGTGTTCCCAACTAGCTAGGTGAAGGACGGCTTTCACACCCAATTATCTCTCAGAACTGAGCATGTGGAGAGACGTTCGTTCATCTAGCACAAATGGAATGGGTTGCAGGGGAAATTTTACTAAGCTTTCTCAGTCTGTTTCCTAGTGCCGTATTGAAGTTCCTGCAGTTGTCACTGTAAAACCGTGTTGGAGATTATACCTCCCCATATATGTATGCATTGTAGTTTGCAACTGAAAGAATCTTTGTGTTCCCAACAAGCTAGTTGAAGGACGGCTTTCACACACACATATCTCTTAGAACTGAGCATGTGGAGTGACGTTTGTTCACCTAGCACAAAGGGAACGAGTGGAAGCTGAAATTTTACTCAGCTTTCTCAGTCCTTTTCCTAGTGCCGGATTGAATTTCCTGCAGTTTTCACTGTAAAACGGATTTGGAGCTAGTACCAACCCTTATATATATATGGATTGTAGTTTGCAACTTAAAAGAAACTATGTGTTCCCAACTAGCTAGGTGAAGGACGGCTTTCACACCCAATTATCTCTCAGAACTGAGCATGTGGAGAGACGTTCGTTCATCTAGCACAAAGGGAATGGGTTGCAGGGGAAATTTTACTAAGATTTCTCAGTCTGTTTCCTAGTGCCGTATTGAAGTTCCTGCAGTTTTCACTGTAAAACCGAAATGAGCTATTCCCTCCCCATATATATGTATGGATTGTAGTTTGCAACTGGAAAGGAACTTTGTGTTCTCATCAAGCTAGGTGAAGGACGGCTTTCACACACACTTGTCTCTCAGAAGTGAGCATGCGGAGTGACGTTCGTTCACCTAGCACAAACGGAACGGGTTGCTTGAGAAACTTTTACTCTGGGTTCTGAGTCTGTTTCCTAGTGCCGGTTTGAAGTTCCTGCAGTTTTCACTGTAAGAACGATTTGGAGCTAATACCTCCCCTTATATATATATGGAGTGGAGTTTGCAACTTAAAAGAATCTTTGTGTTCCCCACAAGCTAGGTGAAGTACGGCTTTCACCACACTTATCTCTCAGAACTTAGAATGTGGAGAAAATTCGTTCACCTAGCACAATGGGAACGCTTTGCTAGTGTAACATTTACTCTGGTTTCTCATTCTTTTTTCTAGTGCCGGTTTGAATTCCTGCAGTTTTCACTGTAAAACCGTGTTGAAGCTTATAACTCCCCATATATGTATGCAGTGTAGTTTGCAACTGAAAGAAACTTTCTGTTCCCAACAAGCTAGGTGAAGGACGGCATTTGCACACACTTATCTCTCAGAACTGAGCATGTGGAGAGACGTTTGTTCATCTAGCAAAAAAGGAACGGTTTGCAGGGGAAACTGTTACTCTGGTTTCTCAGTCTGTTTCCTAGTGCCGGTATTAAGTTCCTGCATTTTTCACTGTAAAACCGAGTTTGAGCTAGTACCTCCCCATTTACATATATGAAGTGTAGTTTGCAACTGAAATGAAAATTTGTATTACCAACATGCTAGGTGAAGCACGACTTTCACACACACTTATCTCTCAGAACTGAGCATGTGGACAGACGATCATTCATCTAGCACAAAATGGAACGTTTTGCAGGAGAAACTTTTACTCTAGTTCTCGGTATGTTTCGTAGTGCCGGTTTGAAGTTCCTGCAGTTTTCACTGTAAAACCGCGTTGCAACTAGTACCTCCCCTTATATATGTATGGAGTGTAGTTTGCTACTGAGAAGAAACTTTGTGTTCATAACAAGCAAGTTGAAGGACGGCTTTCACACACACTTATCTCTCAGAAATTAACATGTGGGGAGACATTCGTTCCTCTAGCACAATGGGAACGGGTTGCAGGGGAAACTTTTACTCTAGTTTCTCAGTCTGTTTCCTAGTGCCGGTATGAATTTGCTGCATTTTTCACTGTAAACCCAGTTGGAGCTAGTACCTTCCCTTTTATATGTATGAAGTGTAGTTTGCAACAGAAATGAAAATTTGTATTCCCAACAAGCTAGGTGAAGGACGGCTTTCACACACACTTATCTCTCAGAAATGAGCATGTGGAGAAATGTTCGTTCACCTAGCACAATGGAAACGCTTTGCAAGTGTAACATTTACTCTGGTTTCTCAGTCTGATTCCTAGTGCCGTTTTGAATTTCCTGCAGTTTTCACTGTAAACCGTGTTGGAGCTAGTTCCTCTCCATATAAATGTATGGATTGTAGTTTGCAACTAAAGAGAAAATTTGTGTTCCCAACATCCTAGGTAAAGGATGGCATTTGCACACACTTATCTCTCAGAACTGAGCATGTGGAGAGACGTTCGTTCATCTAGCACAAAGGGAACGATTTGCAGTGGAAACTTTTACTCTGGTTTCTCAGTCTGTTTCCTAGTGCCGGTATTAAGTTCCTGCATTTTTCACTGTAAAACCGAGTTGGAGCTAGTACATCCCCATTTACATGTATGAATTGTAGTTTTCAACTGAAATGAAAATTTGTTTTACCAACAAGCTAGGTGAAGGACGGCTTTCACACTCACTTATCTCTCAGAACTGATCATGCGGAGTGACGTTCGTTCACCTAGCACAAATGGAACGGTTGCAGGAGAAACTTTTACTCTGGGTTCTGAGTCTGTTTCCTAGTGCCGGTTTGAAGTTCCTGCAGTTTTCACTGTAAAACTGAGTTGCAACTAGTACCTCCTCATATGGATGTATGGATTGTAGTTTGCTACTGAGAAGAATCTTTGTGTTCATAACAAGCAAGTTGAAGGACGTCTTTCACACACATTTATCTCTCAGAAATTAACATGTGGGGAGACATTCGTTCCTCTAGCACAATGGGAACGGGTTGCAGGGGAAACTTTTACTCTAGTTTCTCAGTCTGTTTCCTAGTGCCGGTATGAATATGCTGCATTTTTCTCTGTAAAACCCAGTTGGAGCTAGTACCTTCCCTTTTATATGTATGAAGTGTAGTTGCAACTGAAATGAAAATTTGTATTCCCAACAAGCTAGGTGAAGGACGGCTTTCACACACACTTATCTCTCAGAAATGAGCATGTGGAGAAATGTTCGTTCACCTAGAAAATGGGAACGCTTTGCAAGTGTAACATTTACTCTGGTTTCTCAGTCTGTTTCCTAGTGCCGTTTTGAAGTTCCTGCAGTTTTCACTGTAATACCGTGTTGGAGCTAGTTCCTCCCCATATAAATGTATGGATTGTAGTTTGCAACTAAAGAGAAAATTTGTGTTCCCAACAACCTAGGTAAAGGATGGCATTTGCACACACTTATCTCTCAGAACTGAGCATGGGAGAGACGTTCGTTCATATAGCACAAAGGGAATGATTTGCAGTGGAAATTTTTACTCTGGTTTCTCAGTCTGATTCCTAGTGCCTTTATTAAGTTCCTGCATTTTTCACTGTAAATCCGAGTTGGAGCTAGTACATCCCCATTTACATGTATGAATTGTAGTTTGCAACTGAAATGAAAATTTGTTTTACCAACAAGCTAGCTGAAGTACGGCTTTCACACACACTTATCTCTCAGAACTGAGCATGTGGGGAGACGTTCGTTCATCTAGCACAAATTGGAACGTTTTGCAGGAGAAACATTTACTCTAGTTCTCGGTAAGATTCCTAGTGCCGGTTTGAAGTTCCTGCAGTTTTCACTGTAAAATCGATTTTTAGCCAGGACCGCCCCATATAAATGTATGGAGTGTAGTTTGCAACTGAAAAGAAACTTTGTGTTCCCAACAAGATAGGTGAAGGACGGCTTTCACACACACTTATCTCTCAGAACTGAGCATGTGGAGAAAAGTTCGTTCACCTAGAATATGGGAACGCTTTGCAAGTGTAACATTTACTCTGGTTTCTCAGTCTGTTTCTTAGTGCCGGTTTGAAGTTCTTGTAATTTTCACTGTAAAACCGTGTTGCAGCTTGGACCTCCCCATATAAATGTATGGACTGTAGTTTGCAACTGAAAGAATCTTTGTGTTCCCAAAAAGCTAGGTGAAGGACGGATTTCAGACACACTTTTCTCTTAGAACTGAGCATGTGGAGAGACTTTCGTTCATCTAGCACAAAGGGATCGGATGGAAGGGGAAATTTTACTCAGCTATCTCAGTCCGTTTCCAAGTGCCAGGATGAATTTCCTGCAGTTATCTCAGTAAAACCGATTTGGAGCTAGTACCACCCCATATATATATACGGAGTGTATTTTGCAACTGAGAAGAAACTATGTGTTCCCAACAAGCTAGGTGAAGGACGGCTTTCACATCCACATATCTCTCAGAACTGATCATGTGGAGAGACGTTCGTTCATCTAGCACAAAGGGAACGGGTTGCAGGTGAGATTTTACTAAACATTCTCAGGCTGTTTCCTAGTGCCTTATTGAAGTTCCTGCAGTTTTCACTGTAAAATCGATTTGAGCTATTACCTCCCCATATATATGTATGAAGTGTAGTTTGCAACCTAAAAGACACTTTGTGTTCCCAACAAGCTAGTTGAAGGGCGCCTTTCACACACACTTACCTCTCAGAACTGAACATGTGGAGAGACGTTCATTCATCAAGCACAAAGGGAACGGGTGGCAGGGGAATATTTTACTCTGGTTTCTCAGTGTGTTTCCTAGTATCGGTTGGAAATTCCTGCAGTTTTCTCTGTAAAACCGATTTGGAGCTAGTACCTACCCATATATATATATGGAGTGTAGTTTGCAACTGAGAAGAATCTTTGAGTTCCCAACAAGATATTTGAAGGACGGCTTTCACACACACTTATCTCTCAGACCTGAGCATGTGGAGAGACGTGCGTTCACATAGCATGAATGGAACGTTTTGCAGGAGAAACTTTTACTCTGGTTTCTCAGTCTGTTTCCTAGTGCCGGTTAGAAGTTCCTGCAGTTTTCACTGTAAAACCGAGTTGGAGCTTATACACCCCCTTATAGTTAAGGAGTGTAGTTTGCAAATTTAAAGAAACTTTGTGTTCCCAACAAGCTTGGTGAAGGACTGTTTTCACACACACTTATCTCTGAGAACTGAACATGTGGATAGACGTTCGTTCATCTAGCACAAATGGAACGTGTTGAAGGGAAAATTTTACTCAGCATTCTCAGTCTGTTTCCTAGTGCCGGATTGAAATTCCTGCTATTTTCACTGTAAAACCGATTTGAGCTTGTACCTCCGCTTGTATATGTATGGAGTGTATTTTGCATCTGAAAATAACTTTGTGTTCCCAGCAAGCTAGGTGAAGGACGGCATTCACACACACTTATCTCTTAGAACTGAGCATGTGGGGAGACGTTCGTTCCTCTAGCACAATGGGAACGGTTGCATGGGAAAATTGTACCCTGGTTTCTCAGACTGTTTCCTAGTGCCTTTATGAAGTTCCTGCATTTTTCACTGTAAAACCGAGTTGGAGCTAGTACCTTCCCTTTTATATTTATGAAGTGTAGTTTGCAACTGAAATGAAAATTTGTATTCCCAACAAGCTAGGTGAAGGACTGCTTCACACACACTTATCTCTCAGAACTGAGCATGTGGAGAGACGTTCGTTCATCTAGCACAAAGGGAACGGTTTGCAGGGGAAACTGTTACTCTGGTTTCTCAGTCTGTTTCCTAGTGCCGGTGTTAAGTTCCTGCATTTTTCACTGTAAAACCGTGTTGGAGCTAGTACATCCCATTTTACATGTATGAATTGTAGTTTGCAACTGAAATGAAAATTTGTATTACCAACAAGCTAGGTGAAGTACGGCTTTCACACACACTTATCTCTCAGAACTGAGCATGTGGGGAGACGTTCGTTCATCTAGCACAAAGGGAACGGTTGGAAGGGGAAATTTTACTCAGCTTTCTCAGTCCGTTTCCTAGTGCCGGGTTGAAGTTCCTGCAGTTATCACAGTAAATCCGATTTGGAGCTAGTACCCCCCATATATATATATACGGAATGTAGTTTGCATGTGAAAAGAAACTTAGTGATCCCAACAAGCTAGGTGAAGGACGGCTTTCAGACACAATTATCTCTCAGAACTGAGCATGTGGAGAGACTTTCGTTCATCTAGCACAATGGGAACGGGTAGCAGGGAAACTGTTACTCTGGTTTCTTAGTCTGTTTCCTAGAGCCGGTTTGAAGTTCCTGCAGTTTTCACTGTAAAACCGAGTTGGAGATTATACCTCCCCATATATGTATGCATTGTAGTTTGCAACTTAAAGAATCTTTGTGTTCCCAACAAGCTAGGTGAAGGACGGCATTCACACACACTTATCTCTCAGAACTGAGCATGTGGGGAGACGTTCGTTCATCTAGCTCAAAGGGAACGTTCTGCAGGAGAAACATTTACTCTGGATTCTCAGTCTGTTTCCTAGTGCCGGTTTGAAATTCCTGCAGTTTTCACTGTAAAACCGAGTTGCAACTAGTACCTCCCCTTATATATGTATGGAGTGTAGTTTGCTACTGAGAAGAAACTTTGTGTTCATAACAAGCAAGTTGAAGGACGGCTTTCACACACACTTATCTCTCAGAAATTAACATGTGGGGAGACATTCGTTCTTCCAACACAATGGGAACAGGTTGCAGGTGAAACTTTTTCTCTAGTTTCTCAGTCTGTTTCCTAGTGCCGGTATGAAGTTGCTGCATTTTTCACTGTAAAACCCAGTTGGAGCTAGTACCTTCCCTTTTATATGTATGATGTGTAGTTTGCAACTGAAATGAAAATTTGTATTCCCAACAAGCTAGGTGAAGGACGGCTTTCACACACACTTATCTCTCAGAACTGAGCATGTGGAGAAAAGTCCGTTCACCTAGCACAATGGAAACGCTTTGCAATGTAACATTTACTCTGGTTTCTCAGTCTGTTTCCTAGTGCCGTTTTGAAGTTCCTGCAGTTTTCACTGTAAAACCGTGTTGGAGCTAGGTCCTCCCCATATAAAAGTATGGAGTGAAGTTTGCAACTGAAGAGAAATTTTGTGCTCCCAACAACCTAGTTGAAGGACGGCATTTGCACACACTTATCTCTCAGAACTGAGCATGTGGAGAGACGTTCGTTCATCTAGCACAAAGGGAAAGGTTTGCAGTGGAAACTGTTACTCTGGTTTCTCAGTATGTTTCCTAGTGCCAGTATTAAGTTCCTGCATTTTTCACTGTAAAACAGAGTTGGAGCTAGTACATCCCCATTTACATGTATGAATGGCAGATTGCAACTGAAATGAAAATTTGTATTACCAACAAGCTAGCTGAAGTACGGCTTTCACACACACTTATCTCTCAGAACTGAGCATGTGGGGAGACGTTCGTTCATCTAGCACAAATTGGAACGTTTTGCAGGAGAAACTTTTACTCTAGTTCTCGGTAAGTTTCCTAGTGCCGGTTTGAAGTTCCTGCAGTTTTCACTGTAAAATCGATTTTTAGCCAGGACCGCCCCATATAAATGTATGGAGTGTAGTTTGCAACTGAAAAGAAACTTTGTGTTCCCAACAAGATAGGTGAAGGACGGCTTTCACACACACTTATCTCTCAGAACTGAGCATGTGGAGAAAAGTTCGTTCACCTAGAAAATGGGAACGCTTTGCAAGTGTAACATTTACTCTGGTTTCTCAGTCTGTTTCCTAGTGCCGTTTTGAAGTTCCTGCAGTTTTCACTGTAATACCGTGTTGGAGCTAGTTCCTCCCCATATAAATGTATGGATTGTAGTTTGCAACTAAAGAGAAAATTTGTGTTCCCAACAACCTAGGTAAAGGATGGCATTTGCACACACTTATCTCTCAGAACTGAGCATGGGAGAGACGTTCGTTCATATAGCACAAAGGGAATGATTTGCAGTGGAAATTTTTACTCTGGTTTCTCAGTCTGATTCCTAGTGCCGGTATTAAGTTCCTGCATTTTTCACTGTAAATCCGAGTTGGAGCTAGTACATCCCCATTTACATGTATGAATTGTAGTTTGCAACTGAAATGAAAATTTGTTTTACCAACAAGCTAGCTGAAGTACGGCTTTCACACACACTTATCTCTCAGAACTGAGCATGTGGGGAGACGTTCGTTCATCTAGCACAAATTGGAACGTTTTGCAGGAGAAACATTTACTCTAGTTCTCGGTAAGATTCCTAGTGCCGGTTTGAAGTTCCTGCAGTTTTCACTGTAAAATTGATTTTTAGCCAGGACCGCCCCATATAAATGTATGGAGTGTAGTTTGCAACTGAAAAGAAACTTTGTGTTCCCAACAAGATAGGTGAAGGACGGCTTTCACACACACTTATCTCTCAGAACTGAGCATGTGGAGAAAAGTTCGTTCACCTAGAATATGGGAACGCTTTGCAAGTGTAACATTTACTCTGGTTTCTCAGTCTGTTTCTTAGTGCCGGTTTGAAGTTCTTGTAATTTTCACTGTAAAACCGTGTTGCAGCTTGGACCTCCCCATATAAATGTATGGACTGTAGTTTGCAACTGAAAGAATCTTTGTGTTCCCAAAAAGCTAGGTGAAGGACGGATTTCAGACACACTTTTCTCTTAGAACTGAGCATGTGGAGAGACTTTCGTTCATCTAGCACAAAGGGATCGGATGGAAGGGGAAATTTTACTCAGCTATCTCAGTCCGTTTCCAAGTGCCAGGATGAATTTCCTGCAGTTATCTCAGTAAAACCGATTTGGAGCTAGTACCACCCCATATATATATACGGAGTGTATTTTGCAACTGAGAAGAAACTATGTGTTCCCAACAAGCTAGGTGAAGGACGGCTTTCACATCCACATATCTCTCAGAACTGATCATGTGGAGAGACGTTCGTTCATCTAGCACAAAGGGAACGGGTTGCAGGTGAGATTTTACTAAACATTCTCAGGCTGTTTCCTAGTGCCTTATTGAAGTTCCTGCAGTTTTCACTGTAAAATCGATTTGAGCTATTACCTCCCCATATATATGTATGAAGTGTAGTTTGCAACCTAAAAGACACTTTGTGTTCCCAACAAGCTAGTTGAAGGGCGCCTTTCACACACACTTACCTCTCAGAACTGAACATGTGGAGAGACGTTCATTCATCAAGCACAAAGGGAACGGGTGGCAGGGGAATATTTTACTCTGGTTTCTCAGTGTGTTTCCTAGTATCGGTTGGAAATTCCTGCAGTTTTCTCTGTAAAACCGATTTGGAGCTAGTACCTACCCATATATATATATGGAGTGTAGTTTGCAACTGAGAAGAATCTTTGAGTTCCCAACAAGATATTTGAAGGACGGCTTTCACACACACTTATCTCTCAGACCTGAGCATGTGGAGAGACGTGCGTTCACATAGCATGAATGGAACGTTTTGCAGGAGAAACTTTTACTCTGGTTTCTCAGTCTGTTTCCTAGTGCCGGTTAGAAGTTCCTGCAGTTTTCACTGTAAAACCGAGTTGGAGCTTATACACCCCCTTATAGTTATGGAGTGTAGTTTGCAACTTAAAAGAAACTTTGTGTTCCCAACAAGCTTGGTGAAGGACTGTTTTCACACACACTTATCTCTGAGAACTGAACATGTGGATAGACGTTCGTTCATCTAGCACAAATGGAACGTGTTGAAGGGAAAATTTTACTCAGCATTCTCAGTCTGTTTCCTAGTGCCGGATTGAAATTCCTGCTATTTTCACTGTAAAACCGATTTGAGCTTGTACCTCCGCTTGTATATGTATGGAGTGTATTTTGCATCTGAAAATAACTTTGTGTTCCCAGCAAGCTAGGTGAAGGACGGCATTCACACACACTTATCTCTTAGAACTGAGCATGTGGGGAGACGTTCGTTCCTCTAGCACAATGGGAACGGTTGCATGGGAAAATTGTACCCTGGTTTCTCAGACTGTTTCCTAGTGCCTTTATGAAGTTCCTGCATTTTTCACTGTAAAACCGAGTTGGAGCTAGTACCTTCCCTTTTATATTTATGAAGTGTAGTTTGCAACTGAAATGAAAATTTGTATTCCCAACAAGCTAGGTGAAGGACTGCTTCACACACACTTATCTCTCAGAACTGAGCATGTGGGGAGACGTTCGTTCATCTAGCACAAAGGGAACGGTTGGAAGGGGAAATTTTACTCAGCTTTCTCAGTCCGTTTCCTAGTGCCGGGTTGAAGTTCCTGCAGTTATCACAGTAAATCCGATTTGGAGCTAGTACCCCCCATATATATATATACGGAATGTAGTTTGCATGTGAAAAGAAACTTAGTGATCCCAACAAGCTAGGTGAAGGACGGCTTTCAGACACAATTATCTCTCAGAACTGAGCATGTGGAGAGACTTTCGTTCATCTAGCACAATGGGAACGGGTAGCAGGGAAACTGTTACTCTGGTTTCTTAGTCTGTTTCCTAGAGCCGGTTTGAAGTTCCTGCAGTTTTCACTGTAAAACCGAGTTGGAGATTATACCTCCCCATATATGTATGCAGTGTAGTTTGCAACTGAAAGAATCTTTGTGTTCCCAACAAGCTATGTGAAGGACGGCTTTCACACACACTTATCTCTCAGAACTGAGCATGTGGGGAGACGTTCGTTCATCTAGCTCAAAGGGAACGTTCTGCAGGAGAAACATTTACTCTGGATTCTCAGTCTGTTTCCTAGTGCCGGTTTGAAATTCCTGCAGTTTTCACTGTAAAACCGAGTTGCAACTAGTACCTCCCCTTATATATGTATGGAGTGTAGTTTGCTACTGAGAAGAAACTTTGTGTTCATAACAAGCAAGTTGAAGGACGGCTTTCACACACACTTATCTCTCAGAAATTAACATGTGGGGAGACATTCGTTCTTCCAACACAATGGGAACAGGTTGCAGGTGAAACTTTTTCTCTAGTTTCTCAGTCTGTTTCCTAGTGCCGGTATGAATTTGCTGCATTTTTCACTGTAAAACCCAGTTGGAGCTAGTACCTTCCCTTTTATATGTATGATGTGTAGTTTGCAACTGAAATGAAAATTTGTATTCCCAACAAGCTAGGTGAAGGACGGCTTTCACACACACTTATCTCTCAGAACTGAGCATGTGGAGAAAAGTCCGTTCACCTAGCACAATGGAAACGCTTTGCAATGTAACATTTACTCTGGTTTCTCAGTCTGTTTCCTAGTGCCGTTTTGAAGTTCCTGCAGTTTTCACTGTAAAACCGTGTTGGAGCTAGGTCCTCCCCATATAAAAGTATGGAGTGAAGTTTGCAACTGAAGAGAAATTTTGTGCTCCCAACAACCTAGTTGAAGGACGGCATTTGCACACACTTATCTCTCAGAACTGAGCATGTGGAGAGACGTTCGTTCATCTAGCACAAAGGGAAAGGTTTGCAGTGGAAACTGTTACTCTGGTTTCTCAGTATGTTTCCTAGTGCCAGTATTAAGTTCCTGCATTTTTCACTGTAAAACAGAGTTGGAGCTAGTACATCCCCATTTACATGTATGAATGGCAGATTGCAACTGAAATGAAAATTTGTATTACCAACAAGCTAGCTGAAGTACGGCTTTCACACACACTTATCTCTCAGAACTGAGCATGTGGGGAGACGTTCGTTCATCTAGCACAAATTGGAACGTTTTGCAGGAGAAACTTTTACTCTAGTTCTCGGTAAGTTTCCTAGTGCCGGTTTGAAGTTCCTGCAGTTTTCACTGTAAAATCGATTTTTAGCCAGGACCGCCCCATATAAATGTATGGAGTGTAGTTTGCAACTGAAAAGAAACTTTGTGTTCCCAACAAGATAGGTGAAGGACGGCTTTCACACACACTTATCTCTCAGAACTGAGCATGTGGAGAAAAGTTCGTTCACCTAGAAAATGGGAACGCTTTGCAAGTGTAACATTTACTCTGGTTTCTCAGTCTGTTTCCTAGTGCCGTTTTGAAGTTCCTGCAGTTTTCACTGTAATACCGTGTTGGAGCTAGTTCCTCCCCATATAAATGTATGGATTGTAGTTTGCAACTAAAGAGAAAATTTGTGTTCCCAACAACCTAGGTAAAGGATGGCATTTGCACACACTTATCTCTCAGAACTGAGCATGGGAGAGACGTTCGTTCATATAGCACAAAGGGAATGATTTGCAGTGGAAATTTTTACTCTGGTTTCTCAGTCTGATTCCTAGTGCCGGTATTAAGTTCCTGCATTTTTCACTGTAAATCCGAGTTGGAGCTAGTACATCCCCATTTACATGTATGAATTGTAGTTTGCAACTGAAATGAAAATTTGTTTTACCAACAAGCTAGCTGAAGTACGGCTTTCACACACACTTATCTCTCAGAACTGAGCATGTGGGGAGACGTTCGTTCATCTAGCACAAATTGGAACGTTTTGCAGGAGAAACATTTACTCTAGTTCTCGGTAAGATTCCTAGTGCCGGTTTGAAGTTCCTGCAGTTTTCACTGTAAAATCGATTTTTAGCCAGGACCGCCCCATATAAATGTATGGAGTGTAGTTTGCAACTGAAAAGAAACTTTGTGTTCCCAACAAGATAGGTGAAGGACGGCTTTCACACACACTTATCTCTCAGAACTGAGCATGTGGAGAAAAGTTCGTTCACCTAGAATATGGGAACGCTTTGCAAGTGTAACATTTACTCTGGTTTCTCAGTCTGTTTCTTAGTGCCGGTTTGAAGTTCTTGTAATTTTCACTGTAAAACCGTGTTGCAGCTTGGACCTCCCCATATAAATGTATGGACTGTAGTTTGCAACTGAAAGAATCTTTGTGTTCCCAAAAAGCTAGGTGAAGGACGGATTTCAGACACACTTTTCTCTTAGAACTGAGCATGTGGAGAGACTTTCGTTCATCTAGCACAAAGGGATCGGATGGAAGGGGAAATTTTACTCAGCTATCTCAGTCCGTTTCCAAGTGCCAGGATGAATTTCCTGCAGTTATCTCAGTAAAACCGATTTGGAGCTAGTACCACCCCATATATATATACGGAGTGTATTTTGCAACTGAGAAGAAACTATGTGTTCCCAACAAGCTAGGTGAAGGACGGCTTTCACATCCACATATCTCTCAGAACTGATCATGTGGAGAGACGTTCGTTCATCTAGCACAAAGGGAACGGGTTGCAGGTGAGATTTTACTAAACATTCTCAGGCTGTTTCCTAGTGCCTTATTGAAGTTCCTGCAGTTTTCACTGTAAAATCGATTTGAGCTATTACCTCCCCATATATATGTATGAAGTGTAGTTTGCAACCTAAAAGACACTTTGTGTTCCCAACAAGCTAGTTGAAGGGCGCCTTTCACACACACTTACCTCTCAGAACTGAACATGTGGAGAGACGTTCATTCATCAAGCACAAAGGGAACGGGTGGCAGGGGAATATTTTACTCTGGTTTCTCAGTGTGTTTCCTAGTATCGGTTGGAAATTCCTGCAGTTTTCTCTGTAAAACCGATTTGGAGCTAGTACCTACCCATATATATATATGGAGTGTAGTTTGCAACTGAGAAGAATCTTTGAGTTCCCAACAAGATATTTGAAGGACGGCTTTCACACACACTTATCTCTCAGACCTGAGCATGTGGAGAGACGTGCGTTCACATAGCATGAATGGAACGTTTTGCAGGAGAAACTTTTACTCTGGTTTCTCAGTCTGTTTCCTAGTGCCGGTTAGAAGTTCCTGCAGTTTTCACTGTAAAACCGAGTTGGAGCTTATACACCCCCTTATAGTTATGGAGTGTAGTTTGCAACTTAAAAGAAACTTTGTGTTCCCAACAAGCTTGGTGAAGGACTGTTTTCACACACACTTATCTCTGAGAACTGAACATGTGGATAGACGTTCGTTCATCTAGCACAAATGGAACGTGTTGAAGGGAAAATTTTACTCAGCATTCTCAGTCTGTTTCCTAGTGCCGGATTGAAATTCCTGCTATTTTCACTGTAAAACCGATTTGAGCTTGTACCTCCGCTTGTATATGTATGGAGTGTATTTTGCATCTGAAAATAACTTTGTGTTCCCAGCAAGCTAGGTGAAGGACGGCATTCACACACACTTATCTCTTAGAACTGAGCATGTGGGGAGACGTTCGTTCCTCTAGCACAATGGGAACGGTTGCATGGGAAAATTGTACCCTGGTTTCTCAGACTGTTTCCTAGTGCCTTTATGAAGTTCCTGCATTTTTCACTGTAAAACCGAGTTGGAGCTAGTACCTTCCCTTTTATATTTATGAAGTGTAGTTTGCAACTGAAATGAAAATTTATATTCCCAACAAGCTAGGTGAAGGACTGCTTCACACACACTTATCTCTCAGAACTGAGCATGTGGGGAGACGTTCGTTCATCTAGCACAAAGGGAACGGTTGGAAGGGGAAATTTTACTCAGCTTTCTCAGTCCGTTTCCTAGTGCCGGGTTGAAGTTCCTGCAGTTATCACAGTAAATCCGATTTGGAGCTAGTACCCCCCATATATATATATACGGAATGTAGTTTGCATGTGAAAAGAAACTTAGTGATCCCAACAAGCTAGGTGAAGGACGGCTTTCAGACACAATTATCTCTCAGAACTGAGCATGTGGAGAGACTTTCGTTCATCTAGCACAATGGGAACGGGTAGCAGGGAAACTGTTACTCTGGTTTCTTAGTCTGTTTCCTAGAGCCGGTTTGAAGTTCCTGCAGTTTTCACTGTAAAACCGAGTTGGAGATTATACCTCCCCATATATGTATGCAGTGTAGTTTGCAACTGAAAGAATCTTTGTGTTCCCAACAAGCTATGTGAAGGACGGCTTTCACACACACTTATCTCTCAGAACTGAGCATGTGGGGAGACGTTCGTTCATCTAGCTCAAAGGGAACGTTCTGCAGGAGAAACATTTACTCTGGATTCTCAGTCTGTTTCCTAGTGCCGGTTTGAAATTCCTGCAGTTTTCACTGTAAAACCGAGTTGCAACTAGTACCTCCCCTTATATATGTATGGAGTGTAGTTTGCTACTGAGAAGAAACTTTGTGTTCATAACAAGCAAGTTGAAGGACGGCTTTCACACACACTTATCTCTCAGAAATTAACATGTGGGGAGACATTCGTTCTTCCAACACAATGGGAACAGGTTGCAGGTGAAACTTTTTCTCTAGTTTCTCAGTCTGTTTCCTAGTGCCGGTATGAAGTTGCTGCATTTTTCACTGTAAAACCCAGTTGGAGCTAGTACCTTCCCTTTTATATGTATGATGTGTAGTTTGCAACTGAAATGAAAATTTGTATTCCCAACAAGCTAGGTGAAGGACGGCTTTCACACACACTTATCTCTCAGAACTGAGCATGTGGAGAAAAGTCCGTTCACCTAGCACAATGGAAACGCTTTGCAATGTAACATTTACTCTGGTTTCTCAGTCTGTTTCCTAGTGCCGTTTTGAAGTTCCTGCAGTTTTCACTGTAAAACCGTGTTGGAGCTAGGTCCTCCCCATATAAAAGTATGGAGTGAAGTTTGCAACTGAAGAGAAATTTTGTGCTCCCAACAACCTAGTTGAAGGACGGCATTTGCACACACTTATCTCTCAGAACTGAGCATGTGGAGAGACGTTCGTTCATCTAGCACAAAGGGAAAGGTTTGCAGTGGAAACTGTTACTCTGGTTTCTCAGTATGTTTCCTAGTGCCAGTATTAAGTTCCTGCATTTTTCACTGTAAAACAGAGTTGGAGCTAGTACATCCCCATTTACATGTATGAATGGCAGATTGCAACTGAAATGAAAATTTGTATTACCAACAAGCTAGCTGAAGTACGGCTTTCACACACACTTATCTCTCAGAACTGAGCATGTGGGGAGACGTTCGTTCATCTAGCACAAATTGGAACGTTTTGCAGGAGAAACTTTTACTCTAGTTCTCGGTAAGTTTCCTAGTGCCGGTTTGAAGTTCCTGCAGTTTTCACTGTAAAATCGATTTTTAGCCAGGACCGCCCCATATAAATGTATGGAGTGTAGTTTGCAACTGAAAAGAAACTTTGTGTTCCCAACAAGATAGGTGAAGGACGGCTTTCACACACACTTATCTCTCAGAACTGAGCATGTGGAGAAAAGTTCGTTCACCTAGAAAATGGGAACGCTTTGCAAGTGTAACATTTACTCTGGTTTCTCAGTCTGTTTCCTAGTGCCGTTTTGAAGTTCCTGCAGTTTTCACTGTAATACCGTGTTGGAGCTAGTTCCTCCCCATATAAATGTATGGATTGTAGTTTGCAACTAAAGAGAAAATTTGTGTTCCCAACAACCTAGGTAAAGGATGGCATTTGCACACACTTATCTCTCAGAACTGAGCATGGGAGAGACGTTCGTTCATATAGCACAAAGGGAATGATTTGCAGTGGAAATTTTTACTCTGGTTTCTCAGTCTGATTCCTAGTGCCGGTATTAAGTTCCTGCATTTTTCACTGTAAATCCGAGTTGGAGCTAGTACATCCCCATTTACATGTATGAATTGTAGTTTGCAACTGAAATGAAAATTTGTTTTACCAACAAGCTAGCTGAAGTACGGCTTTCACACACACTTATCTCTCAGAACTGAGCATGTGGGGAGACGTTCGTTCATCTAGCACAAATTGGAACGTTTTGCAGGAGAAACATTTACTCTAGTTCTCGGTAAGATTCCTAGTGCCGGTTTGAAGTTCCTGCAGTTTTCACTGTAAAATTGATTTTTAGCCAGGACCGCCCCATATAAATGTATGGAGTGTAGTTTGCAACTGAAAAGAAACTTTGTGTTCCCAACAAGATAGGTGAAGGACGGCTTTCACACACACTTATCTCTCAGAACTGAGCATGTGGAGAAAAGTTCGTTCACCTAGAATATGGGAACGCTTTGCAAGTGTAACATTTACTCTGGTTTCTCAGTCTGTTTCTTAGTGCCGGTTTGAAGTTCTTGTAATTTTCACTGTAAAACCGTGTTGCAGCTTGGACCTCCCCATATAAATGTATGGACTGTAGTTTGCAACTGAAAGAATCTTTGTGTTCCCAAAAAGCTAGGTGAAGGACGGATTTCAGACACACTTTTCTCTTAGAACTGAGCATGTGGAGAGACTTTCGTTCATCTAGCACAAAGGGATCGGATGGAAGGGGAAATTTTACTCAGCTATCTCAGTCCGTTTCCAAGTGCCAGGATGAATTTCCTGCAGTTATCTCAGTAAAACCGATTTGGAGCTAGTACCACCCCATATATATATACGGAGTGTATTTTGCAACTGAGAAGAAACTATGTGTTCCCAACAAGCTAGGTGAAGGACGGCTTTCACATCCACATATCTCTCAGAACTGATCATGTGGAGAGACGTTCGTTCATCTAGCACAAAGGGAACGGGTTGCAGGTGAGATTTTACTAAACATTCTCAGGCTGTTTCCTAGTGCCTTATTGAAGTTCCTGCAGTTTTCACTGTAAAATCGATTTGAGCTATTACCTCCCCATATATATGTATGAAGTGTAGTTTGCAACCTAAAAGACACTTTGTGTTCCCAACAAGCTAGTTGAAGGGCGCCTTTCACACACACTTACCTCTCAGAACTGAACATGTGGAGAGACGTTCATTCATCAAGCACAAAGGGAACGGGTGGCAGGGGAATATTTTACTCTGGTTTCTCAGTGTGTTTCCTAGTATCGGTTGGAAATTCCTGCAGTTTTCTCTGTAAAACCGATTTGGAGCTAGTACCTACCCATATATATATATGGAGTGTAGTTTGCAACTGAGAAGAATCTTTGAGTTCCCAACAAGATATTTGAAGGACGGCTTTCACACACACTTATCTCTCAGACCTGAGCATGTGGAGAGACGTGCGTTCACATAGCATGAATGGAACGTTTTGCAGGAGAAACTTTTACTCTGGTTTCTCAGTCTGTTTCCTAGTGCCGGTTAGAAGTTCCTGCAGTTTTCACTGTAAAACCGAGTTGGAGCTTATACACCCCCTTATAGTTATGGAGTGTAGTTTGCAACTTAAAAGAAACTTTGTGTTCCCAACAAGCTTGGTGAAGGACTGTTTTCACACACACTTATCTCTGAGAACTGAACATGTGGATAGACGTTCGTTCATCTAGCACAAATGGAACGTGTTGAAGGGAAAATTTTACTCAGCATTCTCAGTCTGTTTCCTAGTGCCGGATTGAAATTCCTGCTATTTTCACTGTAAAACCGATTTGAGCTTGTACCTCCGCTTGTATATGTATGGAGTGTATTTTGCATCTGAAAATAACTTTGTGTTCCCAGCAAGCTAGGTGAAGGACGGCATTCACACACACTTATCTCTTAGAACTGAGCATGTGGGGAGACGTTCGTTCCTCTAGCACAATGGGAACGGTTGCATGGGAAAATTGTACCCTGGTTTCTCAGACTGTTTCCTAGTGCCTTTATGAAGTTCCTGCATTTTTCACTGTAAAACCGAGTTGGAGCTAGTACCTTCCCTTTTATATTTATGAAGTGTAGTTTGCAACTGAAATGAAAATTTGTATTCCCAACAAGCTAGGTGAAGGACTGCTTCACACACACTTATCTCTCAGAACTGAGCATGTGGAGAGACGTTCGTTCATCTAGCACAAAGGGAACGGTTTGCAGGGGAAACTGTTACTCTGGTTTCTCAGTCTGTTTCCTAGTGCCGGTGTTAAGTTCCTGCATTTTTCACTGTAAAACCGTGTTGGAGCTAGTACATCCCATTTTACATGTATGAATTGTAGTTTGCAACTGAAATGAAAATTTGTATTACCAACAAGCTAGGTGAAGTACGGCTTTCACACACACTTATCTCTCAGAACTGAGCATGTGGGGAGACGTTCGTTCATCTAGCACAAAGGGAACGGTTGGAAGGGGAAATTTTACTCAGCTTTCTCAGTCCGTTTCCTAGTGCCGGGTTGAAGTTCCTGCAGTTATCACAGTAAATCCGATTTGGAGCTAGTACCCCCCCATATATATATACGGAATGTAGTTTGCATGTGAAAAGAAACTTAGTGATCCCAACAAGCTAGGTGAAGGACGGCTTTCAGACACAATTATCTCTCAGAACTGAGCATGTGGAGAGACTTTCGTTCATCTAGCACAATGGGAACGGGTAGCAGGGAAACTGTTACTCTGGTTTCTTAGTCTGTTTCCTAGAGCCGGTTTGAAGTTCCTGCAGTTTTCACTGTAAAACCGAGTTGGAGATTATACCTCCCCATATATGTATGCAGTGTAGTTTGCAACTGAAAGAATCTTTGTGTTCCCAACAAGCTATGTGAAGGACGGCTTTCACACACACTTATCTCTCAGAACTGAGCATGTGGGGAGACGTTCGTTCATCTAGCTCAAAGGGAACGTTCTGCAGGAGAAACATTTACTCTGGATTCTCAGTCTGTTTCCTAGTGCCGGTTTGAAATTCCTGCAGTTTTCACTGTAAAACCGAGTTGCAACTAGTACCTCCCCTTATATATGTATGGAGTGTAGTTTGCTACTGAGAAGAAACTTTGTGTTCATAACAAGCAAGTTGAAGGACGGCTTTCACACACACTTATCTCTCAGAAATTAACATGTGGGGAGACATTCGTTCTTCCAACACAATGGGAACAGGTTGCAGGTGAAACTTTTTCTCTAGTTTCTCAGTCTGTTTCCTAGTGCCGGTATGAAGTTGCTGCATTTTTCACTGTAAAACCCAGTTGGAGCTAGTACCTTCCCTTTTATATGTATGATGTGTAGTTTGCAACTGAAATGAAAATTTGTATTCCCAACAAGCTAGGTGAAGGACGGCTTTCACACACACTTATCTCTCAGAACTGAGCATGTGGAGAAAAGTCCGTTCACCTAGCACAATGGAAACGCTTTGCAATGTAACATTTACTCTGGTTTCTCAGTCTGTTTCCTAGTGCCGTTTTGAAGTTCCTGCAGTTTTCACTGTAAAACCGTGTTGGAGCTAGGTCCTCCCCATATAAAAGTATGGAGTGAAGTTTGCAACTGAAGAGAAATTTTGTGCTCCCAACAACCTAGTTGAAGGACGGCATTTGCACACACTTATCTCTCAGAACTGAGCATGTGGAGAGACGTTCGTTCATCTAGCACAAAGGGAAAGTTTTGCAGTGGAAACTGTTACTCTGGTTTCTCAGTATGTTTCCTAGTGCCAGTATTAAGTTCCTGCATTTTTCACTGTAAAACAGAGTTGGAGCTAGTACATCCCCATTTACATGTATGAATGGCAGATTGCAACTGAAATGAAAATTTGTAATACCAACAAGCTAGCTGAAGTACGGCTTTCACACACACTTATCTCTCAGAACTGAGCATGTGGGGAGACGTTCGTTCATCTAGCACAAATTGGAACGTTTTGCAGGAGAAACTTTTACTCTAGTTCTCGGTAAGTTTCCTAGTGCCGGTTTGAAGTTCCTGCAGTTTTCACTGTAAAATCGATTTTTAGCCAGGACCGCCCCATATAAATGTATGGAGTGTAGTTTGCAACTGAAAAGAAACTTTGTGTTCCCAACAAGATAGGTGAAGGACGGCTTTCACACACACTTATCTCTCAGAACTGAGCATGTGGAGAAAAGTTCGTTCACCTAGAAAATGGGAACGCTTTGCAAGTGTAACATTTACTCTGGTTTCTCAGTCTGTTTCTTAGTGCCGGTTTGAAGTTCTTGTAATTTTCACTGTAAAACCTTGTTTCAGCTTGGACCTCCCCATATAAATGTATGGACTGTAGTTTGCAACTGAAAGAATCTTTGTGTTCCCAAAAAGCTAGGTGAAGGACGGCTTTCAGACACACTTTTCTCTTAGAACTGAGCATGTGGAGAGACGTTCGTTCATCTAGCACAAAGGGATCAGTTGGAAGTTGAAATTTTACTCAGCTTTCTCAGTCTGTTTCCAAGTGCCGGGATGAAGTTCCTGCAGTTATCTCAGTAAAACCGATTTGGAGCTAGTACCTCCCTATATATATATATGGAGTGTAGTTTGCAACTGAGAAGGAACTTTGTGTTCCCAACAAGCTATTTGAAGGGCGCCTTTCACACACACTTACCTCTCAGAACTGAGCATGTGGAGAGACGTTTGTTCATCTAGCACAAATGGAACGGGTTGCAGGTAAAATTTTACTAAGCTTTCTCAGGCTCTTTCCTAGTGCCTTATTGAATTTCCTGCAGTTTTCACTGTAAAATCGATTTGAGCTATTACCTCCCCATATATATATATGGAGTGTAGTTTGCAACTGAAAAGACACTTTGTTTTCCCAACAAGCTATTTGAAGGGCGCCTTTCACACACACTTACCTCTCAGAACTGAGCATGTGGAGAGACGTTCATTCATCTAGCACAAATGGAACGGGCTGCAGGAGAAACTATTCTCTGGTATCTCAATCTGTTTCCTAGTGCTGGTTTGAATTTCCTGAAGATTTCACTGTAAACCCGAGTTGGAACTAGTACCTCCCCTTATATATGTATGGTTTGTTGTTTGCAACTGAATAGAATCTTTGTGTTCCCTACAAGCTAGGTGAAGACGGCTTTCACACACACTTATCTCTCAGATCTGAGCATCTGGAGAGAAGTTCATTCATCTAGCACAAAGGGAACGGGTGGCAGGGGAATATTTTACTCTGGATTCTCAGTCTGTTTCTTAGTGCCGGTTTGAAGTTCTTGTAATTTTCACTGTAAAACCGTGTTGCAGCTTGGATTTCCCCATATAAATGTATGGACTGTAGTTTGCAACTGAAAGAATCTTTGTGTTCCCAAATAGCTAGGTAAAGGACGGCTTTCAGACACACTTATCTCTTAGAACTGAGCATGTGGAGAGACGTTCGTTCATCTAGCACAAAGGGAACGGTTGGAAGGGGAAATTTTACTCAGCTTTCTCAGTCCGTTTCCTAGTGCCGTGTTGAAGTTCCTGCAGTTATCACAGTAAAACCGATTTGGAGCTAGTACATCCCCATATATATATACGGAGTGTAGTTTGCAACTGAAAAGAAACTTTGTGTTCTCAACTAGCTAGGTGAAGGACGGCTTTCACACACACTTATCTCTGAACTGAGCATATGGAGAGACGTTCGTTCATCCAGCACAATGGGAACGAGTAGCAGGAGAAACTGTTACTCTGGTTTCTCAGTCTGTTTCCTAGAGCCGGTTTGAAGTTCCTGCAGTTTTCACTATAAAACCGTGTTGGAGCTAGTTCCTACCCATATATATATATGGATTGTAGTTTGCAACTTGAAAGAAACTTTGTGTTCCCAAGTAGCTAGGTGAAGGACGGCATTCACACACACTTATCTCTTAGAACTGAGCATGTGGAGAGACGTTCGTTCATCTAGAACAAAGGGAACGGTAGGAAGGGGAAATTTTACTCAGCTATCTCTGTCCGTTTCCTAGTGCCGGTTTGAATTTCCTGCAGTATTCACTGTAAAACCGATTTGAGCTAGTACCTCCCCAATATATATGAATGGATTGTAGTTTGCAACTGAAAAGAATCTTTGTGTTCCCAACTAGCTAGGTGAAGGACGGCTTTCACACCCAATTATCTCTCAGAACTGAGCATGTGGAAAGACGTTCGTTCATCTAGCACAAAGGGAATGGGTTGCAGGTGAAATTTTACTAAGCTTTCTCAGTCTGTATCCTATGCCGTATTGAAGTTCTTGCAGTTTTCTCTCTAAAACCGAAATGAGCTAGTCCCTCCCCATATTTATGCATGTAGTGTAGTTTGCAACTGAAAAGGTACTTTGTGTTCTAAACAAGCTAGGTGAAGGACGGCTTACACACACACATATCTCTCAGATCTGAGCATGCGGAGTGACGTTCGTTCACCTAGCACAAACGGAACGGGTTGCAGGAAAACTTTTACTCTGGGTACAGAGTCTGTTTCCTAGTGCGAGTTTGAATTTCCTGCAGTTTTCACTGTAAAATCGAGTTGGAGCTAATACCTCCCCATATATATGTATGGAGTGTAGTTAGCAACTGAAAAGAAACTTTGTGTTCCCAACAAGCTTGGGGAAGAAAGGCTTTCACACACACTTATCTCTCAGATCTGAGCATCTGAAGAGACGGTCATTCATCTAGCACAAAGGGAACGGGTTGCAGGGGAAATTTTTTCTCTGGTTTCTCAGTGTGTTTCCTAGTGTCGGATGGATATTCCTGCAGTTTTCCCTATAAAACCGAGTTGGGGCTAGTACTTACCCATATATATTTATGGAGTGTAGTTTGCAACTGAAAAGGAACTTTGTGTTCCCAACTAGCTAGGTGAAGGACGGCTTTCACACCCAATTATCTCTCAGAACTGAGCATGTGGAGAGACGTTCGTTCATCTAGCACAAATGGAATGGGTTGCAGGGGAAATTTTACTAAGCTTTCTCAGTCTGTTTCCTAGTGCCGTATTGAAGTTCCTGCAGTTGTCACTGTAAAACCGTGTTGGAGATTATACCTCCCCATATATGTATGCATTGTAGTTTGCAACTGAAAGAATCTTTGTGTTCCCAACAAGCTAGTTGAAGGACGGCTTTCACACACACATATCTCTTAGAACTGAGCATGTGGAGTGACGTTCGTTCACCTAGCAAAAAGGGAACGAGTGGAAGGGGAAATTTTACTCAGCTTTCTCAGCCCTTTTCCTAGTGCCGGATTGAATTTCCTGCAGTTTTCACTGTAAAACGGATTTGGAGCTAGTACCAACCCTTCTATATATATGGATTGTAGTTTGCAACTTAAAAGAAACTATGTGTTCCCAACTAGCTAGGTGAAGGACGGCTTTCACACCCAATTATCTCTCAGAACTGAGCATGTGGAGAGACGTTCGTTCATCTAGCACAAAGGGAATGGGTTGCAGGGGAAATTTTACTAAGCTTTCTCAGTCTGTTTCCTAGTGCCTTATTGAAGTTCCTGCAGTTTTCACTGTAAAACCGAAATGAGCTATTCCCTCCCCATATATATGTATGGATTGTAGTTTGCAACTGGAAAGGAACTTTGTGTTCCCAACTAGCTAGGTGAAGGACGGCATTCACACACACTTATCTCTTAGAACTGAGCATGTGGAGAGACGTTCGTTCATCTAGAACAAAGGGAACGGTAGGAAGGGGAAATTTTACTCAGCTATCTCAGTCTGTATCGTATGCCGTATTGAAGTTCTTGCAGTTTTCTCTGTAAAACCGAAATGAGCTAGTCCCTCCCCATATTTATGCATGTAGTGTAGTTTGCAACTGAAAAGGTACTTTGTGTTCTAAACAAGCTAGGTGAAGGACGGCTTACACACACACATATCTCTCAGAACTGAGCATGCGGAGTGACGTTCGTTCACCTAGCACAAACGGAACGGGTTGCAGGAAAAACTTTTACTCTGGGTACAGAGTCTTTTTCCTAGTGCGAGTTTGAATTTCCTGCAGTTTTCACTGTAAAATCGAGTTGGAGCTAATACCTCCCCATATATATGTATGGAGTGTAGTTAACAACTGAAAAGAAACTTTGTGTTCCCAACAAGCTTGGGGAAGAAAGGCTTTCACACACACTTATCTCTCAGATCTGAGCATCTGAAGAGACGGTCATTCATCTAGCACAAAGGGAACGGGTTGCAGGGGAAATTTTTTCTCTGGTTTCTCAGTGTGTTTCCTAGTGTTGGATGGATATTCCTGCAGTTTTCCCTATAAAACCGAGTTGGGGCTAGTACTTACCCATATATATTTATGGAGTGTAGTTTGCAATTGAAAAGGAACTTTGTGTTCCCAACTAGCTAGGTGAAGGACGGCTTTCACACCCAATTATCTCTCAGAACTGAGCATGTGGAGAGACGTTCGTTCATCTAGCACAAATGGAATGGGTTGCAGGGGAAATTTTACTAAGCTTTCTCAGTCTGTTTCCTAGTGCCGTATTGAAGTTCCTGCAGTTGTCACTGTAAAACCGTGTTGGAGATTATACCTCCCCATATATGTATGCATTGTAGTTTGCAACTGAAAGAATCTTTGTGTTCCCAACAAGCTAGTTGAAGGACGGCTTTCACACAGACATATCTCTTAGAACTGAGCATGTGGAGTGACGTTCGTTCACCTAGCACAAAGGGAACGAGTGGAAGGGGAAATTTTACTCAGCTTTCTCAGTCCTTTTCCTAGTGCCGGATTGAAGTTCCTGCAGTTTTCACTGTAAAACGGATTTGGAGCTAGTACCAACCCTTATATATATATGGATTGTAGTTTGCAACTTAAAAGAAACTATGTGTTCCCAACTAGCTAGGTGAAGGACGGCTTTCACACCCAATTATCTCTCAGAACTGAGCATGTGGAGAGACGTTCGTTCATCTAGCACAAAGGGAATGGGTTGCAGGGGAAATTTTACTAAGCTTTCTCAGTCTGTTTCCTAGTGCCGTATTGAAGTTCCTGCAGTTTTCACTGTAAAACCGAAATGAGCTATTCCCTCCCCATATATATGTATGGATTGTAGTTTGCAACTGGAAAGGAACTTTGTGTTCTCATCAAGCTAGTTGAAGGACGGCTTTCACACACACTTGTCTCTCAGAAGTGAGCATGCGGAGTGACGTTCGTTCACCTAGCACAAACGGAACGGGTTGCTTGAGAAACTTTTACTCTGGGTTCTGAGTCTGTTCCTAGTGCCGGTTTGAAGTTCCTGCAGTTTTCACTGTAAGAACGATTTGGAGCTAATACCTCCCCTTATATATATATGGAGTGGAGTTTGCAACTTAAAAGAATCTTTGTGTTCCCCACAAGCGAGGTGAAGTACGGCTTTCACCACACTTATCTCTCAGAACTTAGAATGTGGAGAAAATTCGTTCACCTAGCACAATGGGAACGCTTTGCAAGTGTAACATTTACTCTGGTTTCTCATTCTTTTTTCTAGTGCCGGTTTGAATTCCTGCAGTTTTCACTGTAAAACCGTGTTGAAGCTTATAACTCCCCATATATGTATGCAGTGTAGTTTGGAACTGAAAGAAACTTTCTGTTCCCAACAAGCTAGGTGAAGGACGGCATTTGCACACACTTATCTCTCAGAACTGAGCATGTGGAGAGACGTTTGTTCATCTAGCAAAAAAGGAACGGTTTGCAGGGGAAACTGTTACTCTGGTTTCTCAGTCTGTTTCCTAGTGCCGGTATTAAGTTCCTGCATTTTTCACTCTAAAATCGAGTTTGAGCTAGTACCTCCCCATTTACATATATGAAGTGTAGTTTGCAACTGAAATGAAAATTTGTATTACCAACATGCTAGGTGAAGCACGACTTTCACACACACTTATCTCTCAGAACTGAGCATGTGGACAGACGATCATTCATCTAGCACAAAATGGAACGTTTTGCAGGAGAAACTTTTACTCTAGTTCTCGGTATGTTTCGTAGTGCCTGTTTGAAGTTCCTGCAGTTTTCACTGTAAAACCGCGTTGCAACTAGTACCTCCCCTTATATATGTATGGAGTGTAGTTTGCTACTGAGAAGAAACTTTGTGTTCATAACAAGCAAGTTGAAGGACGGCTTTCACACACATTTATCTCTCAGAAATTAACATGTGGGGAGACATTCGTTCCTCTAGCACAATGGGAACGGGTTGCAGGGGAAACTTTTACTCTAGTTTCTCAGTCTGTTTCCTAGTGCCGGTATGAATTTGCTGCATTTTTCACTGTAAACCCAGTTGGAGCTAGTACCTTCCCTTTTATATGTATGAAGTGTAGTTTGCAACAGAAATGAAAATTTGTATTCCCAACAAGCTAGGTGAAGGACGGCTTTCACACACACTTATCTCTCAGAAATGAGCATGTGGAGAAATGTTCGTTCACCTAGCACAATGGAAACGCTTTGCAAGTGTAACATTTACTCTGGTTTCTCAGTCTGATTCCTAGTGCCGTTTTGAATTTCCTGCAGTTTTCACTGTAAAACCGTGTTGGAGCTAGTTCCTCTCCATATAAATGTATGGATTGTAGTTTGCAACTAAAGAGAAAATTTGTGTTCCCAACATCCTAGGTAAAGGATGGCATTTGCACACACTTATCTCTCAGAACTGAGCATGTGGAGAGACGTTCGTTCATCTAGCACAAAGGGAACGATTTGCAGTGGAAACTTTTACTCTGGTTTCTCAGTCTGTTTCCTAGTGCAGGTATTAAGTTCCTGCATTTTTCACTGTAAATCCGAGTTGGAGCTAGTACATCCCCATTTACATGTATGAATTGTAGTTTTCAACTGAAATGAAAATTTGTTTTACCAACAAGCTAGGTGAAGGACGGCTTTCACACTCACTTATCTCTCAGAACTGATCATGCGGAGTGACGTTCGTTCACCTAGCACAAATGGAACGGTTGCAGGAGAAACTTTTACTCTGGGTTCTGAGTCTGTTTCCTAGTGCCGGTTTGAATTTCCTGCAGTTTTCACTGTAAAACTGAGTTGCAACTAGTACCTCCTCATATGGATGTATGGATTGTAGTTTGCTACTGAGAAGAATCTTTGTGTTCATAACAAGCAAGTTGAAGGACGTCTTTCACACACATTTATCTCTCAGAAATTAACATGTGGGGAGACATTCGTTCCTCTAGCACAATGGGAACGGGTTGCAGGGGAAACTTTTACTCTAGTTTCTCAGTCTGTTTCCTAGTGCCGGTATGAATATGCTGCATTTTTCTCTGTAAAACCCACTTGGAGCTAGTACCTTCCCTTTTATATGTATGAAGTGTAGTTGCAACTGAAATGAAAATTTGTATTCCCAACAAGCTAGGTGAAGGACGGCTTTCACACACACTTATCTCTCAGAAATGAGCATGTGGAGAAATGTTCGTTCACCTAGCACAATGGAAACGCTTTGCAAGTGTAACATTTACTCTGGTTTCTCAGTCTGTTTCCTAGTGCCGTTTTGAAGTTCCTGCAGTTTTCACTGTAATACCGTGTTGGAGCTAGTTCCTCCCCATATAAATGTATGGATTGTAGTTTGCAACTAAAGAGAAAATTTGTGTTCCCAACAACCTAGGTAAAGGATGGCATTTGCACACACTTATCTCTCAGAACTGAGCATGGGAGAGACGTTCGTTCATATAGCACAAAGGGAATGATTTGCAGTGGAAATTTTTACTCTGGTTTCTCAGTCTGATTCCTAGTGCCGGTATTAAGTTCCTGCATTTTTCACTGTAAATCCGAGTTGGAGCTAGTACATCCCCATTTACATGTATGAATTGTAGTTTTCAACTGAAATGAAAATTTGTTTTACCAACAAGCTAGCTGAAGTACGGCTTTCACACACACTTATCTCTCAGAACTGAGCATGTGGGGAGACGTTCGTTCATCTAGCACAAATTGGAACGTTTTGCAGGAGAAACATTTACTCTAGTTCTCGGTAAGATTCCTAGTGCCGGTTTGAAGTTCCTGCAGTTTTCACTGTAAAATCGATTTTTAGCCAGGACCGCCCCATATAAATGTATGGAGTGTAGTTTGCAACTGAAAAGAAACTTTGTGTTCCCAACAAGATAGGTGAAGGACGGCTTTCACACACACTTATCTCTCAGAACTGAGCATGTGGAGAAAAGTTCGTTCACCTAGAATATGGGAACGCTTTGCAAGTGTAACATTTACTCTGGTTTCTCAGTCTGTTTCTTAGTGCCGGTTTGAAGTTCTTGTAATTTTCACTGTAAAACCGTGTTGCAGCTTGGACCTCCCCATATAAATGTATGGACTGTAGTTTGCAATTGAAAGAATCTTTGTGTTCCCAAAAAGCTAGGTGAAGGACGGATTTCAGACACACTTTTCTCTTAGAACTGAGCATGTGGAGAGACTTTCGTTCATCTAGCACAAAGGGATCGGATGGAAGGGGAAATTTTACTCAGCTATCTCAGTCCGTTTCCAAGTGCCGGGATGAATTTCCTGCAGTTATCTCAGTAAAACCGATTTGGAGCTAGTACCACCCCATATATATATACGGAGTGTATTTTGCAACTGAGAAGAAACTATGTGTTCCCAACAAGCTAGGTGAAGGACGGCTTTCACACCCACATATCTCTCAGAACTGATCATGTGGAGAGACGTTCGTTCATCTAGCACAAAGGGAACGGGTTGCAGGTGAGATTTTACTAAGTTTTCTCAGGCTGTTTCCTAGTGCCTTATTGAAGTTCCTGCAGTTTTCACTGTAAAATCGATTTGAGCTATTACCTCCCCAAATATATGTATGAAGTGTAGTTTGCAACCTAAAAGACACTTTGTGTTCCCGACAAGCTAGTTGAAGGGCGCCTTTCACACACACTTACCTCTCAGAACTGAACATGTGGAGAGACGTTCATTCATCAAGCACAAATGGAACGGTTGGCAGGGGAATATTTTACTCTGGTTTCTCAGTGTGTTTCCTAGTATCGGTTGGAAATTCCTGCAGTTTTCTCTGTAAAACCGATTTGGATCTAGTACCTACCCATATATATATATGGAGTGTAGTTTGCAACTGAGAAGAATCTTTGAGTTCCCAACAAGATATTTGAAGGACGGCTTTCACACACACTTATCTCTCAGACCTGAGCATGTGGAGAGACGTGCATTCACATAGCATGAATGGAACGTTTTGCAGGAGAAACTTTTACTCTGGTTTCTCAGTCTGTTTCCTAGTGCCGGTTAGAAGTTCCTGCAGTTTTCACTGTAAAACCGAGTTGGAACTTATACACCCCCTTATAGTTATGGAGTGTAGTTTGCAACTTAAAAGAAACTTTGTGTTCCCAACAAGCTTGGTGAAGGACTGTTTTCACACACACTTATCTCTGAGAACTGAACATGTGGATAGACGTTCGTTCATCTAGCACAAATGGAACGTGTTGAAGGGAAAATTTTACTCAGCATTCTCAGTCTGTTTCCTAGTGCCGGATTGAAATTCCTGCTATTTTCACTGTAAAACCGATTTGAGCTTGTACCTCCGCTTGTATATGTATGGAGTGTATTTTGCATCTGAAAATAACTTTGTGTTCCCAGCAAGATAGGTGAAGGCCTGCTTTCACACACACTTATCTCTGGGAACTGAGCATGTGGAGAGACGTTCGTTCATCTAGCACAGTGGGAACGGGTAGCAGGAGAAACTGTTACTCCGGTTTGTCAGCCTGTTTCCTAGAGCCGGTTTGAATTTACTGCAGTTTTCACTGTAAAACCGAGTTGGAGATTATACCTCCCCATATATGTATGCATTGTAGTTTGCAACTTAAAGAATCTTTGTGTTCCCAACAAGCTAGGTGAAGGACGGCATTCACACACACTTATCTCTTAGAACTGAGCATGTGGGGAGACGTTCGTTCCTGTAGCACAATGGGAACGGTTGCATGGGAAAATTGTACCCTGGTTTCTCAGACTGTTTCCTAGTGCCTTTATGAAGTTCCTGCATTTTTCACTGTAAAACCGAGTTGGAGCTAGTACCTTCCCTTTTATATTTATGAAGTGTAGTTTGCAACTGAAATGAAAATTTGTATTCCCAACAAGCTAGGTGAAGGACTGCTTCACACACACTTTTCTCTCAGAACTGAGCATTTGGAGAGACGTTCGTTCATCTAGCACAAAGGGAACGGTTTGCAGGGGAAACTGTTACTCTGGTTTCTCAGTCTGTTTCCTAGTGCCGGTGATAAGTTCCTGCATTTTTCACTGTAAAACCGTGTTGGAGCTAGTACATCCCATTTTACATGTATGAATTGTAGTTTGCAACTGAAATGAAAATTTGTATTACCAACAAGCTAGGTGAAGTACTGCTTTCACACACACATATCTCTCAGAACTGAGCATGTGGGGAGACGTTCGTTCATCTAGCACAAAGGGAACGGTTGGAAGGGGAAATTTTACTCAGCTTTCTCAGTCCGTTTCCTAGTGCCGGGTTGAAGTTCCTGCAGTTATCACAGTAAATCCGATTTGGAGCTAGTACCCCCCCATATATATATACGGAATGTAGTTTGCATCTGAAAAGAAACTTAGTGATCCCAACAAGCTAGGTGAAGGACGGCTTTCAGACACAATTATCTCTCAGAACTGAGCATGTGGAGAGACTTTCGTTCATCTAGCACAATGGGAACGGGTAGCAGGGAAACTGTTACTCTGGTTTCTTAGTCTGTTTCCTAGAGCCGGTTTGAAGTTCCTGCAGTTTTCACTGTAAAACCGAGTTGGAGATTATACCTCCCCATATATGTATGCAGTGTAGTTTGCAACTGAAAGAATCTTTGTGTTCCCAACAAGCTATGTGAAGGACGGCTTTCACACACACTTATCTCTCAGAACTGAGCATGTGGGGAGACGTTCGTTCATCTAGCACAAAGGGAACGTTCTGCAGGAGAAACATTTACTCTGGATTCTCAGTCTGTTTCCTAGTGCCGGTTTGAAATTCCTGCAGTTTTCACTGTAAAACCGAGTTGCAACTAGTACCTCCCCTTATATATGTATGGAGTGTAGTTTGCTACTGAGAAGAAACTTTGTGTTCATAACAAGCAAGTTGAAGGACGGCTTTCACACACACTTATCTCTCAGAAATTAACATGTGGGGAGACATTCGTTCTTCCAACACAATGGGAACGGGTTGCAGGTGAAACTTTTTCTCTAGTTTCTCAGTCTGTTTCCTAGTGCCGGTATGAATTTGCTGCATTTTTCACTGTAAAACCCAGTTGGAGCTAGTACCTTCCCTTTTATATGTATGATGTGTAGTTTGCAACTGAAATGAAAATTTGTATTCCCAACAAGCTAGGTGAAGGACGGCTTTCACACACACTTATCTCTCAGAACTGAGCATGTGGAGAAAAGTCCGTTCACCTAGCACAATGGAAACGCTTTGCAATGTAACATTTACTCTGGTTTCTCAGTCTGTTTCCTAGTGCCGTTTTGAAGTTCCTGCAGTTTTCACTGTAAAACCGTGTTGGAGCTAGGTCCTCCCCATATAAAAGTATGGAGTGAAGTTTGCAACTGAAGAGAAATTTTGTGCTCCCAACAACCTAGTTGAAGGACGGCATTTGCACACACTTATCTCTCAGAACTGAGCATGTGGAGAGACGTTCGTTCATCTAGCACAAAGGGAAAGGTTTGCAGTGGAAACTGTTACTCTGGTTTCTCAGTATGTTTCCTAGTGCCAGTATTAAGTTCCTGCATTTTTCACTGTAAAACAGAGTTGGAGCTAGTACATCCCCATTTACATGTATGAATGGCAGATTGCAACTGAAATGAAAATTTGTATTACCAACAAGCTAGCGGAAATACGGCTTTCACACACACTTATCTCTCAGAACTGAGCATGTGGGGAGACGTTCGTTCATCTAGCACAAATTGGAACGTTTTGCAGGAGAAACATTTACTCTAGTTCTCGGTAAGTTTCCTAGTGCCGGTTTGAAGTTCCTGCAGTTTTCACTGTAAAATCGATTTTTAGCCAGGACCGCCCCATATAAATGTATGGAGTGTAGTTTGCAACTGAAAAGAAACTTTGTGTTCCCAACAAGATAGGTGAAGGACGGCTTTCACACACACTTATCTCTCAGAACTGAGCATGTGGAGAAAAGTTCGTTCACCTAGAAAATGGGAACGCTTTGCAAGTGTAACATTTACTCTGGTTTCTCAGTCTGTTTCTTAGTGCCGGTTTGAAGTTCTTGT
Organism: Camelus ferus; assembly: GCF_009834535.1. Taxonomy (NCBI): domain Eukaryota; kingdom Metazoa; phylum Chordata; class Mammalia; order Artiodactyla; family Camelidae; genus Camelus; species Camelus ferus. The sequence goes on along the minus strand of NC_045731.1, from coordinate 713,961 downwards.
AATTTTCACTGTAAAACCTTGTTGCAGCTTGGACCTCCCCATATAAATGTATGGACTGTAGTTTGCAACTGAAAGAATCTTTGTGTTCCCAAAAAGCTAGGTGAAGGACGGCTTTCAGACACACTTTTCTCTTAGAACTGAGCATGTGGAGAGACGTTCGTTCATCTAGCACAAAGGGATCGGTTGGAAGTTGAAATTTTACTCAGCTTTCTCAGTCTGTTTCCAAGTGCCGGGATGAAGTTCCTGCAGTTATCTCAGTAAAACCGATTTGGAGCTAGTACCTCCCTATATATATACGGAGTGTAGTTTGCAACTGAGAAGGAACTTTGTGTTCCCAACAAGCTAGGTGAAGGACGGCTTTCACACCCACTTATCTCTCAGAACTGAGCATGTGGAGAGACTTTTGTTCATCTAGCACAAATGGAACGGGTTGCAGGTAAAATTTTACTAAGCTTTCTCAGGCTCTTTCCTAGTGCCTTATTGAATTTCCTGCAGTTTTCACTGTAAAATCGATTTGAGCTATTACCTCCCCATATATATATATGGAGTGTAGTTTGCAACTGAAAAGACACTTTGTTTTCCCGACAAGCTATTTGAAGGGCGCCTTTCACACACAATTACCTCTCAGAACTGAGCATGTGGAGAGACGTTCATTCATCTAGCACAAATGGAACGGGCTGCAGGAGAAACTATTCTCTGGTATCTCAATCTGTTTCCTAGTGCTGGTTTGAATTTCCTGAAGATTTCACTGTAAACCCGAGTTGGAACTAGTACCTCCCCTTATATATGTATGGTTTGTGTTTTGCAACTGAATAGAATCTTTGTGTTCCCAACAAGCTAGGTGAAGGACGGCTTTCACACACACATATCTCTCAGTTCTTAGCATCTGGAGAGACGTTCATTCATCTAGCACAAAAGGAACGTGTGGAAAGGGAACATTTTACTCTGGTTTCTCAGTGTGTTTCCTAGTGTCGGTTGGAAGTTCCTGCAGTTTTCTCTGTAAAAGCGGGTTGGAGCTAGAACCATCCCATATATATGTATGGAGTGTAATTTGCAACTGAAAAGAAACTTTGTGTTTCCAACAAGCTAGGTGAAGGACGGCTTTCACCCACACTTTTCTTTCTGAACTGAGCATGTGGAGAGACATTCGTTCATCTAGATAATGGAAACGTGTTTCAGGAGATACTTTTACTCTGGTTTCTGAGAATTTTTCTTAGTGCCGTTTTGAAGTTCCTGCAGTTTTCACTTTAAAAACCATTTAGAGCTAGTACAACCCCATATATATGTACGGATTGTAGTTTGCAACTGAAAAGAAACTTTGCGTTCTCAACAAGCTAGGTGAAGGCGGCTTTAACACACTCTTGTCTCTCAGAACTGAGCATGTGGAGAGATGTTCGTTCATGTAGCACAAAGGGAACGGGATGCAGTGGAAACTTGTTCTCTGCTTTCTCAGTCAGTTTCCTAGTGCCGGTTTGAAGTTCTTGCAGTTTTCACTGTAAAACCGATTTTGAGCTAGTACCTACCCGTAGATATTTATGGAGTGTAGTTTGCAACTGAAAAGAATCTTTGTGCTCCCAACAAGCTAGGTGAAAGACGGCTTTAACCCACACTTATGTTTCTGAACTTAGCATGGGGTGAGACATTCGTTCATCTAGCACAAAGAAACGGGGTTCAGGAGAAACATTTGCTCTTGTTTCTCAGCATTTTTCCTAGTGCCGTTTGAAAGTTCCTGCAGTTTTCACTGTAAAACACATTTGGAGCTAGTACAAACCCATATATATGTACGGATTGTAGTTTGCAACTTAAAAGAAACTTTGCGTTCACAACAAGCTAGGTGAAGGCGGCTTTAACACACTCTTGTCTCTCAGAACTCAGCATGTGGAGAGATGTTCATTCATGTAGCACAAAGGGAACGGGATGCAGTGGAAACTTGTTCTCTGCTTTCTCATTCAGTTTCCTAGTGTCGGTTTGAAGTTCCTGCAGTTTTCACTGTAAAACCGATTTTGAGCTAGTACCTACCCGTATATATTTATGGAGTGTAGTTTGCAACTGAAAAGAATCTTTGTGCTCCCAACAAGCTAGGTGAAAGACAGCTTTCACCCACACTTATGTTTCTGAACTTAGCATGGGGTGAGACATTCGTTCATCTAGCACAAAGAAACGGGTTTCAAGAGAAATATTTGCTCTGGTTTCTCAGCATTTTTCCTAATGCCGTTTGAAAGTTCCTGCAGTTTTCACTATAAAACACATTTGGAGCTAGTACAAACCCATATATATGTACGGATTGTAGTTTGCAACTTAAAAGAAACTTTGCGTTCTCAACAAGCTATTTGAAGGACGGCTTTCACACACACTTGTCTCTCAGAACTGAGCATGTGGAGAGACGTTCGTTCATCCAGCACAATGGGAGCGGGTAGCAAGAGAAACTGTTACTCTGGTTTCTCAGTCTGTTTCCTAGAACCGGTTTGAAGTTCCTGCAGTTTTCACTGTAAAACAGAGTTGGAGATTATACCTCCAAATATATGTATGCAGTGTACTTTGCAACTGAAAGAATCTTTGTGTTCCCAACAAGCTAGGTGATGGACGGCTTTCACACACACTTATCTCTTAGAGCTGAGCATGTGGAGAGACGTTCGTTCATCTAGCACAAAGTGAACGGGTGGAAGGGGAAATTTTACTCAGCTTTCTCAGTCCGTTTCCTAGTGCCTGTTTGAAGTTCCTGCAGTTTTCAGTGTAAAACAAATTTGAGCTAGTACCTCCCCAATAAATATGAATGGATTGTAGTTACAAATTTAAAAGAAACTTTGTGTTCCCATCCAGCTAGTTGAAGGACGGCATTCACACCCAATTATATCTCAGAACTGAGCACGTGGAGAGACTTTCGTTCATCTAGCACAAAGGGAACAGTTTGCAGGGGAAATTTTACTAAGCTTTCTATGTCTGTTTCCTAGTGCCATATTGAAATTCCTGCAGTTTTCACTGTAAAACAGAAATGAGCTTGTGCCTGCCCATATATATTTATGGAGTGTAGTTTGCAACTGAAAAGAAACTTTGTGTTTCCGACAAGGTAGGTGAAGGACGCCTTTCACACACAAATAACTTTCAGAACTGAGCATGTGGAGAGACTTTCATTCATCTAGCACAAAGGGATCCTGTTGCAGGAGAAAATATTCTCTGGTTTTTCAATCTGTTTCCTAGTGTCGGTTTGAATTTCCTGCAGTTTTCACTATAAACCTGAGTTGGAACTAGTACCTCCCCTTATATGTGAATGGTTTCTGATTTGCAACTGAATAGAATCTTTGTGTTCCCAACAAGCTAGGTGAAGGATGGCTTTCACACCCATATTTCTCTCAGATGTGAGCATCTGGAGAGACGTTCATTCATCTAGCACAAAGGGAACGTGTTGCAGGAGAAACTTTTTCTCTGGTTTCTCAGGCTGTTTCCTAGTGCCAGTTTGAATTTCCTGCAGTTTTCCCTGTAAAATCCAGTTGGAGCAAGTACCTACCCATATAAATGTATGGAGTGTAGAATGCACCTGAAAAGAAACTATGTGTTCCCAACAAGCTTGGTGAAGGACGGCTTTCACACACACTTATCTCTCATAACTGAGCATGTGGAGAGACGTTCGTTCATCTAGCACAAATGGAACGGGTTGAAGGGGAAGTTTTACTCAGCTTTCTCAGTCCGTTTCCTAGTTCCTGTTTGAAGTTCCTGCAGTTTTCACTGTAACAACGATTTGAGCTAGTACCTCCCAAATATATATGAATGGAGTGTAGTTAGCAACTGAAAACAAACTTTGTGTTCCCAACCAGCTAGGTGAAGGACTGCTTTCACACACACTTATCTCTCAGAACTGAGCATGCGGAGTGACGTTCGTTCACCTAGCACAAACGGAACGGGTTGCAGGAGAAACTTTTACTCTGGGTTCTGAGTCTGTTTCCTAGTGCCGGTTTGAAGTTCCTGCATTTTTCACTGTAAAACCGAGTTGGAACAAGTACCACCCCATATATTTTATGAATTGTAGTCTACAACTGAAAAGAAACTTTGTGTTCCCAACAAGCTAGGTGAAGGACGGCTTTCACACCCACTTATATCTCAGAACTTAGCACGTGGAAACACGTTCGTTCATCTAGTACAAAGGAAACGGGTTGCAGCGGAAATATTACTAAGCTTTCTCAGTCTGTTTCCTAGTGCCATATTGAAGTTCCTGCAGTTTTCAATGTAAAACCGAAATGAGTTAATGCCTCCCCATATATATGTATGGAGTGTAGTTTGCAACTGAGAAGAAACTTTGTGTTTCCGACTAGGTAGGTGAAGGGCGCCTTTCACACACACATACCTTTCAGAACTGAGAATGTGGAGAGACGTTCATTCATCTAGCACAAAGGGAACGTGTTGCAGGAGAAAATAATCTCTGGTTTTTCAATCTGTTTCCTAGTGTCGGTTTGAAGTTCCTGCAATTTTCACTGTAAACCCGAGTTGGAGCTACTACCACCCCTTATATATATATGGATTGTGGTTTGCAACTGAATAGAATCTTTGCGTTCCCAACAAGCTAGTTGAAGAACGGCTTTCACACACACTTATCTCTCTGATCTTAGCATCTGAATAGACGGTCATTCATCTAGCACAACGGGAACGTTTTGCAGGGGAATATTTTCCTCTGGTTTCTCAGTGTGTTTCCTAGTGTCGGATGGAAGTTCCTGCAGTTTTCTCTGTAAAACCGTGTTGGGGCTAGTACCTACCCATATGGATGTAAGGAGTGTATTTTGCAACTGAGGAGAATCTTTGTGTTCCCAACTAGCTAGGTGAAGGACGGCTTTCACACTCAATTTTCTCTCAGAACTGAGCATGTGGAGAGACGTTCATTCATCTAGCACAAATGGAACGGGTGGCAGGGGAACATTTTACTCTGGTTCCTCAGTGTGTTTCCTAGTGCCGGTTTGAAGTTCCTGCAGTTTTCACTGTAAAACCGAGTTGGAGCTTATACAAACCCATATATTTATGGAGTGTAGTTTGCAACTTAAAAGAAACTTTGTGTTCCCAACAAGCTTGGTGATGGACTGCTTTCACACACACTTTTCCCTGAGAACTGAGCATTTGGATAGACGTTCATTCATCTAGCACAAAGGGAACGGTTTTAAGGGAAAATTTTACTCAGCATTCTCAGTCTGTTTCCTAGTGCCGGATTGAAATTCCTGCTATTTTCACTGTAAAACCTATTTGAGCTAATACCTCCGCATATAAAAGGATGGAGTGTATTGTGCATCTGAAAAAAACTTTGTGTTCCCAGCAAGCTAGGTGAAGGACGGCTTTCAAACACCCTTATATCTCAGAACTGAGCACGTGGAGAGACTTTAGTTCACCTATCGCAAAAGGAACTGGTTGCAGAAGAAACTTTTTCTCTGGTTTCTGTCAGTTTCCTAGTGCCAGTTTGAAGTTCCTGCAGTTTTCACTATAAAACCTAGTTGGAGCTAGTACCTACCTATATATATATATGGAGTGTAGTTTGCAACTGGAAAGAAACTTTGTTTTCCCAAGAAGCTATGTGAAGGACAGCTTTCACACACTCTTATCTCTCAGAAATGATCATGTGGAGAGACGTTTGTTCATCTAGCACAAAGGGAACGGGGTGCAGTGAAATTTTACTAAGCTTTCTCAGTCTGTTTCCTTGTGCCTTATTGAAGTTCCTGCAGTTTTCACTGTAAAAAATAGTTGGAGCTAGATCCACCGCATATATATGCATGGAGTGTAATTTACAACTGAAAAGAAACTTTGTATTTCCAACAAGCTAGGTGAAGGACGGCTTTCACACACACATATCTCTCAGAACTGAGCATGTGGAGAGACCTTCGTTCACCTAGCAAAATGGAATGGTTTGCTGGAGAAACTTTTACTCTGGTTTCTCAGTCTGTTTCCTAGTGCAAATTGGAAGTTCCTGCAATTTTCACTGTAAAACCGGGTTGGAGCTAGTACCTACCTATATATATGTATGGAGAGTAGTTTGCAACTGAAAAGAAACTTTGTGTTCCTAACAAGCTAGTTGAAGGATGGCTTTCACACACACTTATCTCTCAGAACTGAGCATGTGGAGAGTTGTTCGTTCAAATAGCACAAAGGGAATGCTTTGGAGGAGAACCTGTTCTCTGTGTTCTGAGTCTTTTTCCTAGTGCAGGTTTGAAATTCATGCAGTTTTCACTGTAAAACACAGTTGGAGCTAGTACCACCCCATATATATGTATGGAGTGTAGTTTGCAACTGAAAAGAATCTTTGCGTTCTCAACAATCTAGGTGAATGATGGCTTTCACACACAAATATCTCTCAGAACTGAGCATGTGGAGAGACTTTCGTTCACCTAGCAAAATGGAATGTTTTGCAGAAGAAACTTTTACTCTGGTTTCTCAGTCTGTTTCCTAGTGCAAATTGGAAGTTCCTGCAATTTTCACTGTAAAACCGTGTTGGAGCTAGTACCTACCTATATATATGTATGGAGAGTAGTTTGCAACTGAAAAGAAACTTTGTGTTCCTAACAGGCTAGTTGAAGTATGGCTTTCACACACACTATCTCTCAGAACTGAGCATGTGGAGAGACTTTCGTTCAACTAGCACAAAGGGAATGCGTTGAAGGAGAAACTGTTCTCTGTGTTCTGAGTCTGTTTCCGAGTGCAGGTTTGAAATTCCTGCAGTTTTCACTGCAAAACCGAGTTGGAGCTTGTACCTCCCCATATATATTTAAGGAGTGTATTTTGCAACTGAAAATAAACTTTGTGTTCCCAACAAACTAGGTGAAGGACGGCTTTAACACACAATTATCTCTCAGAAATGATCATGTGGAGAGACTTTCGTTCATCTAGCATAAAAGGAACGGTTTGTAGGGGAAATTTTACTAAGCTTTCTCAGTCTGTTTCCTAGTGCCATATTGAAGTTCCTGCAGTTTTCACTGTAAAATCGATATGAGCTATTACCTCCCCATATATATGTATGGACTGAAGTTTGCAACTGAAAAGAAACTTTGTGTTCCCGACAAGCTAGGTGAAGTACGGCTTTCACACACACTTATCTCTCAGATCTGAGCATCTGGAGAGACTTTCATTCATCTAGCCCAAAGGGAACGGGTTGCAGGAGAACAATTTACTTTGGTTTTAAAGTGTGTTTCCTAGTATCGGTTGGAAGTTCCTGTAGTTTTCTCTGTAAAACCGAGTTGGAGCTAGTAACTCCCCATATATATGTATGGATTGTAGTTTGCAATTGAGAAGAAACTTTGTGTTCCCAACAACCTAGGTGAAGAATGGCTTCCACACACACTTATCTCTCAGAACTGAGCATGTGGAGAGACGTTAGTTCACCAAGCTAAAGGGGAGAGGTTGCAGGGGAAACTGTTTCTCTGGGTTCTGAGTCTGTTTCCTAGTGCCGGTTTGAAATTCCTACAGTTTTCACTGTAAAACCGAGTTGGAGCTAGTACCTCCCTATATATATATATGGCGAGTAGTTTGCAAATGAAAAGAAACTTTGTGTTCCTAACAAGCTATGTGAAGGACGGCTTTCACACACACTTATCTCTCAGAACTGAGCATGTTGAGAGACGTTCGTTCAACTAGCACAAAGGGAATGTGTTGGAGGAGAATCTTTTACTCTGTGTTCTGAGACTGTTTCCTAGTGCCGTATTGAAGTTCCTGCATTTTTCACTTTAAAATCGATATGAGCTAGTACCTCCCCATATATATGTATGGAGTGTAGTTTGCATCTTAAAAGAAACTTTCTGTTCCCGACAAGCTAGGTGAAGGACGGCTTTCACACACACACATCTCTCAGATCAGAGCATGTGGAGAGACATACATTCATCTAGCACAAAGGGAACGGGATGCAGGGGAACATTTTACTCTGGTTTCAAAGTGTGTTTCCTTGTGTCGGGTGGAAGTTCCTGTAGTTTTCTCTGTAAAACCGAGTTGGAGCTAGTACCTCCCCATATATATGTATGGTTTGTAGTTTGCAATTGAGAAGAAACTATGTGTTCACAACAACATAGATGAAGGATGGCTTCCACACACACTTGTCTCTCAGAACTGAGCTTGTGGAGAGACGTTCGTTCACCTAGCTAAAGGGAAGAGGTTGCAGGAGAAACTGTTTCTCTGGGTTCTGAGTCTGTTTCCTAGTGCCGGTATGAAATTCCTGCAGTTTTCACTGTAAAACCGAGTTGGAGCTATTACCTCGCCATATATATGTATGGAGTGTAGCTTGCATCTGAAAAGAAACTTTGTGTTCCCAACAAGCTATGTGAAGGCCGGCTTTCACGCACAATTCTCTCTCAGAACAGAGCACGTGGAGAGACTTTCTTTCACCTAGGACAATGGAATCGGTTTACAGGAGAAAATTTAACTCTGGGTTCTGAGACCGTTTCCTAGTGCCGTTTTGATGTTCCTGCAGTTTTCAATGTAAAACCGATTTGGAGCTAGTACTTCCCCATCTATATTTATGGAGTGTAGTTTGCAACTGAAAAGAAACTTTGTGTTCCCAACAATATAGGTGAAGGACGGCCTTCACACACATTTATCTCTCAGGTCTGAGCATCTGGAGAGACGTACATTCATCTAGCACAAAGGGAATTGTATGCTGGTGATCATTTTACTCTGGTTTCTCAGTGTGTTTCCTAGTGTCGGTTGGAAGTTTCTGCAGATTTCTCTGTAAAACCGAGTTGGAGCTAGTACCTACCCATATATATGTACGGAGTGTAGTTTGCAACTGAGAAGAATCTTTGTGTTCCCAACAAGCTAGGTGAAGTTCGGCTTTCACACACACATATCTCAGAACTGAGCATGTGGAGAGACGTTCGTTCACCTAGCACAAATGGAACGTGTTGCAGGGGAAACTTTTACTCTGGTTTTTCAGTCTGTTTCCTAGTGCCAGATTGAAGTTCCTGCAGTTTTCACTCTAAAACATGGTTGGAGCTAGGAACTCCCCATATATATATATGGAGTGTTGATTGCAACTGAAAAGAATATTTGTATTCCCAATAAGCTAGTTGAATAACGGCTTTCACACACACTTGTCTCTCAGAACTGAGCATGTGGAGAGACTTTCGTTCATGTAGCACAAAAGGAACGGTTTGCAGGGGAAATTTTACTTACATTTTTCAGTGTGTTTCTTAGTGCCGTTTGAACTTCCAGCCGTTTTCACTGCAAAAACTAGTTGGAGCTAGGACCTCCCTATATGTATGTATGGAGTGTAGTTTGCAACTGAAAAGAAACTTTGTGTTCCCAACAAGCTTGGTGATGGACTGCTTTCACACACACTTATCTCTCAGGACTGAGCATGTGGATAGACTTTCGTTCATCTAGCACAAAGGGAACGTGTTGAAGGGAAAATTTTACTCAGAATTCTCAGTCTGTTTCGTAGTGCCGGATTGAAATACCTGCTATTTTCACTGCAAAACCGATTCGAGCTAGTACCTCCGCATATATATTTAAGGAGTGTAGCTTGCAACTGAAAAGAAACTTTGGTTCCCAACAAGTTAGGTGAAGGACGGTTTTCACACACACATATCTCTCAGAACTGAGCATGTGGAGAGACGTTCGTTCATCTTGTACAAAAGGAAAGGTTTGTAGGAGAAATTTTACTAAGCTTTCTCAGTCTGTTTCCTAGTACCTTATTGAAGTTCCTGCATTTTTCACTTTAAAATCGATATGAGCTATTACTTGCCCATATATATGTATGGAGTTTAGTTTGCAACTTAAAAGAAACTTTCTGTTCTCGACAAGCTAGGTGAAGGACGACTTTCACACACACTTATCTCTCAAATCTGTGCATCTGGAGAGAAGTTCATTCATCTGGCACAAAGGGAACGGGATGCAGGGGAACATATTTCTCTGGTTTCAAAGTGTGTTTCCTTGTGTCGGTTGGAAGTTTCTGTAGTTTTCTCTGTAAAACCGAGTTGGAGCTAGTACCTCCCCATATATATGTATGGATTATAGTTTGCAATTGAGAAGAAACTTTGTGTTCCCAACATCAAAGCTGAAGGATGGCTTCCACACACACTTATCTCAGAGAACTGAGCACGTGGAGAGACGTTCATTCACCTAGGACAAAGGAATCGGTTTACAGGAGAAAATTTAACTCTGGGATCTGAGACTCTTTCCTAGTGCCGTTTTGAAGTTCCTGCAGTTTTCAATGTAAAACCGATTTGGAGCTAGTACCTCCCCATCTATATTTATGGAGTGTAGTTTGCAACTGAAAAGAAACTTTGTGTTCCCAAAAAGATAGGTGAAGGACAGCTTTCACACACAATTTTCCCTCAGAACTGAGCATGTGGAGAGACGTTCATTCATCTAGCAAAAAGGGAACGGGTTGCAGGAGGAAATATTCTCTGGTTTCTCATTCTGTTTCCTAGTTCCGTTTTGAAGTTCCTGCAGTTTTAACTGTAAACCCGAGTTGGAGCTAGTACCTCCCCATATATATGTATGGAGTGGAGTTTTCAACTGAATAGAAACTTTGTGTTCCCAAAAAGCTAGGTGAAGTACGGCTTTCACACACATTTATATCTCAGAACTGAGCATGTGGAGAGACTTTCGTTCATGTAGCACAAAGGGAACGGTATGCAGGGGAAATTTTACTAACAATTTTCAATGTGTTTCTTAGAGCCGTTTGAAGTTCCTGCTCTTTTCACTGCAAAAACGAGTTGGAACTTATACCCCCCCATATATTTATGGAGTGTAGTTTGCAACTTGAAAGAAACTTTGTGATCCCAACAAGCTTGGAGATGGACTGTTTTAACAAACACTTATCCCTCAGGACTGAGCATGTGGATACACTTTCATTCATCTAGCACAAAGGGAACTGGTTGAAGGGAAAATTTTACTCAGCATTCTCAGTCTGTTTCCTAGTGCCGGATTGAAATTCCTGCTATTTTCACTGTAAAATCGATTTGAGCTAGAACCTCCGCATGTATATGTATGGAGTGTAGTTTGAAACTGAAAAGAAACTTTGTGTTCCCGACAAGCTAGGTGAAGTACGGCTTTCACACACAATTATCTCTCAGATCTGAGCATCTGTAGAGAATTTCATTCATCTAGCACAAAGGGAACGGGTTGCAGGGGAACATTTTACTTTGGTTTTAAAGTGTGTTTCCTAGTATAGGTTGGAATTTCCTGTAGTTTTCTCTGTAAAACCTAGTTGGAACTAGTAACACTCCATATATATGTATGGATTATAGTTTGCAATTTAGAAGAAACTTTGTGTTACCAACAACCTAGGTGAAGGATGGCTTCCACACACACTTATCTCTCAGAACTGAGCATGTGGTGAGACGTTCTTTCACCTAGCTAAAGGGAAGAGGTTGCAGGAGAAACTGTTTCTCTGGGTTCTGAGTCTGTTTCCTAGTGCCGGATGAAATTCCTGCAGTTTTCACTGTAAAACCGACTTGGAGCTAGTACCTCCCAATATATATTTATGGAGTGTAGATTGCAACTGAAAAGAAACTTTGTGTTCCCAACAAGCTAGGTGAAGGACGGCTTTCACACACAATTATATCTTAGAACTGAGCATGGGGAGAGACGTTCATTCACCTAGGACAAAAGAATCGGTTTTGCAGAAGAAAATTAAACTCAGGATTCTGAGACTGTTTCCTAGTGCCGTTTTGAAGTTCCTGCAGTTTTCAATGTAAAACACAGTTGGAGCTAGAACCACCCCATATATATGTATGGAGTGTAGTTTGCAACTGAAAAGAATCTTTGCGTTCTCAACAACCTAGGTGAATGATGTCCTTCACACACACTTATCTCTCAGAACTGAGCATGTGGAGAGACTTTCGTTCACCTAGCACAAATGGAACGGGTTGCAGGAGAAACTTTTACTCTGGATTCTCAGTCTTTTTCCTAGTGCCAATTTGAAGTTCCTGCAGTTTTCACTGTAAACCCGAGTTGGAGCTAGTACCTCCCCTTAAATATGTATGGATTGTGGTTTGCAACTGAATAGAAACTTTGTGTTCCCAACAAGCTAGGTGAAGGACGGCTTTCACACACATTTATCTCTCAGGTCTGAGCATCTGGAAAGACGTACATTCATCTAGCACAAAGGGAATTGTATGCAGGTGATCATTTTACTCTGGTTTCTCAGTGTGTTTCCTAGTGTCGGTTGGAAGTTTCTGCAGATTTCTCTGTAAAACAGAGTTGGAACTAGTACTTACCTATATATATTTACGGAGTGTAGTTTGCAACTGAGAAGATTCTTTGTGTTCCCAACAAGCTAGGTGAAGTTCGGCTTTCACATACACTTATATCTCAGAACTGAGCATGTGGAGAGACGTTCTTTTACCTAGCACAAAGGGAACGTGTTGCAGGGGAAACTTTTAATCTGGTTTTTCAGTCTGTTTCCTAGTGCCAGTTTGCAGTTCCTGCAGTTTTCACTGTAAAACACGGTTGGAGCTAGGAACTCCCCATATATATATATGGAGTGTTGATTGCAACTGAAAAGAATATTTGTATTCCCAATAAGCTAGGTGAATAACGGCTTTCACACACACTTGTCTCTCAGAACTGAGCATCTGGAGAGACTTTCGTTCATGTAGCACAAATGGAACGGTTTGCAGGGGAAATTTTACTAACCTTTTCAGTGTGTTTCTTAGTGCCGTTTGAAGTTCCTGCCGTTTTCACTGCAAAAACTAGTTGGAGCTAGGACCTCCCTATATATATGTATGGAGTGTAGTTTGCAACTGAAAAGAAACTTTGTGTTCCCAACAAGCTTGGTGATGAACTGCTTTCACACACACTTATCTCTCAGGACTGAGCATGTGGATAGACTTTCGTTCATCTAGCACAAAGGGAACGTTTTGAAGGGAAAATTTTACTCAGCATTCTCAGTCTGTTTCCTAGTGCCGGATTGAAATACCTGCTATTTTCACTGCAAAACCGGTTTGAGCTAGTACCTCCGCAAATATATTTAAGGAGTGTAATTTGCAACTGAAAAGAAACTTTGGTTCCCAACAAGTTAGGTGAAGGACGGCTTTCACACACACATATCTCTCAGACCTGAGCATGTGGAGAGACGTTCGTTCAACTAGCACAAAGGGAATACGTTGGAGGAGAATCTTTTACTCTGTGTTCTGAGTCTGTTTCCTAGTGCAGGTTTGAAATTCCTGCAGGTTTCACTGTAATAGCAAGTTGGAGCTAGTACCTCCCCATATATATTTATTGACTGTAGTTTGCATCTGAAAAGAAACTTTGTGTTTCCAACAATCTAGGTGAAGTACGGCTTTCACACACAATTATCTCTCAGAACAGAGCATGTGGAGAGACGTTCGTTCATCTAGCACAAAAGGAAAAGTTTGTAGGGGAAATTTTACTAAGTTTTCTCATTCTGTTTCCTAGTACCGTATTGAAGTTCCTGCATTTTTCACTTTAAAATCGATATGAGCTAGTACCTCCCCATATATATGTATGGAATGTAGTTTGCAACTTAAAAGAAACTTTCTGTTCCTGACAAGCTAGGTGAAGTACGGCTTTCACACACACTTATCCCTCAGATCTGAGCATCTGGAGAGAAGTTCATTCATCTAGCACAAAGGGAACGGGATGCAGGGGAACATTTTACTCTGGTTTCAAAGTGTGTTTCCTTGTGTCGGTTGGAAGTTCCTGTAGATTTCTCTGTAAAACCGAGTTGGAGCTAGTACCGCCCCATATATATGTATGGATTGTATTTTGCAATTGAGAAGAAACTTTGTGTTCCCAACATCATAGGTGTGAGTGACTTCCACACACACTTATCTCTGAGAACTGAGCACATGGAGAGACGTTCATTCACCTAGGACAAAGGAATCGGTTTACAGGAGAAACTTTAACTCTGGGTTCTGAGACTGTTTCCTAGTGCCGTTTTGAAGTTCCTGCAGTTTTCAATGTAAAACCGATTTGGAGCTAGTACCTCCCCATCTATATTTATGGAGTGTAGTTTGCAACTGAAAAGAAACTTTGTGTTCCCAACAAGATAGGTGAAGGGCGGCTTTCACACACACTTTTCTCTCAGAACTGAGCATGTGGAAAGACGTTCATTCATCTAGCACAAAGGGAACGGGTGGCAGGAGGAACTATTCTCTGGTTTCTCATTCTGTTTCCTAGTTCCAGTTTGATGTTCCAGCAGTTTTCACTGTAAACCCGAGTGGTTGCTAGTACCTCCCCCTAAATATGTATGGATTGTGGTTTGCAACTGAATAGAAACTTTGTGTTCCCAACAAGCTATGTGAAGGACGGCTTTTATACACATTTATTTCTCAGATCTGAGCATCTGGAGAGACTTTCATTCATCTAGCACAAAGGGAACGGTATGCAGGTGATCATTTTACACTGGTTTCTCAGTGTGTTTCCTAGTGTCGGTTGGAAGTTTCTGCAGTTTTCTCTGTAAAACCGAGTTGGAGCTAGTACCGACCCATATATATGTACGGAGTGTAGTTTGCAACTGAGAAGAATCTTTGTGTTCCCAATAAGCTTGGTGAAGTTCGGCTTTCACACACACTTATATCTCAGAACTGAGCATGTGGAGAGAAGTTCGTTCACCTAGCACAAAGGAACGTGTTGCAGGGGAAACTTTTACTCTCGTTTTTCAGGCTGTTTCCTAGTGCCAGTTTGAATTTCCTGCAGTTTTCACTGTAAAACACATTTGGAGCTAGAAACTCACCATATATATGTATGGAGTGTTGATGGCAACTGAAAAGAATATTTGTGTTCCCAATAAGCTAGGTGAAGAACGACTTTCACACACACTTGTCTCTCAGAATTGAGCATGTGGAGAGACTTTCCTTCATGTAGCACAAATGGAACGGTTTGCAGGGAAATATTACTAACATTTTTCAATGTGTTTCTTAGTGCCGTTTGAATTTCCTGCTGTTTTCACTGCAAAAACCAGTTGGAACTTATACCCCCCCGTATATTTATGGAGTGTAGTTTGCAACTTAAAAGAAAATTTGTGTTCCCAACAAGCTTGGAGATGGACTGTTTTCACACACACTTATCTCTCAGGACTGAGCATGTGGATAGACTTTCATTCATCTAGCAAAAAGGGAAGTGTTTGAAGGGAAAATTTTACTCAGCATTCTCAGTCTGTTTCCTAGTGCGGAATGAAATTCCTGCTATTTTCACTGTAAAACCGATTTGAACTAGAACCTCCGCATGTATATGTATGGAGTGTATTTTGCAACTGAAAAGAAACTTTGTGTTCCCAGCAAGCTAGTAGACGGACGGCTTTCACACACACTTATCTCTCAGAACTGAGCATGTGGAGAGACATTCGTTCACCTAGCAAAAAGGGAACGGGTTGCAGGAGAATATTTTACTCTTGTTTCTCAGTCTGTTTCATAGTGCCAGTTTGAACTTCCTGCAGTTTACACTATAAAACCGATTTGGAGCTAGTACCACCCCATATATATGTATGGAGTATAGTTAGCAAATGGAAAGAACTTTTGTGTTTCCAACAAGCAATTTGAAGCACGGCTTTCACCCAAACTTATCTTTCAGAACTGAGAATGTGGAGAGACGTTCGTTCATCTAGCAAAAATGAAACCGGTTTCAGGAGAAACTTTTACTCTGTTTTCTCAGTCTTTTTCCTAGTGCCGTTTTGAAGTTCCTACAGTTTTCACTGTAAAACCCATTTGGAGCTAGTACCACCCCATATATATGTACGGAGTGTAGTTTGCAACTTAAAAGAAACTTTGCATTCTCAACAAGCTGTGTGAAGGTTGGCTTTCACACACACTTATCTCTCAGAACTGAGCATGTGGGAGACTTTCGTTCATCTAGCACAAAGGGAACGTGTGGAAGGTGAAAATTGTTCTCTGGTTTCTCAGTCAGTTTCCTAGTACCGGTTTGGAATTCCTGCAGTTTTCACTGTAAAACAGATATGGAGCTAGTACATCCCCATATATATTTATGGAGTGTAGTTTGCTACTGAAAAGAATTTTGTGTTCCCAACAAGCTAGGTGTAGAAAGGCTTTCACACAAACTTATCTCTCAGAAGTGAGCATGTGGAGAGACGTTCGTTCATCTACCAAATGGGAACGGGTATCAGGAAAAACTTTTACTCTGGTTTCTCAGTCTATTTCCTAGAGCCGGTTTGAAGTTCCTGCAGTTTTCACTGTAAAACCGAGTTGGAGATTATACCTCCCAAAATATGTATGCAGTGTATTTTGCAACTGAAAGAATCTTTGTGTTCCCAACATGCTAGGTGAAGGACGGCTTTCACACACACTTATCTCTTAGAACTGAGCATGTGGAAAGACGTTCGTTCATCTAGCACAAAGGGAACGGGAGTAAGGGGAAATTTTACTCAGCTTTCTCAGTCCGTTTGCTAGTGCCGGGTTGAAGTTCCTGCATTATTCACTTTAAAAGCAATTTGAGCTAGTACAGCCCCATATATATGAATGGAGTGTAGTTAGCAACTGAAAAGGAACTTTGTGTTCCCAACAAGCGAGGTGAAGGACGGCTTTCACACTCACTTATCTCTCAGAACTGAGCATGCGGAGTGACGTTCCTTCACCTTGCACAAACGGAACGGGTTGCAGGAGAAACTTTTACTCTGGGTTCTGAGTCTGTTTCCTAGTGCCGGTTTGAAGTTCCTGTAGTTTTCACTGTAAAACAGATTTGGAGCTAGTACTTCCCCATATATATATTTATTTAGTGTAGTTTGCAACTGGAAAGGAACTTTGTGTTCCCAACAAGCTAGGTGAAGGACGGCTTTCACACCCACTTATCTCTCAGAACTGAGCACGTGGAGAGACGTTCGTTCATCTAGCACAAAGGAACGTGTTGCAGGGGAAATTTTACTAAGCTTTCTCATTCTGATTCCTAGTGCCTTATTGAAGTTCCTGCAGTTTTCACTGTAAAATCGATTTGAGCTATTACCTCCCCATATATATGTATGGAGAGTACTTTGCAACTGAATACACAATTTGTGATCCCGACAAGCTAGTTGAAAGACGCCTTTCACAAACACGTACCTCTCAGAACTGAGCATGTGGAGAGACGTTCATTCATCTAGCACAAAGGGAACGGGTTGCAGGAGAAACTATTCTCTGTGTCTCAATCTGTTTCCTAGTTCCGGTTTGAATTTCCTGCAGTTTTCACTGTAAACCCGAGTTGGAACTAGTACCTCCCCTTATATATATATGGTTTGTGGTTTGCATCTGAATAGAATCTTTGTTTCCCCAACAAGCTAGGTGATGGACGGCTTTCACACACACTTATCTCTCAGATCTGAGCATCTGGAGAGACGTTCATTCATCTAGCACAAATGGAACAGGTGGCAGGGGAACATTTTCTCTGGTTTCTCAGTTTGTTTCCTAGTGCCGGTTTGAAGTTCCTGCAGTTTTCACTGTAAAACCGTTTTGGAGCTTATACAAACCCATATATTTATGGAGTGTAGTTTGCAACTTAAAAGAAACTTTGTGTTTCCAACAAGCTTGGTGATGGACTGCTTTCACACACACTTATCCCTGAGAACTGAGCATTTGGATAGACGTTCGTTCATCTAGCACAAAGGGAACGATTTGAAGGGAAAATTTTACTCAGCATTCTCAGTCTGTTTCCTATTGCCGGATTGAAATTTCTGCTATTATCACTGTAAAACCTATTTGAGCTAGTACCTCCGCATGTATAAGTATGTAGTGTATTATGCATCTGAAAAAATCTTTGTGTTCCCAGCAAGCTAGGTGAAGGACGGCTTTCAAACACACTTATCTCTCAGAACTGAGCATGTGGAGAGACTTTAGTTCACCTAGCGCAAGGGAACGGGTTGCAGGAGAAACTTTTTCTCTGGTTTCTCAGTCTGTTTCCTAGTGCCAGGTTGAAGTTCCTGCAGTTTTCACTATAAAGCCTAGTTGGAGCTAGTACCTACCTATATATATATATGGAGTGTAGATTGCAACTGGAAAGGAACTTTGTTTCCCAACAAGCTTTGTGAAGGACGGCTTTCACACACACTTATCTCTCAGAAATGATCATGTGGAGAGACGTTCGTTCATCTAGCACAAAGGGAACGGGTTGCAGTGAAATTTTACTAAGCTTTCTCAGTCTGTTTCCTAGTGCCTTATTGAAGTTCCTGCAGTTTTCACTGTAAAACATAGTTGGAGCTAGAACCACCCCATATATATTCATGGAGTGTAATTTGCAACTGAAAAGAAACTTTGTATTTCCAAAAAGCTAGGTGAAGGAAGGCTTTCACCCTCACTTATCTCTCTGAACTGAGCATGTGGAGAGACTTTCGTTCATCTAGCACAAAGGAAACCGGTTTCAGGAGAAACTTTTACTCTGGTTCTCAGCCTTTTTCCTACTGCCGTTTTGATGTTCCTGCAGTTTTCACTTTCAAACCCATTTGGAGCTAGTACAACCCCATATAAATGTACAGATTGTAGTTTACAACTGAAAAGAAAGTTTGCGTTCTCAACAAGCTAGGTGAAGGACGGCTTTCACACACACTTGTCTCTCAGAAGTGAGTATGTGGAGAGACGTTCGTTCATGTAGCACAAAGAGAACGGGATGCAGGGGAAACTTGTTCTCTGGTTTCTCAGTCAGTTTCCTAGTACCGGTTTGAAGTTCCTGCAGTTTTCACTGTAAAACCGATTTTGAGCTAGTACCTACCCATATATATTTATGGATTGTAGTTTGCAACTGAAAAGAAACTTTGTGTTCCCAACAAGCTTGGTGAAGTACGGCTTTCACACACACTTATCTCTCAGAAATGAGCATGTGGAGAGACGTTCGTTCATCCAGCACAATGGGAACGGGTAGCAGGAGAAACTGTTACTCTGGTTTCTCAGTCTGTTTCCTAGAGCCGGTTTGAAGTTCCTGCATTTTTCAGTGTAAAACCGGTTTGGAGATTATACCTCCCCATATATATATGCTTTGTAGTTTGCAACTGAAAGAATCTTTTTTTCTCAACAAGCTAGGTGAAGGACGGCTTTCACACACACTTATATCTTAGAACTGAGCATGTGGAGAGACGTTCGTTCATCTAGCACAAAGGGAAAGTATGGAAGTGGAAATTTTATTCAGCTTTCTCAGTCTGTTTCTTAGAGCCGATTTGAAGTTCCTGCAGTTTTCACTGTAAAACAGATTTGAGCTAGTACCTCCAAAATATATATGAATGGAGTGTAGTTAGCAACTGAAAAGAAACTTTGTGTTCCCAACAAGCTAGGTGAAGGACGGCTTTCACACACAATTATCTCTCAGAACTGAGCATGCGGAGTGACGTTCGTTCAGCTAGCAGAAACTGAACGGTTTGCATGAGAAACTTTTACTCTGGGTTCTTAGTCTGTTTCCTAGTGCCGGTTTGAAGTTCCTGCAGTTTTCACTGTAAAACCGAGTTGGAGTTAGTACCTCCCCATATACATGTATGAAATGTAGTTTGCAACTGAAAAGAAACTTTGTGTTCCCAACAAGATAGGTGAAGGGCGGCTTTCACACCCACTTATCTCTCAGAACTGAGCATGTGGAGAGACGTTCTTTCATCTAGCACAAATGGAACGGGTTGCAGGGGAAATTTTACTAAGCTTTCTCAGTCTGTTTCCTAGTGCCATATTGAAGATCCTGCAGTTTTCACTGTAAAACCGAAATGAGCTAGTGCCTCCCCATATATATGTATGGATTGTAGTTTGCAACTGAAAAGAAACTTTGTGTTCCCGACAAGGTAAGTGAAGGATGCCTTTCACACACACTTACCTCTCAGAACTGAGCATGTGGAGAGACTTTCATTCATCTAGCACAAAGGGAACTGGTTGCATGAGAATATATTTTCTGGTTTTTCAATATGTTTCCTAGTGCCGGTTTGAAGTTCCTGCAGTTTTCACTGTAAACCCGAGTTGGAACTAGTACTTCCCCGTATATATATATGGATTGTGGTTTGCAAATGAATTCAATCTTTGTGTTCCCAACAAGCTAGTTGAAGAACGGCTTTCACACACACTTATGTCTCAGATCTGAGCATCTGAATAGAGGGTCATTCATCTAGCACAACGGGAACGTTTTGCAGGGGAACATTTTAATCTGGTTTCTCAGTGTGTTTCCTAGTGTCGGATGGAAGTTCCTGCAGTTTTCTCTGTAAAATCGAATTTGGGCTAGTACCTACCCATATAGATGTAAGGAGTGTAGTTTGCAACTGAGAAGAATCTTTGTGTTCCCAACTAGCTAGGTGAAGGACGGCTTTCACATTCAATTTTCTCTCAGAAATGAGCATGTGGAGAGACGTTCGTTCACCTAGAACAAATGGAACGTTTTGCAGGGAAACTTTTACTCTGGTTTCTCATTCTGATTCCTAGTGCCGGTTTGAACTTCCTGCACTTTCCATTGTAAAACCGAGTGGGAACTAATAACCCACATATACTTATGGATTGTAGTTTGCAAATTAAAAGAAACTTTGTGTTCCCAACAAGCTTGGTGATGGACTGCTTTCACACACACTTATCTCTCAGGACTGAGCATGTGGATAGACTTTGGTTCATCTAGCACAAAGGGAACATGTTGAAGGGAAAATTTTACTCAGCATTCTCAGTCTGTTTCCTAGTGCCGGATTGAAATACCTGCTATTTTCACTGCAAATCCGATTTGAGCTAGTACCTCCGCATGTATATGTATGGAGGGTATTTTGCAACTGAAAAGAAACTTTGTGTTCCCAGCAAGCTAGTTGAAGTACGGCTTTCACACACACTTATTTCTCAGAACTGAGCATGTGGAGAGACTTTCGTTCACCTAGCACAAAGGGAACGGGTTGCAGGAGAAACATTTACTCTGATTTCTCAGTCTGTTTCATAGTGCCAGTTTGAAGTTCCTGCAGTTTTCACTATAAAACCGAGTTGGAGCTAGTATCTCCCCATATATATGTATGGAGTGTAGATTGCAACTTAAAGAATCTTTGTGTTCCCAACAAGCTAGGTGAAGGAAGGCTTTCACACACAATTTTCTTTCAGAACTGAGCGTGTGGAGAGACATTCGTTCATCTAGCACAAAGGAAAAGTGTTGCAGGGAAACTGTTACTCTGGTTTCTCAGGCTTTTTCTTAGTGCCGTTTTGAAGTTACTGCAGTTTTCACTGTAAAACACAGTTGGAGCTAGTACCACCCCATATATATTTATGGAGTGTAGTTTGCAACTGAAAAGAAACTTTGCGTTCTCAACAACCTAGGTGAATGATGGCTTTCACACACACATATCTCTCAGAACTGATCATGTGGAGAGACTTTCGTTCACCTATCAAAAATGGAATGGTTTGCATTAGAAACTTTTACTCTGGATTCTCAGTCAGTTTCCTAGTGCAAATTTGAAGTTCCTGTATTTTTCACTGTAAAACCGTTTTGGAGCAAGTACCTACATATATATATGTATGGAGAGTAGTTTGCAACTGAAAAGAAACTTTGTGTTCCTAACAAGCTAGTTGAAGGATGGCTTTCACACACACTTATCTCTCAGAAGTGAGCATGTGGAGAGACGTTCGTTCAACTAGCACAAAGGGAATGCGTTGGAGGAGAATCTGTTCTCTGTGTTCTGAGTCTGTTTCCTAGTGCAGGTTTGAAATTCCTGCTGTTTTCACTGTAAAACTGAGTTGGAGCTAGTACCTCCCCATATATATTTAAGGAGTGCAGTTTGCAACTGAAAAGAAACTTTGTGTTCCCAACAAGCTAGCTGAAGGACGGCTTTCACACACAATTATCTCTCAGAACTGATCATGTGGAGAGACTTTCGTTCATCTAGCACAAAAGGAACGGTTTGTAGGGGAAATTTTACTAAGCTTTCTCAGTCTGTTTCCTAGTGCCGTATTGAAGTTCCTGCAGTTTTCACTGTAAAATCGATATGAGCTAGTACCTCCCCATATATATATATATGGAGTGTAGTTTGCAACTGAAAAGAAACTTTGTGTTCCCAACAAGCTATTTGAAGTACGGCTTTCACAAACACTTATCTCTCAGATCTGAGCATCTGGAGAGACTTTCATTCATCTAGCACAAAGGGAACGGGTTGCAGGGGAACATTTTACTTTGGTTTCAAAGTGTGTTTCCTAGTATCGGTTGGAAGTTCCTGTAGTTTTCTCTGTAAAACAGAGTTGGAGCTAGTAACTCCCCATATATATGTATGGATTGTAGTTTGCAATTGAGAAGAAACTTTGTGTTCCCTTCAACCTAGGTGAAGGATGGCTTCCACACACACTTATCTCTCAGAAGTGAGCATGTGGAGAGACGTTCGTTCACCTAACTAAAAGGAAGAGTTTGCAGGAGAAACTGTTTTCTGGGTTCTGAGTCTGTTTCCTAGTGCCGGTTTGAAATTCCTGCAGTTTTCACTGTAAAACCGAGTTGGAGCTTGTACCCCCCAATATATATTTATGGAGTGTAGATTGCAACTGAAAAGAAATTTTGTGTTCCCCACAAGCTAGGTGAAGGACGGCTTTCACACACACTTATATCTCAGAACTGAGCACGGGGAGAGATGTTCATTCACCTAGGACAAAGGAATCGGTTTACAGGAGAAAATTAAACTCTGTGTTCTGAGACTGTTTCCTAGTGCCATTTTGAAGTTCCTGCAGTTTAATGTAAAACGGTTTTGGAGCTAGTAACACCCCATCTATATTTGTGGAGTGTAGTTTGCAACTGAAAAGAAACTTTGTGTTCCCATCAATAAAGGTGAAGGACGGCTTTCACACAGAGTTATCTCTCAGAACTGAGCATGTGGAGAGACGTTCATTCATCTAGCACAAGGGGAACGGGTTGCAGGAGGAACTATTCTCTGGTTTCTCATTCTGTTTCCCAGTGCCGTTTTGAAGTTCCTGCAGTTTTCACTGTAAAACACAGTTGGAGCTAGTACCACCACATATATATGAATGGAGTGTAGTTTGCAACTGAAAAGAAACTTTGCATTCTCAACAACCTAGGTGAATGATGGCTTTCACACACACTTATTTCTCAGAACTGAGCATGTGGAGAGACTTTCGTTCTCCTAGCACAAAGGGAACGGGTTGCAGGAGAAACATTTACTCTGATTTTTCAGTCTGTTTCCTAGTGCCAGTTTGAAGTTCCTGCAGTTTTCACTATAAAACCGAGTTTGAGCTAGTACATCCCCATATATATGTATGGAGTGTAGATGGCAACTGAAAGAATATTTGTGTTCCCAACAAGCTAGGTGAAGAATGGCTTTCACACACACTTATCTCTCAGAACTGAGCATGTGGAGAGACGTTCGTTCAACTAGCACAAAGGGAATGCGCTGGAGGAGAATCTGTTCTTTGCGTTCTGAGTCTGTTTCCTAGTGCAGGTATGAAATTCCTGCTGTTTTCACTGTAAAACTGAGTTGGAGCTAGTACCTCCCCATATATATTTAAGGAGTGTAGTTTGCAATTGAGAAGAAACTTTGTGTTCCCTACAACCTAGGTGAAGGATGGCTTCCACACACACTTATCTCTCAGAACTGACCATGTGGAGAGACGTTCGTTCACCTAGCTAAAGGGAAGAGGTTGCAGGAGAAACTGTTTCTCTGGGTTCTGAGTCTGTTTCCTAGTGCCGGTTTGAAATTCCTGTAGTTTTCACTGTAAAACCGAGTTGGAACTAGTACCCCCCAATATATATTTATGGAGTGTAGATTGCAACTGAAAAGAAACTTTGTGTTCCCAACAAGCTAGGTGAAGGACGGCTTTCATACACACTTATATCTCAGAACTGAGCACGGGGAGAGATGTTCATTCACCTAGGACAAAGGAATCGGTTTACAGGAGAAAATTAAACTCTGTGTTCTGAGACCGTTTCCTAGTGCCATTTTGAAGTTCCTGCAGTTTTCAATGTAAAACCGATTTGGAGCTAGTACCTCTCCATCTATATTTATGGAGTGTAGTTTGCAACTGAAAAGAAACTTTGTGTTCCCAACAATAAAGATGAAGGACGGCTTTCACACACATTTATCTCTCAGAACTGAGCATGTGGAGAGACTTTCGTTCACCTAGCGCAAATGGAACGGGTTGCAGGAGAAACTTTTACTCTGGTTTCTCAGTCTATTTCCTAGAGCCAATTTGAAGTTCCTGCAGTTTTCACTGTAAAACCGATTTGAGCTAGTACCTCCCTATATATGTGTATGGAGAGTAGTTTGCAATGAAAAGAAACTTTTTTTTCCTAACAAGCTAGGTGAAGTACGGCTTTCACACACACTTATCTCTCAGAACTGAGCATGTGGAGAGACGTTCGTTCATCTAGCACCAAGGGAACGGGCTGCTGGAGAAAATTTCACTCTGGAATCTCAGTCGTTTTCCTAGTGCCTGTTTGAAGTTCCTGCAGTTTTCACTGTAAAATCGAGTTGGAGCTAGTAACTCCCCATATATACGTATGGAGTGGAGTTTGCAACTGAAAAGAAACTTTGTGTTCCCAAAAATGTAGGTGAAGGACGGCTTTCACTCACACTTATCTCTCAGAACTGAACATGTGGAGAGACGTTCGTTCATCTAGCACCAAGGGAACGGGTTGCCGGAGAAACTATTTCTCTCGTTTCTCAGTCTGTTTCCTAGTGCCGGTTTGAAGTTCCTGCAGTTTTCACTGTAAATCTGAGTTGGAGCTAGTACCTCCCCATATATATGTATGGATTGTAGTTTGCAATTGAGAAGAAACTTTGTGTTCCCAATAACATAGATTAAGGATGGCTTTCACACACACTTGTCTCTCAGAACTGAGCTTGTGGAGAGACTTTCGTTCACCTAGATAAAGGGAAGAGGTTGCAGGAGAAACTGTTTCTCTGGGTTCTGAGTCTGTTTCCTTGTGCCGGTTTGAAATTCCTGCAGTTTTCACTGTAAAATCGTGTTGGAGCTAGTACTTCGCCATATATATGTATGGAGTGTAGATTGCAACTGAAAAGAAACTTTGTGTTCCCAACAAGCTAGATGAAGGATGGCTTCCACACACACTTATCTCAGAGAACTGAGCATGTGGAGAGACTTTCATTCACCTAGGACAAAGGAATGGTTTTACAGGAGAAAATTAAACTCTGGGTTCTGAGACAGTTTCCTAGTGCCGTTTTGATGTTCCTGCAGTTTTCAATGTAAAACCGATTTGGAGCTAGTACCTCCCCATCTATATATACGGAGTGTAGTTTGCAACTGAAAATAAACTTTGTGTACCCAACAAGATAGGTGAAGGACGGCTTTCACACACATTTATCTCTCAGAACTGAGCATGTGGAGAGACGTTCATTCACCTAGCCCAAAGGAACGGGTTTCTGGGGGAAATATTCTCTGATTTCTCATTCTGTTTCCCAGTGCCGTTTTGAAGTTCCTGCAGTTTTCACTGTAAAACACAGTTGGAGCTAGTACCACCCCATATATATGTATGGAGTGTAGTTTGCAACTGAAAAGAAACTTTGCGTTCTCAACAACCTAGGTGAATGATGGCTTTCACACACACTTATCTCTCAGAACTGAGCATGTGGAGAGACTTTCGTTCACCTAGTGCAAATGGAACGGGTTGCAGGAGAAACTTTTACTCTGGTTTCTCAGTCTATTTCCTAGAGCCAATTTGAAGTTCCTGCAGTTTTCACTGTAAAACCGATTTGAGCTATTACCTCCCTATATATGTGTATGGAGAGTAGTTTGCAATGAAAAGAAACTTTTTTTCCTAACAAGCTAGGTGAAGTACGGCTTTCACACACACTTATCTCTCAGAACTGAGCATGTGGAGAGACGTTCGTTCATCTAGCACCAAGGGAACGGGTTGCTGGAGAAAATTTCACTCTGGAATCTCAGTCGTTTTCCTAGTGCCTGTTTGAAGTTCCTGCAGTTTTCACTGTAAAATCGAGTTGGAGCTAGTAACTCCCCATATATACGTATGGAGTGGAGTTTGCAACTGAAAAGAAACTTTGTGTTCCCAAAAATGTAGGTGAAGGACGGCTTTCACTCACACTTATCTCTCAGAACTGAACATGTGGAGAGACGTTCGTTCATCTAGCACCAAGGGAACGGGTTGCCGGAGAAACTATTTCTCTCGTTTCTCAGTCTGTTTCCTAGTGCCGGTTTGAAGTTCCTGCAGTTTTCACTGTAAATCTGAGTTGGAGCTAGTACCTCCCCATATATATGTATGGATTGTAGTTTGCAATTGAGAAGAAACTTTGTGTTCCCAATAACATAGATGAAGGATGGCTTTCACACACACTTGTCTCTCAGAACTGAGCTTGTGGAGAGACTTTCGTTCACCTAGATAAAGGGAAGAGGTTGCAGGAGAAACTGTTTCTCTGGGTTCTGAGTCTGTTTCCTTGTGCCGGTTTGAAATTCCTGCAGTTTTCACTGTAAAATCGTGTTGGAGCTAGTACTTCGCCATATATATGTATGGAGTGTAGATTGCAACTGAAAAGAAACTTTGTGTTCCCAACAAGCTAGATGAAGGATGGCTTCCACACACACTTATCTCAGAGAACTGAGCATGTGGAGAGACTTTCATTCACCTAGGACAAAGGAATGGTTTTACAGGAGAAAATTAAACTCTGGGTTCTGAGACAGTTTCCTAGTGCCGTTTTGATGTTCCTGCAGTTTTCAATGTAAAACCGATTTGGAGCTAGTACCTCCCCATCTATATATATGGAGTGTAGTTTGCAACTGAAAATAAACTTTGTGTACCCAACAAGATAGGTGAAGGACGGCTTTCACACACATTTATCTCTCAGAACTGAGCATGTGGAGAGACGTTCATTCATCTAGCCCAAAGGAACGGGTTTCTGGGGGAAATATTCTCTGGTTTTTCATTCTGTTTCCTAGTGCCGGTTTGAAATTCCTGCAGTTTTCACTGTAAACCCGAGTTGGAGCTAGTACCTCCCCTTAAATACTTATGGATTGTGGTTTGCAACTGAATAGAAACTTTGTGTTCCCAACAAGCTAGGTGAAGGACGGCTTTCACACACATTTATTTCTCAGGTCTGAGCATCTGGAGAGACGTACATTCATCTAGCACAAAGGGAATTGTATGCAGGTGATCATTTTACTCTGGTTTCTCAGTGTGTTTCCTAGTGTCGTTTGGTAGTTTCTGCAGTTTTCTCTGTAAAACGGAGTTGGAGCTAGTACCTACCCATATAAATGTACAGAGTGTAGTTTGCAACTGAGAAGAATCTTTTTGTTCCCAACAAGCTAGGTGAAGTTCGGCTTTCACACACACTTATATCTCAGAACTGAGCATGTGGAGAGACTTTCGTTCACCTAGCACAAATGGAACGTGTTGCAGGGGAAACTTTTACTCTGGCTTTTCAGTCTGTTTCCTAGTGCCAGTTTGAAGTTCCTGCAGTTTTCACTGTAAAACACGGTTGGATCTAGGAACACCCCATATATATATATGGAGTGTTGATTGCAACTGAAAAGAATATTTATATTCCCAATATGCTAGGTGAATAACGGCTTTCACACACACTTGTCTCTCAGAACTGAGCATGTGGAGAGAATTTCATTCATGTAGCACAAAGGGAACGGTTTCCAGGGGAAATTTTACTAACCTTTTTCAGTGGGTTTCTTAGTCCCGTTTGAATTTCCTGCTGTTTTAACTGCAAAAACGAGTTGGAGCTAGGACCTCCCTATATATATGTATGGAGTGTAGTTTGCAACTGAAAAGAAACTTTGTGTTCCCAACAAGCTTGGTGATGGACTGCTTTCACACACACTTATCTCTCAGGACTGAGCATGTGGATAGACTTTCGTTCATCTAGCACAAAGGGAACGTGTTGAAGGGAAAATTTTACTCAGCATTCTCATTCTGTTTCGTACTGCCGGATTGAAATACCTGCTATTTTCACTGCAAAACCGATTTGAGCTACTACCTCCGCATATATATTTAAGGAGTGTAGCTTGCAACTGAAAAGTAACATTGGTTCCCAACAAGCTAGGTGAAGGACGGCTTTCACACACACTTATCTCTCAGAACTGAGCATGTGGAGAGACTTTCGTTCTCCTAGCACAAAGGGAACGGGTTGCAGGAGAAATATTTACTCTGATTTTTCAGTCTGTTTCCTAGTGCCAGTTTGAAGTTCCTGCAGTTTTCACTATAAAACCGAGTTTGAGCTAGTACATCCCCATATATATGTATGGAGTGTAGATGGCAACTGAAAGAATATTTGTGTTCCCAACAAGCTAGGTGAAGAATGGCTTTCACACACACTTATCTCTCAGAACTGAGCATGTGGAGAGACGTTCATTCAACTAGCACAAAGGGAATGCGCTGGAGGAGAATCTGTTCTTTGCGTTCTGAGTCTGTTTCCTAGTGCAGGTATGAAATTCCTGCTGTTTTCACTGTAAAACTGAGTTGGAGCTAGTACCTCCCCATATATATTTAAGGAGTGTAGTTTGCAATTGAGAAGAAACTTTGTGTTCCCTACAACCTAGGTGAAGAATGGCTTCCACACACACTTATCTCTCAGAACTGACCATGTGGAGAGACGTTCGTTCACCTAGCTAAAGGGAAGAGGTTGCAGGAGAAACTGTTTCTCTGGGTTCTGAGTCTGTTTCCTAGTGCCGGTTTGAAATTCCTGTAGTTTTCACTGTAAAACCGAGTTGGAACTAGTACCCCCCAATATATATTTATGGAGTGTAGATTGCAACTGAAAAGAAACTTTGTGTTCCCAACAAGCTAGGTGAAGGACGGCTTTCATACACACTTATATCTCAGAACTGAGCACGGGGAGAGATGTTCATTCACCTAGGAAAAAGGAATCGTTTTACAGGAGAAAAATAAACTCTGTGTTCTGAGACCATTTCCTAGTGCCATTTTGAAGTTCCTGCAGTTTTCAATGTAAAACCGATTTGGAGCTAGTACCTCTCCATCTATATTTATGGAGTGTAGTTTGCAACTGAAAAGAAACTTTGTGTTCCCAACAATAAAGATGAAGGACGGCTTTCACACACATTTATCTCTCAGAACTGAGCATGTGGAGAGACTTTCGTTCACCTAGCGCAAATGGAACGGGTTGCAGGAGAAACTTTTACTCTGGTTTCTCAGTCTATTTCCTAGAGCCAATTTGAAGTTCCTGCAGTTTTCACTGTAAAACCGATTTGAGCTAGTACCTCCCTATATATGTGTATGGAGAGTAGTTTGCAATGAAAAGAAACTTTTTTTTCCTAACAAGCTAGGTGAAGTACGGCTTTCACACACACTTATCTCTCAGAACGGAGCATGTGGAGAGACGTTCGTTCATCTAGCACCAAGGGAACGGGTTGCTGGAGAAAATTTCACTCTGGAATCTCAGTCGTTTTCCTAGTGCCTGTTTGAAGTTCCTGCAGTTTTCACTGTAAACTCGAGTTGGAGCTAGTAACTCCCCATATATACGTATGGAGTGGAGTTTGCAACTGAAAAGAAACTTTGTGTTCCCAAAAATGTAGGTGAAGGACGGCTTTCACTCACACTTATCTCTCAGAACTGAACATGTGGAGAGACGTTCGTTCATCTAGCACCAAGGGAACGGGTTGCCGGAGAAACTATTTCTCTCGTTTCTCAGTCTGTTTCCTAGTGCCGGTTTGAAGTTCCTGCAGTTTTCACTGTAAATCTGAGTTGGAGCTAGTACCTCCCCATATATATGTATGGATTGTAGTTTGCAATTGAGAAGAAACTTTGTGTTCCCAATAACATAGATGAAGGATGGCTTTCACACACACTTGTCTCTCAGAACTGAGCTTGTGGAGAGACTTTCGTTCACCTAGATAAAGGGAAGAGGTTGCAGGAGAAACTGTTTCTCTGGGTTCTGAGTCTGTTTCCTTGTGCCGGTTTGAAATTCCTGCAGTTTTCACTGTAAAATCGTGTTGGAGCTAGTACTTCGCCATATATATGTATGGAGTGTAGATTGCAACTGAAAAGAAACTTTGTGTTCCCAACAAGCTAGATGAAGGATGGCTTCCACACACACTTATCTCAGAGAACTGAGCATGTGGAGAGACTTTCATTCACCTAGGACAAAGGAATGGTTTTACAGGAGAAAATTAAACTCTGGGTTCTGAGACAGTTTCCTAGTGCCGTTTTGATGTTCCTGCAGTTTTCAATGTAAAACCGATTTGGAGCTAGTACCTGCCCATCTATATATATGGAGTGTAGTTTGCAACTGAAAATAAACTTTGTGTACCCAACAAGATAGGTGAAGGACGGCTTTCACACACATTTATCTCTCAGAACTGAGCATGTGGAGAGACGTTCATTCATCTAGCCCAAAGGAACGGGTTTCTGGGGGAAATATTCTCTGGTTTCTCATTCTGTTTCCCAGTGCCGTTTTGAAGTTCCTGCAGTTTTCACTGTAAAACACAGTTGGAGCTAGTACCACCCCATATATATGTATGGAGTGTAGTTTGCAACTGAAAAGAAACTTTGCGTTCTCAACAACCTAGGTGAATGATGGCTTTCACACACACTTATCTCTCAGAACTGAGCATGTGGAGAGACTTTCGTTCACCTAGCGCAAATGGAACGGGTTGCAGGAGAAACTTTTACTCTGGTTTCTCAGTCTATTTCCTAGAGCCAATTTGAAGTTCCTGCAGTTTTCACTGTAAAACCGATTTGAGCTAATACCTCCCTATATATGTGTATGGAGAGTAGTTTGCAATGAAAAGAAACTTTTTTTTCCTAACAAGCTAGGTGAAGTACGGCTTTCACACACACTTATCTCTCAGAACTGAGCATGTGGAGAGACGTTCGTTCATCTAGCACCAAGGGAACGGGCTGCTGGAGAAAATTTCACTCTGGAATCTCAGTCGTTTTCCTAGTGCCTGTTTGAAGTTCCTGCAGTTTTCACTGTAAAATCGAGTTGGAGCTAGTAACTCCCCATATATACGTATGGAGTGGAGTTTGCAACTGAAAAGAAACTTTGTGTTCCCAAAAATGTAGGTGAAGGACGGCTTTCACTCACACTTATCTCTCAGAACTGAACATGTGGAGAGACGTTCGTTCATCTAGCACCAAGGGAACGGGTTGCCGGAGAAACTATTTCTCTCGTTTCTCAGTCTGTTTCCTAGTGCCGGTTTGAAGTTCCTGCAGTTTTCACTGTAAATCTGAGTTGGAGCTAGTACCTCCCCATATATATGTATGGATTGTAGTTTGCAATTGAGAAGAAACTTTGTGTTCCCAATAACATAGATGAAGGATGGCTTTCACACACACTTGTCTCTCAGAACTGAGCTTGTGGAGAGACTTTCGTTCACCTAGATAAAGGGAAGAGGTTGCAGGAGAAACTGTTTCTCTGGGTTCTGAGTCTGTTTCCTTGTGCCGGTTTGAAATTCCTGCAGTTTTCACTGTAAAATCGTGTTGGAGCTAGTACTTCGCCATATATATGTATGGAGTGTAGATTGCAACTGAAAAGAAACTTTGTGTTCCCAACAAGCTAGATGAAGGATGGCTTCCACACACACTTATCTCAGAGAACTGAGCATGTGGAGAGACTTTCATTCACCTAGGACAAAGGAATGGTTTTACAGGAGAAAATTAAACTCTGGGTTCTGAGACAGTTTCCTAGTGCCGTTTTGATGTTCCTGCAGTTTTCAATGTAAAACCGATTTGGAGCTAGTACCTGCCCATCTATATATATGGAGTGTAGTTTGCAACTGAAAATAAACTTTGTGTACCCAACAAGATAGGTGAAGGACGGCTTTCACACACATTTATCTCTCAGAACTGAGCATGTGGAGAGACGTTCATTCATCTAGCCCAAAGGAACGGGTTTCTGGGGGAAATATTCTCTGGTTTCTCATTCTGTTTCCCAGTGCCGTTTTGAAGATTCCTGCAGTTTTCACTGTAAACCCGAGTTGGAGCTAGTACCTCCCCTTAAATACTTATGGATTGTGGTTTGCAACTGAATAGAAACTTTGTGTTCCCAACAAGCTAGGTGAAGGACGGCTTTCACACACATTTATTTCTCAGGTCTGAGCATCTGGAGAGACGTACATTCATCTAGCACAAAGGGAATTGTATGCAGGTGATCATTTTACTCTGGTTTCTCAGTGTGTTTCCTAGTGTCGTTTGGTAGTTTCTGCAGTTTTCTCTGTAAAATGGAGTTGGAGCTAGTACCTACCCATATAAATGTACAGAGTGTAGTTTGCAACTGAGAAGAATCTTTTTGTTCCCAACAAGCTAGGTGAAGTTCGGCTTTCACACACACTTATATCTCAGAACTGAGCATGTGGAGAGACTTTCGTTCACCTAGCACAAATGGAACGTGTTGCAGGGGAAACTTTTACTCTGGCTTTTCAGTCTGTTTCCTAGTGCCAGTTTGAAGTTCCTGCAGTTTTCACTGTAAAACACGGTTGGATCTAGGAACACCCCATATATATATATGGAGTGTTGATTGCAACTGAAAAGAATATTTATATTCCAAATATGCTAGGTGAATAACGGCTTTCACACACACTTGTCTCTCAGAACTGAGCATGTGGAGAGAATTTCATTCATGTAGCACAAAGGGAACGGTTTCCAGGGGAAATTTTACTAACCTTTTTCAGTGGGTTTCTTAGTCCCGTTTGAATTTCCTGCTGTTTTAACTGCAAAAACGAGTTGGAGCTAGGACCTCCCTATATATATGTATGGAGTGTAGTTTGCAACTGAAAAGAAACTTTGTGTTCCCAACAAGCTTGGTGATGGACTGCTTTCACACACACTTATCTCTCAGGACTGAGCATGTGGATAGACTTTCGTTCATCTAGCACAAAGGGAACGTGCTGAAGGGAAAATTTTACTCAGCATTCTCAGTCTGTTTCGTACTGCCGGATTGAAATACCTGCTATTTTCACTGCAAAACCGATTTGAGCTACTACCTCCGCATATATATTTAAGGAGTGTAGCTTGCAACTGAAAAGTAACATTGGTTCCCAACAAGCTAGGTGAAGGACGGCTTTCACACACACATATCTCTCAGAACTGAGCATGTGGAGAAACGTTCGTTCAACTAGCACAAAGGGAATGCGTTGGAGGAGAATCTTTTAATCTGTGTTCTCAGTCTGTTTCCTAGTGCAGGTTTGAAATTCCTGCAGTTTTCACTGTAAAACCGAGTTGGAGCTAGTACCTCCCCATATATATTTATTGATTGTAGTTAGCCACTGAAAAGAAACTTTGTGTTTCCAACAAGCTATGTGAAGGATGGCTTTCACACACAATTATCTCTCAGAACAGAGCATGTGGAGAGACGTTCGTACATCTAGCACAAAAGGAACGGGTTGTAGGGGAAATTTTACTAAGCTTTCTCAGTCTGTTTCCTAGTACCGTATTGAAGTTCCTGCATTTTTCACTGTAAAATCGATATGAGCAAGTACCTCCCCATATATATGTATGGAGTGTAGTTTGCAACTTAAAAGAAACTTTCTGTTCCCGACAAGCTAGTTGAAGGACGGCTTTCACACACACTTATCTCTCAGATCTGAGCATCTGGAGAGAATTTCATTCATCTAGCACAAAGGGAACGGGATGCAGCGGAGCAATTTACTCTGGTTTCAAAGTGTGTTTCCTTGTGTCTGTTGGAAGTTCCTGTAGTTTTCTCTGTAAAACCGAGTTGGAGCTAGTACCACCCCATATATATGTATGGATTGTAGTTTGCAATTGAGAAGAAACTTTGTGTTCCCAACAACATAGATGAAGGATGGCTTTCACACACACTTGTCTCTCAGAACTGAGCTTGTGGAGAGACTTTCGTTCACCTAGATAAAGGGAAGAGGTTCCAGGAGAAACTGTTTCTCTGGGTTTTGAGTCTGTTTCCTTGTGCCGGTTTGAAATTCCTGCAGTTTTCACTGTAAAACAGTGTTGGAGCTAGTACATCGGCATATATATGTATGGAGTGTAGATTGCAACTGAAAAGAAACTTTGTGTTCCCAACAAGCTAGGTGAAGGATTGCTTCCACACACACTTATCTAAGAGAAGTGAGCATGTGGAGAGACGTTCATTCACCTAGGAAAAAGGAATCGTTTTACAGGGGAAAATTAAACTTTGGGTTCTGAGACAGTTTCCTAGTACCGTTTTGATGTTCCTGCAGTTTTCAATGTAAAACCGATTTGGAGCTAGTACCTCCCCATCTATATTTATGGAGTGTAGTTAGCAACTGAAAATAAACTTTGTGTTCCCAACAAGATAGGTGAAGGACTGCTTTCACACACATTTATCTCTCAGAACTGAGCATGTGGAGAGACGTTCATTCATCTAGCACAAAGGGAACGGGTTTCTGGAGGAACTATTCTCTGGTTTCTCATTCTGTTTCCTAGTGCCGGTTTGAAATTCCTGCAGTTTTCACTGTAAACCCGAGTTGGAGCTAGTACCTCCCCTTTAATATGTATGGATTGTGGTTTGCAACTGAAAAGAAACTTTGTGTTCCCAACAAGCTAGGTGAAGGACGGCTTTCACACACATTTATCTCTCAGGTCTGAGCATCTGGAGAGACGTACATTCATCTAGCACAAAGGGAATTGTATGCAGGTGATCATTTTACTCTGGTTTCTCAGTGTGTTTCCTAGTGTCGTTTGGAAGTTTCTGCAGTTTTCTCTGTAAAACGGAGTTGGAGCTAGTACCTACCCATATATATGTACGGAGTGTAGTTTGCAACTGAGAAGAATCTTTGTGTTCCCAACAAGCTAGGTGAAGGACGGCTTTCACACACACTTACATCTCAGAACTGAGCATGTGGAGAGACTTTCGTTCACCTAGCACAAATCTAACGTGTTGCAGGGGAAACTTTTACTCTGGTTTTTCAGTCTGTTTCCTAGTGCCAGTTTGAAGTTCCTGCAGTTTTCACTGCAAAACCGAGTAGGAGCTGGGACCTCCCCATATATATGTATGGAGTGTAGTTTGCAACTGAAAAGAAACTTTGTGTTCCCAACAAGCTTGGTGAAGGACGGCTTTCACACACACTTATCTCACAGAACTGACCACGTGGAGAGACGTTCGTTCATCTAGCACAAAGGGAACTGTTTGCAGGGAAACTTTTACTCTGGTTTTTCAATTGTTTCCTAGTGCCGGTTTGAAGTTCCTGCAGTTTTCACTATAAAACCGAGTTGGAGCTAATACCCCCCATATATATATGGAATGTAGTTTGCAACTTAAAAGAAACTTTGTGTTCCCAAGAAGCTTGGTGACGGACTGCTTCCACACACACTTATCTCTCAGATCTGAGCATGTGGATAGATGTTCGTTCATCTAGCACAAAAGGAACTGTTTGCAGGGGAAATTTTACTAAGCTTTCTCAGTCTGTTTCCTAGTGACTTAATGAAGTTCCTGCAGTTTTCACTGTAAAACCGATTTGGAACTAGTACCTCCCCATATATATGTATGGAGTGTAATTTGCAACTGAAAACAAATTTTGTGTTTCCAAAAAGCAAGTTGAAGGACGGCTTTCATCCACACTTATCTTTCAGAACTGAGCATGTGGAGAGACGTTCGTCCATCAAGCACAAAGGAAACCGGTTTCAGGAGAAACTTTTACTGTGGTTTCTCAGTCTTTTTCCTAGTGCCGATTTGAAGTTCCTGCAGTTTTCACTGTAAAACCCATTTGGAGCTAGTACCACCCCATATATATGTACGGAGTGTAGTTTGTAACTGAAAAGAAACTTCGCGTTCTCAACAAGCTAGGTGAAGGATGGCTTTCACACACATTTATCTCTCAGAACTGAGCATGTGGAGAGACTTTCTTTCATGTAGCACAAATTGAACGGATTGCAGAAGAAATTTTTAATCTGGATTCTCAGTCTGTTTCCTAGTTCCGGTGTGAAGATCCTGCAGTTTTCACTTTAAACACGTGTTGGAGCTAGTACATCCCCGTATATATGTATGGATTTTAGTTTGCAACTGAAAAGAAACTTTGTGTTCCCAACAAGCTAGGTAAAGGACGGCTTTCACACACAGTTATCTCTCAGAACTGAGCATGTGAAGAGACGTTCATTCATGTAGCAGAAATGGTACGGTTTGCAGGAGAAATTTTTACTGTGGATTCTCAGTCTGTTCCTAGTTCCTCTTTGATATTCCTGCAGATTTCGCTGTAAAACCGATTTGGAGCTTATACCTCCCCGTAAATATGTATGGAGTTTAGTTTGCAACTGAAAATAAATTGTGAGATCCCAGCAAGCTAAGTGAAGGACGGCTTTCAATCACACATATATTTCAGAAATGAGCATGTGGAGAGACGTTCGTTCATCTAGCACAAAATGGAACGTTCTGTAGGAGAAACTTTTACTCTGAATTCTCAGTCTGTTTCCTAGTGCCGGTTTGAAGTTACTGCAGTTTTCAGTGTAAAACCGTGTTGGAGCAAGTAACTCCCCATATATATATTTATGGAGTGTAGTTTGCCACTGAAAATATAATTTGTATACCTAAAAAGCTGGTGAAGTTCAGCTTCACACATACTTATCTCTAGAACTGAGCATGTGGAGAGACGTTCATTCATCTAGCAAAAAGGGAACGGTTTGCAGAAGAAATTTTTACTCTGGATTCTCTGTCTGTTTCCTAGTGCCGGTTTGAAGATCCTGCAGTTTTCACTTTAAATCCGAGTTGGAGCTAGTACATCCCCGTATATATGTATGGAGTTTAGTTTGCAACTGAAAAGATACTTTGTATTCCCAACAAGCTAGGTGAAGGACGGCTTCCACACCACATATCTCTCAGAAGTGAGCATGTGGAGAGACGTTCATTCATCTAGCACAATTGGAACGGATAGCAGGAGAAACTTTTACAATGGATTATCAGTCTGTTTCCTACTTCCGGTTTGAATTTCTAGCAGTTTTCTCTGTAAAATGGTGTTGGAGCTTTTACCTCCCCGTATAAATGTGTGGAGAGTAGTTTGAAACAGAAAAGAATTTTTGTGTTCCCAACAAGCTAGTTGAAAGACTGCTTTCACACACACTTATCTCTCAGAACTGAGCACGTGGAGAGACGTTCGTTCATCTAGAAGAAAATGAACGGTTTGCATGGGAAATTTTACTAACATTTCTCAGTCTGTTTCCTAGTGCCGTTTGAAGTTTCTGCAGTTTTCTGTTTAAAACCGAGTTGGAGCTAGTTCCTCCCCATATATATATATGGAGTGTAGTTTTCAACTGAAAAGAAATTTTGTGTACCCAACAATTTAAGTGAAATTCGACTTCACACACACTTATCTCTAGAATTGAGCATGTGGAGAGACGTTAATTCTTCTAGAACAAAGGGAACGGTTTGCAGGAGAAACTATTACTCTGGTTTCTCAATGTGTTTTTTAGTGCCGGTTTGAAGTTACTGCAGTTTTCAGTGTAAATACGACTTGGAGCTTGTACCTCCCCATATATATGTATGGAGTGTAGTTTGCAACTGAAAAGGAACTTTGTGTTCCCAAGAAGCTAGTTGAAAGTCGGATTTCACACACACTTATCTATCAGAAATCAGCATATGGGGAGACATTCGTTCAACTAGCACAAAGGGAACGGTTTGCAAGGGAAACATTTATTCTGGATTCTCAGTCTGTTTCCTAGTGCCGAGTTGATGGTCCTGCAGTTTTCACTGTAAAACCGAGCTGGAGGTAGAATTTCCCCATATATATGTATGGAGTGTAGTTTGCAATTGAAAAGAAAATTTGTATTCCTAACAAGCTTTGTGAAGTTCGGCTTCACACACAATTATCTCTAGAACTGAGCATGTGGATAGAAGTTCATTCATCTAGCACAAATGGAACGGTTTGCAGGAGAAATTATTTCTCTTGCTTCTCAGTCTGTTTCCTAGTGCAGATTTGAAGTTACTGCAGTTTTCAGTGTAAAACCGTGTTGGAGCTAGTAACTCCCCATATATATTTATGGAGAGTAGTTTACAAAGGAAAAGTAATTTTGTGTTCCCAACAAGCTATGTGAAGGATGGCTTTCACACACTCTTATCTCTCAGAACTGAGCATGTGGAGAGACTTTCGTACATGTAACACAATTGGAACGGGTTGCATGAGAAACTTTCAGTCTGGATTCTCAGTATGATTCCTAGTGCCGGTTGGAAGATACTTCAGTTTTCACTTTAAAACCGAGTTGGAGCTAGTACAACCCCGTATATACTTATCGAGTGTAGTTTGCAACAGGAAAGAAACTTTGTGTTCCCAACAAGCTAGGTGAATGACGGCTTCCAGACACACTTATCTCTCAGAACTGAGCATTTGGAGAGACGTTCGTTCATCTAGGACAAATGGAATGGGATAGTGGAGAAATTAATTATCTGCTTCCTCAGTCTATTTCCTAGTGCCGTATTGAACCCCTGCAGTTTTCACTCTGTAACAGAGTTGGAGCTAGTACTTCCTACATATATATTTATGGAGTGTAGTTTGCAACTGAAAAGAAACTTTGTGTTCCCAACAAGCTAGGTGAAGTACGGCTTTCACACACACTTATCTCTCAGAACTGAGCATGTGGAGAGACATTCTTTCATCTAGCACAAAGTGAACTGTTTGCAGGAGAAAGTTTACTTTGTTTTCTCAGTCTGTTTCCTAGTGTCAGTAAATGTTCCTCCAGTTTTCACTATAAAACCGATTTGGAGCTAGTACATCCCCATATATATGTATGGGATGTAGTTTGCTACTGAAAAGAAACTTTGTGTTTCCAACAAGCTAGGTGAAGGACGGCTTTCACACACACATATCTCTCAGATCTTACAATGTGGAGAGACGTTCTTTCATCTAGCAAAATGGGAACGGGTTGCAAGAGAAACATTTAGTTTGGTTTCTCAGTCTCTTTCCTAGTGCCAAGTTGATGTTTTTGAAGTTTTCACTGTAAACCCGAGTTGGAGCTATTACCTCCCCATATATATATATGGAGTGTAGTTTGCAAATGAAAAGAATTTTTGTTTTCCCAACAAGCTATGTGAAGGCGGCTTTCACACACATTTATCTCTCAGAACTGAGCATGAGGAGAGACATTCGTTCATCTAGCACAAAGGGAATATTTTGAAGGAGAAACTTTTACTCTGGTTTCTCAGTCTTTTTCCTAGTACCGGTTTGAATGTCCTACACTTTTCACTTTAAAAGCGTGTTGGTTCTAGAACATCCCCGTATATATATATGGATTGTATTTTGCAACTGAAAAGAAACTTTGTGTTCCCAACAAGCTATGTGAAGTACGGCTTTCACACACACTTATCTCTCAGAACTGAGCATGTGGATAGACGTTCGTTCATCTATCACAAATTGAAACGTTTGAAGGAGAGAGTTTACTCTGGTTTCTCAGTCTGTTTCCTAGTGTCGTTTAGAAGTTCCTCCAGTTTTTAATGTAAAACAGATTTGGAGCTAGTACATCCCCATATATATGTATGGAGTGTAGTTTGCAACTGAAAATAAAATTTCTATTACTACCAAGCTTGGTGAAGTTTGGCTTCACACACACTTATCTCTAGAACTGTGCATGTGGAGAGACATTCGTTCAACTAGCCCAATGGGAAAGGTTTGCAAGAGCAACGTTTACTCTGGTTTCTCATTCTGTTACTTAGTGCCGGTTGAAGTTCCTGCAGTTTTCACAATAAACCCGATTTGGAGCTAGTACCACCCCATATATATTTATGGAGTGTAGTTTGCAAGTGAAAACAAACTTTGTGTTCCCAACAAGCTAGATGAATGACGGCTTCCACACACACCTATATCTCATTTCTGAGCATGTGGAGAGACGTTCGTTCATTTAGCACAAAGGGAACATGTTGCAGGAGAAAGTTTTACTCTGGTTTCTCAGACTTTTTCCTAATACCGGTTGGAAGATCCTACAGTTTTCACTTTAAAATCGAGTTGGAGCTATAACCTCCCAATATAAATTTATGGATTGTAATTTGCAACTGAAAACAAATTTTGTGTTCCCAAAAAGCTACGTGAATGACGGCTTCCACACACAAATATCTCTCAGAAATGAGCATGTGGAGAGACGTTCGTTCATCTAGCACAAATGGAACGGGTAGCAGGAGAAACTTTTACAATGGATTCTCAGTCTGTTTCCTAGTTCCGCTTTGAATTTCTTGCACTTTTCACTGTATAATGGTGTTGGAGCTTGTAACTCCCCGTATATATATATGGATAGTAGTTTGAAACTGAAAAGAATTTTTGTGTGCCCAACAAGCTAGTTGAAAACGGCTTTCACACACACTTACCTCTCAGAACTGAGCATGTGGAGAGACGTACGTTCATCTAGCACAAAGGGAACGGGTTGCAAGGGAAACATTTAATCTGGTTTCTGAGACTCTTTCCTAATGCCAAGTTGATGTATTTGCAGTTTTCACTGTAAACCCGAGTTGGAGCTATTACATCCCCATATATATGTATGGAGTGTAGTTTACAACTGAAAAGAAAATTTGTATTCCTAACAAGAAAGGTGAATTTCGGCTTCACCCACACATAACTCTAAAACAGAGCATGTGGAGAGAGGTTCATTCATCTAACACAAAGGGAAATGGTTGCAGGAGAAACATTTACTCTGGATTCTCAGTATGTTTCCAAGTACCGGTTTTTAAGATCCTACTCTTTTCACTTTACAACCGAGTTGGAGGTAGTACATCCCCGTATATATGTATGGAGTGTAGTTGGCAAGTGAAAAGAAATTTTGTTTCCCAACAAGCTATGTGAAGGACGGCTTTCACACACACTTATCTCTCAGATCTGAGCATGTGTAGAGACATTCGTTCATCTAGCACAAAGGGAACGGTTTGCAGGAGAAACTTTTCTCTAGTTTCTCAGTCTTTTTCCTAGTGCCGGTTTGAAGTTACTGCAGTTTTCAGATTAAAATCTACTTGGAGCTCGTACCTCCCAATATAAATGTATGGAGTGTAGTTTGCAACTGAAAACTAGTATGTGTTCCCAACAAGCTAGGTGAATGACGGCTTCCACACACACTTATATCTCAGAATTGAGCATATGGAGAGACGTCCGTTCATCTAGCAAAAAGAGAACGGGTTGCAAGTGAAACATTTATTGTGTATTCTCAGTCTGTTTCCTCGTGCCTAGTTGATGTTCCTGCAGTTTTCACTGTAAAACAGAGTTGGAGGTAGAACCTCCCCATATATATGTATGGACTGTAGTTAGCAACTGAAAAGAAACTTTGTGTTCCCAAAAAGCTAAATGAAGGACTTAGTTCACACTCACTTATCTCTCAGAACTGAGCATGTGGGGTGACTTTCTTTCATCAAGCACAAAGGGAATCGTTTTCAGGAGAAACTTTAACTCTGGTTTCTCACCCTGTTTCCTTGTACCGGGTTGATGTTCCTGCAATTTTCATTGTAAAACCGAGTTGGAGCTACTACATCCCCGTATATGTGTATGGTGTATAGTTTGCAACTGAAAAGAAAATTTGTGTTTCCAGCAAGTTACGTGAAGTTTGGCTTCTCACACACTTATCTCTTGAATTGAGCATGTGGAGAGAAGTTCATTCATCTAGCACAAAGTGAACGGATTGCAGGAGAAACTATTATTCTGGTTTCTCAGTCTGTTTCCTAGTGCCGGTTGGATGTTATTGCAATTTTCAGTGTAAAATCGAATTGGAGCCAGTACTTACCCATATATATGTATGGATTGTAATTTGCAACTGAAAAGAAAATTTGTGTTCCCAACAAGCTAGTTGAAGTTCGGATTTCACACATACTTATTTCTCAGAACTGAGCATGTGGAGAGACATTCGTTCATCTAGCAGAAAGGGAACATTTTGCAGGAGAAACTTTTACTCTGGTTTCTCAGCCTTTTTCACAGTACCGGTATGGAGATCCTACAGTTATCACATTTAAAACGAGTTGGAGCTAGTACCTCCCAATATAAATATATGGAGTGTAGATTGCAAATGAAAACAAACTTTGTTTTCCCAACAAGCTAGGTGAATGACGGCTTCCACACAAAATTAACTCTCAGAACTGAGCATAAGGAGAGACGTACATTCATGTAGCACAACGGGAACGGGTTGCAAGAGAAACATTTATTCTGGTTCCTCAGTCTGTTTCCTAGTGCCGAGTTGATGTTCCGGCAGTTTCCACTGTAAAACCGAGCCTGAGTTAGAACATCCCCATATATATGTATGGAGTGTAGTTTGCAACTGAAAAGAAAATTTGTATTCCTAACAAGCTATGTGAAGTTCGGGTTCACACACACTTATCTCTAGAACTGTGCATGTGGAGAGAGCGATCATTCATCTACTACAAAGGGAACGGTTTGCAGGAGTAATTTTTACTCTGGATACTCAGACTGTTCTTAGTGCCTGTTTGATGTTCCTGCAGTTTTCACTGTAAAACCGAGTTGGATTTTTTACCTCCCCGTATATATGTATGGAATTAAGTTTGCAAATGAAAAGAAATTTTGTGATCCCAGCAAACTACGTGAAAGATGGCTTTCACACACACTTATCTCTCAGAACTGAGCATGTGGAGAGACGTTCGATCATCTAGCACAAAGGGAACGGTTTTTAGGAGAAACTATTACTCTTTTTCTTTGTCTGTTTCCTAGTGCTGGTTTGAAGTTACTGCAGTTTTCAGTGTAAAACCGTGTTGGTGCTAGTAACTACCCATATATATGTATGGAGTGTAGTTTGCAACTGAAAAGAAACTTTGTGTTCCCCACAAGGAAGTTGAAAGACGGCTTTCACAAACATTTATCTCTCAGAATTGAGCATATAGAGAGACGTTCATTCATCTAGCACAAAGAGAACGGGTTGCAAGAGAAACATTTAGTCTTGTTTCTCAGTCTGTTTCCTAGTGCCTAGTTGATGTTCCTGCAGTTTTCACTGTAAAACCGAGTTGGAGGTAGAACCTCCCCATATATATTTATGGACTGTAGTTTGCAAATGAAAAGAAT
Organism: Camelus ferus; assembly: GCF_009834535.1. Lineage (NCBI taxonomy): Eukaryota > Metazoa > Chordata > Mammalia > Artiodactyla > Camelidae > Camelus > Camelus ferus. The sequence continues at coordinate 671,248 of NC_045731.1, read as the reverse complement.
CTTTGTGTTCCCAACAAGCTAAATGAAGGACTTAGCTCACACTTACTTACCTCTTAGAACAGAGCATGTGGAGAGACATTCATTCATCAAGCACAAAGTGAAAGGTTTGCAGGAGAAACTATTACTCTGGTTTCTCAGTCTGTTTCCTAGTGCCGGTTGGATGTTACTGCAGTTTTCAGTGTAAAATCGACTTGGAGCCAGTACTTCCCCATATATATAAATGGATTGTAGTTTGCAACTGAAAAGTAAATTTCTGTTCCCAACAAACTAGTTGAAGGACGGATTCCACACAAACATCTCTCTCAGAACTGAGCATGTGGAGAGAAGTTCGTTCATCTAGCACAAATGGTACGGATTGCTGGAGAAATTTTTACTCTGGATTCTGAGGCTGTTTCCTAGTGCTTGTATTTTGTTCCTGCAATTTTCACTTTAAAACCGATTTGGAGCTTCTACCTCCCCATATATATGTATGGAGTTTAGTTTGCAACTGAAAAGTAATTTTTTGTTCCCAACAAGTCATATGAAGGACGGCTTTCACACACACTGATCTCTGAGAACTGAGCATGTGGAGAGACGTTCGTTCATGTAACAAAGAGGGAAAGGGTTGCAGGAGAAACTTTTAGTCTTGTTTCCCAGTATGTTTCCTGGTGCCGGTTTGAAGATCCTGCAGTTTTCACTTTAAAACCGAGTTGGTGATAGTACATCCCCGTATATATTTATGGAGTGTAGTTTGCAACTGAAAAGAAACTTTGTGTTCCCAACAAGCTATGTGAAAGACGGTTTTCACACACACTTATCTCTCAGAACTGAGCATGTGGAGAGTCGTTCATTCATCTAGCACAAAGGGAACGGGTTGCAGGAGAAACTTTTACTCTGGTTTCTCAGTCTGTTTCCTAGTGCCGGTTTGAAGTTACTGAAGATTTCAGTTTAAAATCTACTTGGAGCTAGTACCTTCCAATATAAATGTATGGAGTGTAGTTTGCAACTGAAAACTAGTATGTGTTCCCAACAAGCTAGGTGAATGACGGCTACCACACACACTTATCTCTCAGAATTGAGCATATGGAGAGACGTCCGTTCATCTAGCACAAATAGAACGAGTTGCAAGAGAAACATTTATTGTGGTATCTCAGTCTGTTTCCTAGTGCCTAGTTGATGTTCCTGCAGTTTTCACTGTAAAACAGAGTTGGAGGTAGAACATCCCCATATATATTTATGGACTGTAGTTTGCAACTGAAAAGAAACTTTGTGTTCCCATCAAGCTAAATGAAGGACAGAGTTCACACACACTTATCTCTGAGAACTGAGCATTTGGAGTGACGTTCTTTCATCTAGCACAAAGGGAAAGGTTTGCAGGAGAAACTATTATTCTGGTTTCTCAGTCTGTTTCCTAGTGCCGGTTTGAAGTTACTGCAGTTTTCAGTGTAAAACCGAGTTGGAGCTAGTAACTACCCATATATATGTATGGAGTGTAGTTTGCAACTGAAAAGTAACTTTGTGTTCCCAACAAGCTATGTGAAGGACGGCTTTCACACACACTTATCTCTCAGAACTGAGCATGTGGAGAGAAGTTCGTTCATCTAGCACAAAAGGAATATGTTGCAGGAGACACTTTTACTCTGGTTTCTCAGTCTTTTTCTTAGTACCGTTTTGAAGATCCTGCATTTTTCACTTTAAAACCGAGTTGGAGCTAGTACATCCCCGTATGTATTTATGGAGTGTAGTTTGCAACTGAAAAGAAACTTTGTGTTCCCAACAAGCTATGTGAAAGGCGGTTTTCAAACACACTTATCTCTGAGAACTGAGCATGTGGAGAGTCTATCGTTCATCTAGCACAAAGGGAAAGGTTTGCAGGTGCAACTTTTACTCTGGTTTCTCAGTCTGTTTCCTAGTGCCGGTTTGAAGTTACTGAAGTTTTCAGTTTAAAATCGACTAGGGGCTAGTACCTCCCAATATAAATATATGGAGTGTAATTTGCAACTGAAAACAACTTTGTGTTCCCAACAATCTAGTTTTATGTCGGCTTCCACACACAATTATCTCTCAGATCTGAGCATGTGGAGAGTCGTTCGTTCATCTAGCACAAAGGGAACGGTTTGCAGGTGAAACTTTTACTCTGGTTTCTCAGCCTTTTTCACAGTACCGGTATGGAGATCCTACAGTTATCACATTAAAATCGATTTGGACCTAGTACCTCCCGATATAAATATATGGAGTGTAGTTTGCAACTGAGAACAAGCTTTGTGTTCCCAACAAGCTAGGTGAAATACGGCTTCCACACACACTTATCTCTCAGAACTGAACATATGGAGAGACGTTCGTTCATCTAGCACAACGGGAACGGGTTGCAAGGGAAACATATAGTCTGGTTCCTCAGTCTGTTTCCTAGAGCCAAGTTGATGTTCCGGCAGTTTTCACTGTAAAACTGAGTTGGAGTTGTACCTCCAAATATATATTTATGGAGTGTTGTTTGCCACTGAAAGGAAAATCTGTATTCCTAACAAGCTATGTGAATTTCGGGTTCACACACACTTTTCTCTAGAACTGAGCATGTGGAGAGACGTTCATTCATCTAGCACAAATGGAACGGGTTGCAGGAGAAACTTTTACTCTTGTTCCTCTGTCTGTTTCCTAGTGTCGAATTGATGTTCCTGTAGTTTTCACTGTAAAACTGAACTGAAGGTAGAACCTCCCCATATATATGTATGGAGTGTAGCTTGCAAATGAACAGAAATTTTCTATTCCTAACAAGTTATGTGAACTTCGGTTTCACACACACTTATCCCTAGAACTGAGCATGTGGAGAGAGCGATCATTCATCTACTACAAAGGGAACGGTTTGCAGGAGTAATTTTTACTCTGGATACTCAGACTGTTCTTAGTGCCTGTTTGATGTTCCTGCAGTTTTCACTGTAAAACCGAGTTGGATTTTTTACCTCCCCATATATATGTATGGAATTAAGTTTGCAAATGAAAAGAAATTTTGTGATCCCAGCAAACTACGTGAAAGACGGCTTTCACACACACTTATCTCTCAGAACTGAGCATGTGGAGAGACGTTCGTTCATCTAGCACAAAGGGAACGGTTTTCAGGAGAAACTATTACTCGTTTTTCTCTGTCTGTTTCCTAGTGCCGGTTTGAAGTTACTGCAGTTTTCAGTGTAAAACCGTGTTGGTGCTAGTAACTACCCATATATATGTATGGAGTGTCGTTTGCAACTGAAAAGTAATTTTGAGTTCCCAACAAGCTAGGTGAATGACGGCTTCCACACACACTTTTCTCTCAGAACTTAGCATGTGGAGGGTCGTTCGTTCCTCTAGCACAAATGGAACGGATATCAGGAGAAACTTTTACAATGGTTTCTCAGTCTATTTCCTAGTTCCTGTTTGAATTTCTTTCAGTTTTCAATGTAAAATCGTGTTGGAGCTTGTAATTCCCCGTATAAATATGTGAAGTATAGTTTGAAACTGAAAAGAATTTTTGTGTTCCCTACAAGCAAGTTGAAAGTCGGCTTTCACACACACTTATCTCTCAGAACTGAGCTTATGGAGAGACGTTCGTTCATCTAGCACAAAGAGAACGGTTTGAAGAGAAAAATTTTGTGTGGTTTCTCAGTCTGATTCCTAGTGCCTAGTTGATGTTGCTGCAGTTTTCACTGTAAAACCGAGTTGGAGGTAGGACCTCCCCATATATATTTATGGACTGTATCTTGCAACTGAAAAGAATCTTTGTGTTGCCAAAAAGCTAAATGAAGGACGGATTTCACACACAATGAAATCTCATAACAGAGCATGTGGAGAGACATTCGTTCATCTAGCACAATGTGAACTGTTTGCAGGAGAAAGTTTACTCTGGTTTCTCAGTCTGTTTCATAGTTTCAGTAAGAAGATCCTCAAGTTTTCACTGTAGAAATGATTTGGAGGTAGTACATCCCCATATATATGTATGAAGTGTAGCTTGCTACTGAAAAGAAACTTTGTGTTCCCAACAAACTAGGTGAAGGACGGCTTTCACACACACTTATCTCTCAGAACTGAGCATGTGGAGAGACGTTCGTTCATCTAGCAGAAAGGGAACGGGTTGCAAGAGACATTCAGTCTGGTTTCTCAGTCTCTTTCCTAGTGCCAAGTTGATGTTTTTGCAGTTTTCCTTGTAAACCCGTGTTGGAGCTATTACCTCCACATATATATGTATGGATTGCAGTTTGCAACTGAAAAGAAAATGTGTATTCCTAACAAGCAATGTGAATTTCGGCTTCACACACACTTATCTCTAGAACTGAGCATGTGGAGAGAAGTTCTTTCATCTAGCACTAATGGTACGGATTGCTGGAGAAATTTTTACTCTGGAATCTCAGTCTGTTTCCTAGTGCCTGAATTATGTTCCTGCAGTTTTCACTGTAAAACCGATTTGGAGCTTGTACCTCCCCATATATATGTATGGAGTGTAGTTTGCCACTGAAAAAAATTTTTGTGTTCCCCACAAGGAAGTTGAAATACGGCTTTCACAAACACTTATCTCTCAGAATTGAGCATATGGAGAGACGTTCATTCATCTAGCACAAAGAGAACGGGTTGCAAGAGAAACATTTAGTCTTGTTTCTCAGTCTGTTTCCTAGTGCCTAGTTGATGTTCCTGCAGTTTTCACTGTAAAACCGAGTTGGAGGTAGAACCTCCCCATATATATTTATGGACTGTAGTTTGCAACTGAAAAGAGTCTTTGTGTTCCCAACAAGCTAAATGAAGGACTTAGTTCACACTCACTTATCTCTTAGAACAGAGCATGTGGAGTGACGTTCTTTCATCTAGCACAAAGGGAAAGGTTTGCAGGAGAAACTTTTACTCTGGTTTCTCACCCTAATTCCTAGTACCGGGTTGAAGTTCCTGCAATTTTCACTGTAAAACCGAGTTCGTGCTACTACTTCCTCGTATATGTGTATGGTGTATAGTTTGCAACTGAAAAGAAAATAATTGATCCCAGCAAGTTACGTGAATTTTGGCTTCCCACACATTTATCTCTTGAATTGAGCATGTGGAGAGAAGTTCATTCATCTAGCACAAAATGAACGGTTTGCAGGAGAATCTATTACTCTGATTTCTCAGTCTGTTTCCTAGTGCCGGTTTGAAGTTTCTGCAGTTTTCAGTGTAAAACCGAGTTGGAGCTAGTAACTACCCATATATATGTATGGAGTGTAGTTTGCAACTGAAAAGAAACTTTGTGTTCCCAACAAGCTATGTGAAAGGCGGTTTTCAAACACACTTATCTTTGAGAAATGAGCATGTGGATTTCGTTCGTTCATCTAGCACAAAGGGAACGGTTTGCAGGAGAAACGTTTACACTGGTTTCTCACACTGTTTGCTAGTACATGGTTGAAGTTCCTGCAATTTTCACTGTAAAACCGAGTTGGAGCTACTACATCCCCGTAAATGTGTATGGTTTATAGGTTGCAACTGAAAAGAAAATTTGTGTTCCCAGCAAGTTAAGTGAAGTTTGGCTTCTCACACACTTATCTCTTGAATTGAGCATGTGGAGAGACGTTCATTCATCAAGCACAAAGTGAAAGGTTTGCAGGAGAAACTATTACTCTGGTTTCTCAGTCTGTTTCCTAGTGCCGGTTGGATGTTACTGCAGTTTTCAGTGTAAAATCGACTTGGAGCCAGTACTTCCCCATATATATAAATGGATTGTAGTTTGCAACTGAAAAGTAAATTTCTGTTCCCAACAAACTAGTTGAAGGACGGATTCCACACAAACATCTCTCTCAGAACTGAGCATGTGGAGAGAAGTTCGTTCATCTAGCACAAATGGTACGGATTGCTGGAGAAATTTTTACTCTGGATTCTGAGGCTGTTTCCTAGTGCTTGTATTTTGTTCCTGCAATTTTCACTTTAAAACCGATTTGGAGCTTCTACCTCCCCATATATATGTATGGAGTTTAGTTTGCAACTGAAAAGTAATTTTTTGTTCCCAACAAGTCATATGAAGGACGGCTTTCACACACACTGATCTCTGAGAACTGAGCATGTGGAGAGACGTTCGTTCATGTAACAAAGAGGGAAAGGGTTGCAGGAGAAACTTTTAGTCTTGTTTCCCAGTATGTTTCCTGGTGCCGGTTTGAAGATCCTGCAGTTTTCACTTTAAAACCGAGTTGGTGATAGTACATCCCCGTATATATTTATGGAGTGTAGTTTGCAACTGAAAAGAAACTTTGTGTTCCCAACAAGCTATGTGAAAGACGGTTTTCACACACACTTATCTCTCAGAACTGAGCATGTGGAGAGTCGTTCATTCATCTAGCACAAAGGGAACGGGTTGCAGGAGAAACTTTTACTCTGGTTTCTCAGTCTGTTTCCTAGTGCCGGTTTGAAGTTACTGAAGATTTCAGTTTAAAATCTACTTGGAGCTAGTACCTTCCAATATAAATGTATGGAGTGTAGTTTGCAACTGAAAACTAGTATGTGTTCCCAACAAGCTAGGTGAATGACGGCTACCACACACACTTATCTCTCAGAATTGAGCATATGGAGAGACGTCCGTTCATCTAGCACAAATAGAACGAGTTGCAAGAGAAACATTTATTGTGGTATCTCAGTCTGTTTCCTAGTGCCTAGTTGATGTTCCTGCAGTTTTCACTGTAAAACAGAGTTGGAGGTAGAACATCCCCATATATATTTATGGACTGTAGTTTGCAACTGAAAAGAAACTTTGTGTTCCCATCAAGCTAAATGAAGGACAGAGTTCACACACACTTATCTCTGAGAACTGAGCATTTGGAGTGACGTTCTTTCATCTAGCACAAAGGGAAAGGTTTGCAGGAGAAACTATTATTCTGGTTTCTCAGTCTGTTTCCTAGTGCCGGTTTGAAGTTACTGCAGTTTTCAGTGTAAAACCGAGTTGCAGCTAGTAACTACCCATATATATGTATGGAGTGTAGTTTGCAACTGAAAAGTAACTTTGTGTTCCCAACAAGCTATGTGAAGGTCGGCTTTCACACACACTTATCTCTCAGAACTGAGCATGTGGAGAGAAGTTCGTTCATCTAGCACAAAAGGAATATGTTGCAGGAGACACTTTTACTCTGGTTTCTCAGTCTTTTTCTTAGTACCGTTTTGAAGATCCTGCATTTTTCACTTTAAAACCGAGTTGGAGCTAGTACATCCCCGTATATATTTATGGAGTGTAGTTTGCAACTGAAAAGAAACTTTGTGTTCCCAACAAGCTATGTGAAAGGCGGTTTTCAAACACACTTATCTCTGAGAACTGAGCATGTGGAGAGTCGTTCGTTCATCTAGCACAAAGGGAAAGGTTTGCAGGTGAAACTTTTACTCTGGTTTCTCAGTCTGTTTCCTAGTGCCGGTTTGAAGTTACTGAAGTTTTCAGTTTAAAATCGACTAGGAGCTAGTACCTCCCAATATAAATGTATGGAGTGTAATTTGCAACTGAAAACAACTTTGTGTTCCCAACAATCTAGTTTTATGTCGGCTTCCACACACAATTATCTCTCAGATCTGAGCATGTGGAGAGTCGTTCGTTCATCTAGCACAAAGGGAACGGTTTGCAGGTGAAACTTTTACTCTGGTTTCTCAGCCTTTTTCACAGTACCGGTATGGAGATCCTACAGTTATCACATTAAAATCGATTTGGACCTAGTACCTCCCGATATAAATATATGGAATGTAGTTTGCAACTGAGAACAAGCTTTGTGTTCCCAACAAGCTAGGTGAAATACGGCTTCCACACACACTTATCTCTCAGAACTGAACATATGGAGAGACGTTCGTTCATCTAGCACAACGGGAACGGGTTGCAAGGGAAACATATAGTCTGGTTCCTCAGTCTGTTTCCTAGAGCCAAGTTGATGTTCCGGCAGTTTTCACTGTAAAACTGAGTTGGAGTTGTACCTCCAAATATATATTTATGGAGTGTTGTTTGCCACTGAAAAGAAAATTTGTATTCCTAAAAAGCTATGTGAATTTCGGGTTCACACACACTTTTCTCTAGAACTGAGCATGTGGAGAGACGTTCATTCATCTAGCACAAATGGAACGGGTTGCAGGAGAAACTTTTACTCTTGTTCCTCTGTCTGTTTCCTATTGTTGAATTGATGTTCCTGTAGTTTTCACTGTAAAACTGAACTGAAGGTAGAACCTCCCCATATATATGTATGGAGTGTAGCTTGCAAATGAACAGAAATTTTCTATTCCTAACATGTTATGTGAACTTCGGTTTCACACACACTTATCCCTAGAACTGAGCATGTGGAGAGAGCGATCATTCATCTACTACAAAGGGAACGGTTTGCAGGAGTAATTTTTACTCTGGATACTCAGACTGTTCTTAGTGCCTGTTTGATGTTCCTGCAGTTTTCACTGTAAAACCGAGTTGGATTTTTTACCTCCCCATATATATGTATGGAATTAAGTTTGCAAATGAAAAGAAATTTTGTGATCCCAGCAAACTACGTGAAAGACGGCTTTCACACACACTTATCTCTCAGAACTGAGCATGTGGAGAGACGTTCGTTCATCTAGCACAAAGGGAACGGTTTTCAGGAGAAACTATTACTCGTTTTTCTCTGTCTGTTTCCTAGTGCCGGTTTGAAGTTACTGCAGTTTTCAGTGTAAAACCGTGTTGGTGCTAGTAACTACCCATATATATGTATGGAGTGTCGTTTGCAACTGAAAAGTAATTTTGAGTTCCCAACAAGCTAGGTGAATGACGGCTTCCACACACACTTTTCTCTCAGAACTTAGCATGTGGAGGGTCGTTCGTTCCTCTAGCACAAATGGAACGGATATCAGGAGAAACTTTTACAATGGTTTCTCAGTCTATTTCCTAGTTCCTGTTTGAATTTCTTTCAGTTTTCACTGTAAAATCGTGTTGGAGCTTGTAATTCCCCGTATAAATATATGAAGTATAGTTTGAAACTGAAAAGAATTTTTGTGTTCCCTACAAGCAAGTTGAAAGTCGGCTTTCACACACACTTATCTCTCAGAACTGAGCTTATGGAGAGACGTTCGTTCATCTAGCACAAAGAGAACGGTTTGAAGAGAAAAATTTTGTGTGGTTTCTCAGTCTGATTCCTAGTGCCTAGTTGATGTTGCTGCAGTTTTCACTGTAAAACCGAGTTGGAGGTAGGACCTCCCCATATATATTTATGGACTGTATCTTGCAACTGAAAAGAATCTTTGTGTTGCCAAAAAGCTAAATGAAGGACGGATTTCACACACAATGAAATCTCATAACAGAGCATGTGGAGAGACATTCGTTCATCTAGCACAAAGTGAACTGTTTGCAGGAGAAAGTTTACTCTGGTTTCTCAGTCTGTTTCATAGTTTCAGTAAGAAGTTCCTCAAGTTTTCACTGTAGAAATGATTTGGAGGTAGTACATCCCCATATATAAGTATGAAGTGTAGCTTGCTACTGAAAAGAAACTTTGTGTTCCCAACAAACTAGGTGAAGGACGGCTTTCACACACACTTATCTCTCAGAACTGAGCATGTGGAGAGACGTTCGTTCATCTAGCAGAAAGGGAACGGGTTGCAAGAGACATTCAGTCTGGTTTCTCAGTCTCTTTCCTAGTGCCAAGTTGATGTTTTTGCAGTTTTCCTTGTAAACCCGTGTTGGAGCTATTACCTCCACATATATATGTATGGATTGCAGTTTGCAACTGAAAAGAAAAAGTGTATTCCTAACAAGCAATGTGAAGTTCGGCTTCACACAAACTTATCTCTAGAACTGAGCATGTGGAGAGAAGTTCTTTCATCTAGCACTAATGGTACGGATTGCTGGAGAAATTTTTACTCTGGAATCTCAGTCTGTTTCCTAGTGCCTGAATTATGTTCCTGCAGTTTTCACTGTAAAACCGATTTGGAGCTTGTACCTCCCCATATATATGTATGGAGTGTAGTTTGCCACTGAAAAAAATTTTTGTGTTCCCCACAAGGAAGTTGAAAGACGGCTTTCACAAACACTTATCTCTCAGAATTGAGCATATGGAGAGACGTTCATTCATCTAGCACAAAGGGAACTGGTTGCAAGAGAAACATTTAGTCTTGTTTCTCAGTCTGTTTCCTAGTGCCTAGTTGATGTTCCTGCAGTTTTCACTGTAAAACCGAGTTGGAAGTAGAACCTCCCCATATATATTTATGGACTGTAGTTTGCAACTGAAAAGAATCTTTGTGTTCCCAACAAGCTAAATGAAGGACTTAGTTCACACTCACTTATCTCTAAGAACAGAGCATGTGGAGTGACGTTCTTTCATCTAGCACAAAGGGAAAGTTTTGCAGGAGAAACTTTTACTCTGGTTTCTCACCCTAATTCCTAGTACCGGGTTGAAGTTCCTGCAATTTTCACTGTAAAACCGAGTTCGTGCTACTACTTCCTCGTATATGTGTATGTTGTATAGTTTGCAACTGAAAAGAAAATTTGTGTTCCCAGCAAGTTACGTGAATTTTGGCTTCCCACACACTTATCTCTTGAATTGAGCATGTGGAGAGAAGTTCATTCATCTAGCACAAAATGAACGGTTTGCAGGAGAATCTATTACTCTGATTTCTCAGTCTGTTTCCTAGTGCCGGTTTGAAGTTTCTGCAGTTTTCAGTGTAAAACCGAGTTGGAGCTAGTAACTACCCATATATATGTATGGAGTGTAGTTTGCAACTGAAAAGAAACTTTGTGTTCCCAACAAGCTATGTGAAAGGCGGTTTTCAAACACACTTATCTTTGAGAACTGAGCATGTGGAGAGTCGTTCGTTCATCTAGCACAAAGGGAACGGTTTGCAGGAGAAACGTTTACACTGGTTTCTCACACTGTTTGCTAGTACATGGTTGAAGTTCCTGCAATTTTCACTGTAAAACCGAGTTGGAGCTACTACATCCCCGTAAATGTGTATGGTTTATAGGTTGCAACTGAAAAGAAAATTTGTGTTCCCAGCAAGTTAAGTGAAGTTTGGCTTCTCACACACTTATCTCTTGAATTGAGCATGTGGAGAGACGTTCATTCATCAAGCACAAAGTGAAAGGTTTGCAGGAGAAACTATTACTCTGGTTTCTCAGTCTGTTTCCTAGTGCCGGTTGGATGTTACTGCAGTTTTCAGTGTAAAATCGACTTGGAGCCAGTACTTCCCCATATATATAAATGGATTGTAGTTTGCAACTGAAAAGTAAATTTCTGTTCCCAACAAACTAGTTGAAGGACGGATTCCACACAAACATCTCTCTCAGAACTGAGCATGTGGAGAGAAGTTCGTTCATCTAGCACAAATGGTACGGATTGCTGGAGAAATTTTTACTCTGGATTCTGAGGCTGTTTCCTAGTGCTTGTATTTTGTTCCTGCAATTTTCACTTTAAAACCGATTTGGAGCTTCTACCTCCCCATATATATGTATGGAGTTTAGTTTGCAACTGAAAAGTAATTTTTTGTTCCCAACAAGTCATATGAAGGACGGCTTTCACACACACTGATCTCTGAGAACTGAGCATGTGGAGAGACGTTCGTTCATGTAACAAAGAGGGAAAGGGTTGCAGGAGAAACTTTTAGTCTTGTTTCCCAGTATGTTTCCTGGTGCCGGTTTGAAGATCCTGCAGTTTTCACTTTAAAACCGAGTTGGTGATAGTACATCCCCGTATATATTTATGGAGTGTAGTTTGCAACTGAAAAGAAACTTTGTGTTCCCAACAAGCTATGTGAAAGACGGTTTTCACACACACTTATCTCTCAGAACTGAGCATGTGGAGAGTCGTTCATTCATCTAGCACAAAGGGAACGGGTTGCAGGAGAAACTTTTACTCTGGTTTCTCAGTCTGTTTCCTAGTGCCGGTTTGAAGTTACTGAAGATTTCAGTTTAAAATCTACTTGGAGCTAGTACCTTCCAATATAAATGTATGGAGTGTAGTTTGCAACTGAAAACTAGTATGTGTTCCCAACAAGCTAGGTGAATGACGGCTACCACACACACTTATCTCTCAGAATTGAGCATATGGAGAGACGTCCGTTCATCTAGCACAAATAGAACGAGTTGCAAGAGAAACATTTATTGTGGTATCTCAGTCTGTTTCCTAGTGCCTAGTTGATGTTCCTGCAGTTTTCACTGTAAAACGAGTTGGAGGTAGAACTCCCCATATTAAACTGTAGTTTGCAACTGAAAAGAAACTTTGTGTTCCCAACAAGCTAAATGAAGGACAGAGTTCACACCACTTATCTCTGAGAACTGAGCATTGGAGTGACGTTCTTTCATCTAGCACAAAGGGAAAGGTTTGCAGGAGAAACTTTTACTCTGGTTTCTCACCCTGTTTCCTAGTACCGGTTGAAGTTCCTGCAATTTTCACTGTAAAACCGAGTTGGAGCTACTATATCCCCGTATATGTGTATGTGTATAGTTTGCAACTGAAAAAAATTTTGTTCCCAGCAAGTTACGTGAATTTGGCTTCTCACACACTTATCTCTTGAATTGAGCATGTGGAGAGACGTTCATTCATCTAGCACAAAGTGAACGGTTTGCAGGAGAAATCTATTACTCTGGTTTCTCAGTCTGTTTCCTAGTGCCGGTTTGAAGTTTACTGCAGTTTTCAGTGTAAAACCGAGTTGGAGCTAGTACTACCCATATATATGTATGGAGTGTAGTTTGCACTGAAAAGTAACTTTGTGTTCCCAACAAGCTATGTGAAGGACGGCTTTCACACACACTTATCTCTCAGAACTGAGCATGTGGAGAGGAAGTTCGTCATCTAGCACAAACGGAATATTGTGCAGGAGACACTGTGTACTCCTGGGTCTCAGTCTTTTTCTTATGTACCGTTTTGAAGATCCTGCATTTTTCACCTTTAAAACCGAAGTTGGAGCTAGTAACTACCCGTCGTATGTATTTATGGAGTGTAGTTTGCAACTGAAAAGAAACTTTGTTGTTCCCAACAAGCTATGTGAAAGGCGGTTTCAAACACACTATGCTCTGAGAATCTGAGCATGTGGAGAGTCGTTCGTTCATCTAGCACCAAAGGGAAGGGTTTGCAGTGTGAAACTTGTACTCTGGTTTCTCAGTCTGTTTTCCAGTGCCGGTTTGAATGTACTGAGTTTCAGTGAAAATCGACTAGGAGCTAGTACCTCCCAATATAAATGTATGGAGTGTAATTTGCAACTGAAAACAACTTTGTGTTCCCAACAATCTAGTTTTATGTCGGCTTCCACACACAATTATCTCTCAGATCTGAGCATGTGGAGTCGTTCGTTCATCTAGCACAAAGGGAACGGTTTGCAGGTGAAACTTTTACTCTGGTTTCTCAGCCTTTTTCACAGTACCGGTATGGAGATCCTACAGTTATCACATTAAAATCGATTTGGACCTAGTACCTCCCGATATAAATATGGAGTGTAGTTTGCAACTGAGAACAAGCTTTGTGTTCCCAACAAGCTAGGTGAAATACGGCTTCCACACACACTTTTTCTCAGAACTTAGCATGTGGAGGATCGTTCGTTCCTCTAGCACAAATGGAACGGATATCAGGAGAAACTTTTACAATGGTTTCTCAGTCTATTTCCTAGTTCCTGTTTGAATTTCTTTCAGTTTTCACTGTAAAATCGTGTTGGAGCTTGTAATTCCCCGTATAAATATATGAAGTATAGTTTGAAACTGAAAAGAATTTTTGTGTTCCCTACAAGCAAGTTGAAAGTCGGCTTTCACACACACTTATCTCTCAGAACTGAGCTTATGGAGAGACGTTCGTTCATCTAGCACAAAGAGAACGGTTTGAAGAGAAAAATTTTGTGTGGTTTCTCAGTCTGTTTCCTAGTGCCTAGTTGATGTTGCTGCAGTTTTCACTGTAAAACCGAGTTGGAGGTAGGACCTCCCCATATATATTTATGGACTGTATCTTGCAACTGAAAAGAATCTTTGTGTTGCCAAAAAGCTAAATGAAGGACGGATTTCACACACAATGAAATCTCATAACAGAGCATGTGGAGAGACATTCGTTCATCTAGCACAAAGTGAACTGTTTGCAGGAGAAAGTTTACTCTGGTTTCTCAGTCTGTTTCATAGTTTCAGTAAGAAGTTCCTCAAGGTTTTCACTGTAGAAATGATTTGGAGGTAGACATTCTCCATATATAAGTATGAAGTGTAGCTTGCTACTGAAAAGAAAACTTTGTGTTCCCAACAAACTAGGTGAAGGACGGCTTTCACACACACTTACTCTCAGAACTGAGCATGTGGAGAGACGTTCGTTCATCTAGCACAAAGGAATATGTTGCAGTAGACACTTTTACTCTGGTTTCTCAGTCTTTTCTTAGTACCGTTTGAAGATCCTACATTTTCACTTTAAAACCGAGTTGGAGCTAGTACATCCCCGTATGTATTTATGGAGTGTAGTTTGCAACTGAAAAGAAACTTGTGTTCCCACAAGCTATTTGAAAGACGGTTTTCACAAACACTTATCTCTGAGAACTGAGCATGTGGAGAGTCGTTCGTTCATCTAGCACAAAGGAAAACGGTTTGCAGGAGAAACGTTTACACTGGTTCTCACACTGTTTCCTAGTACATGGTTGAAGTTCCTGCAATTTTCACTGTAAAACCGAGTTGGAGCTACTACATCCCCGTAAATGTGTATGGTTTATAGGTTGCAACTGAAAAGAAAATTTGTGTTCCCAGCAAGTTAAGTGAAGTTTGGCTTCTCACACACTTATCTCTTGAATTGAGCATGTGGAGAGACGTTCATTCATCAAGCACAAAGTGAAAGGTTTGCAGGAGAAACTATTACTCTGGTTTCTCAGTCTGTTTCCTAGTGCCGGTTGGATGTTACTGCAGTTTTCAGTGTAAAATCGACTTGGAGCCAGTACTTCCCCATATATATAAATGGATTGTAGTTTGCAACTGAAAAGTTAATTTCTGTTCCCAACAAACTAGTTGAAGGACGGATTCCACACAAACATCTCTCTCAGAACTGAGCATGTGGAGAGAAGTTCGTTCATCTAGCACAAATGGTACGGATTGCTGGAGAAATTTTTACTCTGGATTCTGAGGCTGTTTCCTAGTGCTTGTATTTTGTTCCTGCAATTTTCACTTTAAAACCGATTTGGAGCTTCTACCTCCCCATATATATGTATGGAGTTTAGTTTGCAACTGAAAAGTAATTTTTTGTTCCCAACAAGTCATATGAAGGACGGCTTTCACACACACTGATCTCTGAGAACTGAGCATGTGGAGAGACGTTCGTTCATGTAACAAAGAGGGAAAGGGTTGCAGGAGAAACTTTTAGTCTTGTTTCCCAGTATGTTTCCTGGTGCCGGTTTGAAGATCCTGCAGTTTTCACTTTAAAACCGAGTTGGTGATAGTACATCCCCGTATATATTTATGGAGTGTAGTTTGCAACTGAAAAGAAACTTTGTGTTCCCAACAAGCTATGTGAAAGACGGTTTTCACACACACTTATCTCTCAGAACTGAGCATGTGGAGAGTCGTTCATTCATCTAGCACAAAGGGAACGGGTTGCAGGAGAAACTTTTACTCTGGTTTCTCAGTCTGTTTCCTAGTGCCGGTTTGAAGTTACTGAAGATTTCAGTTTAAAATCTACTTGGAGCTAGTACCTTCCAATATAAATGTATGGAGTGTAGTTTGCAACTGAAAACTAGTATGTGTTCCCAACAAGCTAGGTGAATGACGGCTACCACACACACTTATCTCTCAGAATTGAGCATATGGAGAGACGTCCGTTCATCTAGCACAAATAGAAACGAGTTGCAAGAGAAACATTTATTGTGGTATCTCAGTCTGTTTCCTAGTGCCTAGTTGATGTTCCTGCAGTTTTCACTGTAAAACAGAGTTGGAGGTAGAACATCCCCATATATATTTATGGACTGTAGTTTGCAACTGAAAAGAAACTTTGTGTTCCCATCAAGCTAAATGAAGGACAGAGTTCACACACACTTATCTCTGAGAACTGAGCATTTGGAGTGACGTTCTTTCATCTAGCACAAAGGGAAAGGTTTGCAGGAGAAACTTTTACTCTGGTTTCTCACCCTGTTTCCTAGTACCGGGTTGAAGTTCCTGCAATTTTCACTGTAAAACCGAGTTGGAGCTACTATATCCCCGTATATATGTATGGTGTATAGTTTGCAACTGAAAAGAAAATTTGTGTTCCCAGCAAGTTACTGTGCAATTTGGCTTCTCACACACTTATCTCTTGAATTGAGCATGTGGAGAGACGTTCATTCATCTAGCACAAAGTGAACGGTTTGCAGGAGAAACTATTATTCTTGTTTCTCAGTCTGTTTCCTAGTGCCGGTTTGAAGTTACTGCAGTTTTCAGTGTAAAACCGAGTTGGAGCTAGTAACTACCCATATATATGTATGGAGTGTAGTTTGCAACTGAAAAGTAACTTTGTGTTCCCAACAAGCTATGTGAAGGACGGCTTTCACACACACTTATCTCTCAGAACTGAGCATGTGGAGAGAAATTCGTTCATCTAGCACAAAAGGAATATGTTGCAGGAGACACTTTTACTCTGGTTTCTCAGTCTTTTTCTTAGTACCGTTTTGAAGATCCTGCATTTTTCACTTTAAAACCGAGTTGGAGCTAGTACATCCCCGTATATATTTATGGAGTGTAGTTTGCAACTGAAAAGAAACTTTGTGTTCCCAACAAGCTATGTGAAAGGCGGTTTTCAAACACACTTATCTCTGAGAACTGAGCATGTGGAGAGTCGTTCGTTCATCTAGCACAAAGGGAAAGGTTTGCAGGTGAAACTTTTACTCTGGTTTCTCAGTCTGTTTCCTAGTGCCGGTTTGAAGTTACTGAAGTTTTCAGTTTAAAATCGACTAGGATCTAGTACCTCCCAATATAAATGTATGGAGTGTAATTTGCAACTGAAAACAACTTTGTGTTCCCAACAATCTAGTTTTATGTCGGCTTCCACACACAATTATCTCTCAGATCTGAGCATGTGGAGAGTCGTTTGTTCATCTAGCACAAAGGGAACGGTTTGCAGGTGAAACTTTTACTCTGGTTTCTCAGCCTTTTTCACAGTACCGGTATGGAGATCCTACAGTTATCACATTAAAATCGATTTGGACCTAGTACCTCCCGATATAAATATATGGAATGTAGTTTGCAACTGAGAACAAGCTTTGTGTTCCCAACAAGCTAGGTGAAATACGGCTTCCACACACACTTATCTCTCAGAACTGAACATATGGAGAGACGTTCGTTCATCTAGCACAACGGGAACGGGTTGCAAGGGAAACATATAGTCTGGTTCCTCAGTCTGTTTCCTAGAGCCAAGTTGATGTTCCGGCAGTTTTCACTGTAAAACTGAGTTGGAGTTGTACCTCCAAATATATATTTATGGAGTGTTGTTTGCCACTGAAAAGAAAATTTGTATTCCTAACAAGCTATGTGAAGTTCGGGTTCACACACACTTTTCTCTAGAACTGAGCATGTGGAGAGACGTTCATTCATCTAGCACAAATGGAACGGGTTGCAGGAGAAACTTTTACTCTTGTTCCTCTGTCTGTTTCCTAGTGTTGAATTGATGTTCCTGTAGTTTTCACTGTAAAACTGAACTGAAGGTAGAACCTCCCCATATATATGTATGGAGTGTAGCTTGCAAATGAACAGAAATTTTCTATTCCTAACAAGTTATGTGAATTTCGGTTTCACACACACTTATCCCTAGAACTGAGCATGTGGAGAGAGCGATCATTCATCTACTACAAAGGGAACGGTTTGCAGGAGTAATTTTTACTCTGGATACTCAGACTGTTCTTAGTGCCTGTTTGATGTTCCTGCAGTTTTCACTGTAAAACCGAGTTGGATTTTTTACCTCCCCATATATATGTATGGAATTAAGTTTGCAAATGAAAAGAAATTTTGTGATCCCAGCAAACTACGTGAAAGACGGCTTTCACACACACTTATCTCTCAGAACTGAGCATGTGGAGAGACGTTCGTTCATCTAGCACAAAGGGAACGGTTTTCAGGAGAAACTATTACTCGTTTTTCTCTGTCTGTTTCCTAGTGCCGGTTTGAAGTTACTGCAGTTTTCAGTGTAAAACCGTGTTGGTGCTAGTAACTACCCATATATATGTATGGAGTGTCGTTTGCAACTGAAAAGTAATTTTGAGTTCCCAACAAGCTAGGTGAATGACGGCTTCCACACACACTTTTCTCTCAGAACTTAGCATGTGGAGGGTCGTTCGTTCCTCTAGCACAAATGGAACGGATATCAGGAGAAACTTTTACAATGGTTTCTCAGTCTATTTCCTTGTTCCTGTTTGAATTTCTTTCAGTTTTCACTGTAAAATCGTGTTGGAGCTTGTAATTCCCCGTATAAATATATGAAGTATAGTTTGAAACTGAAAAGAATTTTTGTGTTCCCTACAAGCAAGTTGAAAGTCGGCTTTCACACACACTTATCTCTCAGAACTGAGCTTATGGAGAGACGTTCGTTCATCTAGCACAAAGAGAACGGTTTGAAGAGAAAAATTTTGTGTGGTTTCTCAGTCTGATTCCTAGTGCCTAGTTGATGTTGCTGCAGTTTTCACTGTAAAACCGAGTTGGAGGTAGGACCTCCCCATATATATTTATGGACTGTATCTTGCAACTGAAAAGAATCTTTGTGTTGCCAAAAAGCTAAATGAAGGACGGATTTCACACACAATGAAATCTCATAACAGAGCATGTGGAGAGACATTCGTTCATCTAGCACAAAGTGAACTGTTTGCAGGAGAAAGTTTACTCTGGTTTCTCAGTCTGTTTCATAGTTTCAGTAAGAAGTTCCTCAAGTTTTCACTGTAGAAATGATTTGGAGGTAGTACATCTCCATATATAAGTATGAAGTGTAGCTTGCTACTGAAAAGAAACTTTGTGTTCCCAACAAACTAGGTGAAGGACGGCTTTCACACACACTTATCTCTCAGAACTGAGCATGTGGAGAGACGTTCGTTCATCTAGCACAAAAGGAATATGTTGCAGTAGACACTTTTACTCTGGTTTCTCAGTCTTTTTCTTAGTACCGTTTTGAAGATCCTACATTTTCACTTTAAAACCGAGTTGGAGCTAGTACATCCCCGTATGTATTTATGGAGTGTAGTTTGCAACTGAAAAGAAACTTTGTGTTCCCAACAAGCTATTTGAAAGACGGTTTTCACAAACACTTATCTCTGAGAACTGAGCATGTGGAGAGTCGTTCGTTCATCTAGCACAAAGGAAACGGTTTGCAGGAGAAACGTTTACACTGGTTTCTCACACTGTTTCCTAGTACATGGTTGAAGTTCCTGCAATTTTCACTGTAAAACCGAGTTGGAGCTACTACATCCCCGTAAATGTGTAAGGTTTATAGGTTGCAACTGAAAAGAAAATTTGTGTTCCCAGCAAGTTAAGTGAAGTTTGGCTTCTCACACACTTATCTCTTGAATTGAGCATGTGGAGAGACGTTCATTCATCAAGCACAAAGTGAAAGGTTTGCAGGAGAAACTATTACTCTGGTTTCTCAGTCTGTTTCCTAGTGCCGGTTGGATGTTACTGCAGTTTTCAGTGTAAAATCGACTTGGAGCCAGTACTTCCCCATATATATAAATGGATTGTAGTTTGCAACTGAAAAGTTAATTTCTGTTCCCAACAAACTAGTTGAAGGACGGATTCCACACAAACATCTCTCTCAGAACTGAGCATGTGGAGAGAAGTTCGTTCATCTAGCACAAATGGTACGGATTGCTGGAGAAATTTTTACTCTGGATTCTGAGGCTGTTTCCTAGTGCTTGTATTTTGTTCCTGCAATTTTCACTTTAAAACCGATTTGGAGCTTCTACCTCCCCATATATATGTATGGAGTTTAGTTTGCAACTGAAAAGTAATTTTTTGTTCCCAACAAGTCATATGAAGGACGGCTTTCACACACACTGATCTCTGAGAACTGAGCATGTGGAGAGACGTTCGTTCATGTAACAAAGAGGGAAAGGGTTGCAGGAGAAACTTTTAGTCTTGTTTCCCAGTATGTTTCCTGGTGCCGGTTTGAAGATCCTGCAGTTTTCACTTTAAAACCGAGTTGGTGATAGTACATCCCCGTATATATTTATGGAGTGTAGTTTGCAACTGAAAAGAAACTTTGTGTTCCCAACAAGCTATGTGAAAGACGGTTTTCACACACACTTATCTCTCAGAACTGAGCATGTGGAGAGTCGTTCATTCATCTAGCACAAAGGGAACGGGTTGCAGGAGAAACTTTTACTCTGGTTTCTCAGTCTGTTTCCTAGTGCCGGTTTGAAGTTACTGAAGATTTCAGTTTAAAATCTACTTGGAGCTAGTACCTTCCAATATAAATGTATGGAGTGTAGTTTGCAACTGAAAACTAGTATGTGTTCCCAACAAGCTAGGTGAATGACGGCTACCACACACACTTATCTCTCAGAATTGAGCATATGGAGAGACGTCCGTTCATCTAGCACAAATAGAACGAGTTGCAAGAGAAACATTTATTGTGGTATCTCAGTCTGTTTCCTAGTGCCTAGTTGATGTTCCTGCAGTTTTCACTGTAAAACAGAGTTGGAGGTAGAACATCCCCATATATATATATGGACTGTAGTTTGCAATTGAAAAGAAACTTTGTGTTCCCATCAAGCTAAATGAAGGACAGAGTTCACACACACTTATCTCTGAGAACTGAGCATTTGGAGTGACGTTCTTTCATCTAGCACAAAGGGAAAGATTTGCAGGAGAAACTTTTACTCTGGTTTCTCACCCTGTTTCCTAGTACCGGGTTGAAGTTCCTGCAATTTTCACTGTAAAACCGAGTTGGAGCTACTATATCCCCGTATATATGTATGGTGTATAGTTTGCAACTGAAAAGAAAATTTGTGTTCCCAGCAAGTTACTTGCAATTTGGCTTCTCACACACTTATCTCTTGAATTGAGCATGTGGAGAGACGTTCATTCATCTAGCACAAAGTGAACGGTTTGCAGGAGAAACTATTATTCTGGTTTCTCAGTCTGTTTCCTAGTGCCGGTTTGAAGTTACTGCAGTTTTCAGTGTAAAACCGAGTTGGAGCTAGTAATTACCCATATATATGTATGGAGTGTAGTTTGCAACTGAAAAGTAACTTTGTGTTCCCAACAAGCTATGTGAAGGACGGCTTTCACACACACTTATCTCTCAGAACTGAGCATGTGGAGAGAATTTCGTTCATCTAGCACAAAAGGAATATGTTGCAGGAGACACTTTTACTCTGGTTTCTCAGTCTTTTTCTTAGTACCGTTTTGAAGATCCTGCATTTTTCACTTTAAAACCGAGTTGGAGCTAGTACATCCCCGTATGTATTTATGGAGTGTAGTTTGCAACTGAAAAGAAACTTTGTGTTCCCAACAAGCTATGTGAAAGGCGGTTTTCAAACACACTTATCTCTAAGAACTGAGCATGTGGAGAGTCGTTCGTTCATCTAGCACAAAGGGAAAGGTTTGCAGGTGAAACTTTTACTCTGGTTTCTCAGTCTGTTTCCTAGTGCCGGTTTGAAGTTACTGAAGTTTTCAGTTTAAAATCGACTAGGAGCTAGTTCTTCCCAATATAAATGTATGGAGTGTAATTTGCAACTGAAAACAACTTTGTGTTCCCAACAATCTAGTTTTATGTCGGCTTCCACACACAATTATCTCTCAGATCTGAGCATGTGGAGAGTCGTTCGTTCATCTAGCACAAAGGGAACGGTTTGCAGGTGAAACTTTTACTCTGGTTTCTCAGCCTTTTTCACAGTACCGGTATGGAGATCCTACAGTTATCACATTAAAATCGATTTGGACCTAGTACCTCCCGATATAAATATATGGAATGTAGTTTGCAACTGAGAACAAGCTTTGTGTTCCCAACAAGCTAGGTGAAATACGGCTTCCACACACACTTATCTCTCAGAACTGAACATATGGAGAGACGTTCGTTCATCTAGCACAACGGGAACGGGTTGCAAGGGAAACATATAGTCTGGTTCCTCAGTCTGTTTCCTAGAGCCAAGTTGATGTTCCGGCAGTTTTCACTGTAAAACTGAGTTGGAGTTGTACCTCCAAATATATATTTATGGAGTGTTGTTTGCCACTGAAAAGAAAATTTGTATTCCTAACAAGCTATGTGAAGTTCGGGTTCACACACACTTTTCTCTAGAACTGAGCATGTGGAGAGACGTTCATTCATCTAGCACAAATGGAACGGGTTGCAGGAGAAACTTTTACTCTTGTTCCTCTGTCTGTTTCCTAGTGTCGAATTGATGTTCCTGTAGTTTTCACTGTAAAACTGAACTGAAGGTAGAACCTCCCCATATATATGTATGGAGTGTAGCTTGCAAATGAACAGAAATTTTCTATTCCTAACAAGTTATGTGAACTTCGGTTTCACACACACTTATCCCTAGAACTGAGCATGTGGAGAGAGCGATCATTCATCTACTACAAAGGGAACGGTTTTGCAGGAGTAATTTTTACTCTGGATACTCAGACTGTTCTTAGTGCCTGTTTGATGTTCCTGCAGTTTTCACTGTAAAACCGAGTTGGATTTTTTACCTCCCCATATATATGTATGGAATTAAGTTTGCAAATGAAAAGAAATTTTGTGATCCCAGCAAACTACGTGAAAGACGGCTTTCACACACACTTATCTCTCAGAACTGAGCATGTGGAGAGACGTTCGTTCATCTAGCACAAAGGGAACGGTTTTCAGGAGAAACTATTACTCGTTTTTCTCTGTCTGTTTCCTAGTGCCGGTTTGAAGTTACTGCAGTTTTCAGTGTAAAACCGTGTTGGTGCTAGTAACTACCCATATATATGTATGGAGTGTCGTTTGCAACTGAAAAGTAATTTTGAGTTCCCAACAAGCTAGGTGAATGACGGCTTCCACACACACTTTTCTCTCAGAACTTAGCATGTGGAGGGTCGTTCGTTCCTCTAGCACAAATGGAACGGATATCAGGAGAAACTTTTACAATGGTTTCTCAGTCTATTTCCTTGTTCCTGTTTGAATTTCTTTCAGTTTTCACTGTAAAATCGTGTTGGAGCTTGTAATTCCCCGTATAAATATATGAAGTATAGTTTGAAACTGAAAAGAATTTTTGTGTTCCCTACAAGCAAGTTGAAAGTCGGCTTTCACACACACTTATCTCTCAGAACTGAGCTTATGGAGAGACGTTCGTTCATCTAGCACAAAGAGAACGGTTTGAAGAGAAAAATTTTGTGTGGTTTCTCAGTCTGATTCCTAGTGCCTAGTTGATGTTGCTGCAGTTTTCACTGTAAAACCGAGTTGGAGGTAGGACCTCCCCATATATATTTATGGACTGTATCTTGCAACTGAAAAGAATCTTTGTGTTGCCAAAAAGCTAAATGAAGGACGGATTTCACACACAATGAAATCTCATAACAGAGCATGTGGAGAGACATTCGTTCATCTAGCACAAAGTGAACTGTTTGCAGGAGAAAGTTTACTCTGGTTTCTCAGTCTGTTTCATAGTTTCAGTAAGAAGTTCCTCAAGTTTTCACTGTAGAAATGATTTGGAGGTAGTACATCTCCATATATAAGTATGAAGTGTAGCTTGCTACTGAAAAGAAACTTTGTGTTCCCAACAAACTAGGTGAAGGACGGCTTTCACACACACTTATCTCTCAGAACTGAGCATGTGGAGAGACGTTCGTTCATCTAGCACAAAAGGAATATGTTGCAGTAGACACTTTTACTCTGGTTTCTCAGTCTTTTTCTTAGTACCGTTTTGAAGATCCTACATTTTCACTTTAAAACCGAGTTGGAGCTAGTACATCCCCGTATGTATTTATGGAGTGTAGTTTGCAACTGAAAAGAAACTTTGTGTTCCCAACAAGCTATTTGAAAGACGGTTTTCACAAACACTTATCTCTGAGAACTGAGCATGTGGAGAGTCGTTCGTTCATCTAGCACAAAGGAAACGGTTTGCAGGAGAAACGTTTACACTGGTTTCTCACACTGTTTCCTAGTACATGGTTGAAGTTCCTGCAATTTTCACTGTAAAACCGAGTTGGAGCTACTACATCCCCGTAAATGTGTAAGGTTTATAGGTTGCAACTGAAAAGAAAATTTGTGTTCCCAGCAAGTTAAGTGAAGTTTGGCTTCTCACACACTTATCTCTTGAATTGAGCATGTGGAGAGACGTTCATTCATCAAGCACAAAGTGAAAGGTTTGCAGGAGAAACTATTACTCTGGTTTCTCAGTCTGTTTCCTAGTGCCGGTTGGATGTTACTGCAGTTTTCAGTGTAAAATCGACTTTGAGTCATTACTTCCCCATATATATAAATGGATTGTAGTTTGCAACTGAAAAGTTAATTTCTGTTCCCAACAAACTAGTTGAAGGACGGATTCCACACAAACATCTCTCTCAGAACTGAGCATGTGGAGAGAAGTTCGTTCATCTAGCACAAATGGTACGGATTGCTGGAGAAATTTTTACTCTGGATTCTGAGGCTGTTTCCTAGTGCTTGTATTTTGTTCCTGCAATTTTCACTTTAAAACCGATTTGGAGCTTCTACCTCCCCATATATATGTATGGAGTTTAGTTTGCAACTGAAAAGTAATTTTTGTTCCCAACAAGTCATATGAAGGACGGCTTTCACACACACTGATCTCTGAGAACTGAGCATGTGGAGAGACGTTCGTTCATGTAACAAAGAGGGAAAGGGTTGCAGGAGAAACTTTTAGTCTTGTTTCCCAGTATGTTTCCTGGTGCCGGTTTGAAGATCCTGCAGTTTTCACTTTAAAACCGAGTTGGTGATAGTACATCCCCGTATATATTTATGGAGTGTAGTTTGCAACTGAAAAGAAACTTTGTGTTCCCAACAAGCTATGTGAAAGACGGTTTTCACACACACTTATCTCTCAGAACTGAGCATGTGGAGAGTCGTTCATTCATCTAGCACAAAGGGAACGGGTTGCAGGAGAAACTTTTACTCTGGTTTCTCAGTCTGTTTCCTAGTGCCGGTTTGAAGTTACTGAAGATTTCAGTTTAAAATCTACTTGGAGCTAGTACCTTCCAATATAAATGTATGGAGTGTAGTTTGCAACTGAAAACTAGTATGTGTTCCCAACAAGCTAGGTGAATGACGGCTACCACACACACTTATCTCTCAGAATTGAGCATATGGAGAGACGTCCGTTCATCTAGCACAAATAGAACGAGTTGCAAGAGAAACATTTATTGTGGTATCTCAGTCTGTTTCCTAGTGCCTAGTTGATGTTCCTGCAGTTTTCACTGTAAAACAGAGTTGGAGGTAGAACATCCCCATATATATATATGGACTGTAGTTTGCAATTGAAAAGAAACTTTGTGTTCCCATCAAGCTAAATGAAGGACAGAGTTCACACACACTTATCTCTGAGAACTGAGCATTTGGAGTGACGTTCTTTCATCTAGCACAAAGGGAAAGATTTGCAGGAAAAACTTTTATTCTGGTTTCTCACCCTGTTTCCTAGTACCGGGTTGAAGTTCCTGCAATTTTCACTGTAAAACCGAGTTGGAGCTACTATATCCCCGTATATATGTATGGTGTATAGTTTGCAACTGAAAAGAAAATTTGTGTTCCCAGCAAGTTACTTGCAATTTGGCTTCTCACACACTTATCTCTTGAATTGAGCATGTGGAGAGACGTTCATTCATCTAGCACAAAGTGAACGGTTTGCAGGAGAAACTATTATTCTGGTTTCTCAGTCTGTTTCCTAGTGCCGGTTTGAAGTTACTGCAGTTTTCAGTGTAAAACCGAGTTGGAGCTAGTAATTACTCATATATATGTATGGAGTGTAGTTTGCAACTGAAAAGAAACTTTGTGTTCCCAACAAGCTATGTGAAGGACGGCTTTCACACACACTTATCTCTCAGAACTGAGCATGTGGAGAGAATTTCGTTCATCTAGCACAAAAGGAATATGTTGCAGGAGACACTTTTACTCTGGTTTCTCAGTCTTTTTCTTAGTACCGTTTTGAAGATCCTGCATTTTTCACTTTAAAACCGAGTTGGAGCTAGTACATCCCCGTATGTATTTATGGAGTGTAGTTTGCAACTGAAAAGAAACTTTGTGTTCCCAACAAGCTATGTGAAAGGCGGTTTTCAAACACACTTATCTCTAAGAACTGAGCATGTGGAGAGTCGTTCGTTCATCTAGCACAAAGGGAAAGGTTTGCAGGTGAAACTTTTACTCTGGTTTCTCAGTCTGTTTCCTAGTG
This sequence comes from Camelus ferus, assembly GCF_009834535.1. NCBI lineage: Eukaryota > Metazoa > Chordata > Mammalia > Artiodactyla > Camelidae > Camelus > Camelus ferus. Next base: position 645,043 of record NC_045731.1, on the reverse strand, counting down.
CCGGTTTGAAGTTACTGAAGTTTTCAGTTTAAAATCGACTAGGAGCTAGTACTTCCCAATATAAATGTATGGAGTGTAATTTGCAACTGAAAACAACTTTGTGTTCCCAACAATCTAGTTTTATGTCGGCTTCCACACACAATTATCTCTCAGATCTGAGCATGTGGAGAGTCGTTCGTTCATCTAGCACAAAGGGAACGGTTTGCAGGTGAAACTTTTACTCTGGTTTCTCAGCCTTTTTCACAGTACCGGTATGGAGATCCTACAGTTATCACATTAAAATCGATTTGGACCTAGTACCTCCCGATATAAATATATGGAATGTAGTTTGCAACTGAGAACAAGCTTTGTGTTCCCAACAAGCTAGGTGAAATACGGCTTCCACACACACTTATCTCTGAGAACTGAACATATGGAGAGACGTTCGTTCATCTAGCACAACGGGAACGGGTTGCAAGGGAAACATATAGTCTGGTTCCTCAGTCTGTTTCCTAGAGCCAAGTTGATGTTCCGGCAGTTTTCACTGTAAAACTGAGTTGGAGTTGTACCTCCAAATATATATTTATGGAGTGTTGTTTGCCACTGAAAAGAAAATTTGTATTCCTAACAAGCTATGTGAAGTTCGGGTTCACACACACTTTTCTCTAGAACTGAGCATGTGGAGAGACGTTCATTCATCTAGCACAAATGGAACGGGTTGCAGGAGAAACTTTTACTCTTGTTCCTCTGTCTGTTTCCTAGTGTCGAATTGATGTTCCTGTAGTTTTCACTGTAAAACTGAACTGAAGGTAGAACCTCCCCATATATATTTATGGACTGTAGTTTGCAAATGAAAAGAATCTTTGTGTTCCCAACAAGCTAAATGAAGGACTTAGTTCACACTCACTTATCTCTTAGAACAGAGCATGTGGAGTGACGTTCTTTCATCTAGCACAAAGGGAAAGTTTTGCAGGAGAAACTTTTACTCTGGTTTCTCACCCTAATTCCTAGTACCGGGTTGAAGTTCCTGCAATTTTCACTGTAAAACCGAGTTCGTGCTACTACTTCCTCATATATGTGTATGGTTTATAGTTTGCAACTGAAAAGAAAATTTGTGTTCCCAGCAAGTTACGTGAATTTTGGCTTCCCACACACTTATCTCTTGAATTGAGCATGTGGAGAGAAGTTCATTCATCTGGCACAAAATGAACGGTTTGCAGGAGAAACTATTACTCTGATTTCTCAGTCTGTTTCCTAGTGCCGGTTTGAAGTTTCTGCAGTTTTCAGTGTAAAACCGAGTTGGAGCTAGTAACTACCCATATATATGTATGGAGTGTAGTTTGCAACTGAAAAGAAACTTTGTGTTCCCAACAAGCTATGTGAAAGGCGGTTTTCAAACACACTTATGTTTGAGAACTGAGCATGTGGAGAGTCGTTCGTTCATCTAGCACAAAGGGAACGGTTTGCAGGAGAAACGTTTACACTGGTTTCTCACACTGTTTGCTAGTACATGGTTGAAGTTCCTGCAATTTTCACTGTAAAACCGAGTTGGAGCTACTACATCCCCGTAAATGTGTATGGTTTATAGGTTGCAACTGAAAAGAAAATTTGTGTTCCCAGCAAGTTAAGTGAAGTTTGGCTTCTCACACACTTATCTCTTGAATTGAGCATGTGGAGAGACGTTCATTCATCAAGCACAAAGTGAAAGGTTTGCAGGAGAAACTATTACTCTGGTTTCTCAGTCTGTTTCCTAGTGCCGGTTGGATGTTACTGCAGTTTTCAGTGTAAAATCGACTTGGAGCCAGTACTTCCCCATATATATAAATGGATTGTAGTTTGCAACTGAAAAGTAAATTTCTGTTCCCAACAAACTAGTTGAAGGACGGATTCCACACAAACATCTCTCTCAGAACTGAGCATGTGGAGAGAAGTTCGTTCATCTAGCACAAATGGTACGGATTGCTGGAGAAATTTTTACTCTGGATTCTGAGGCTGTTTCCTAGTGCTTGTATTTTGTTCCTGCAATTTTCACTTTAAAACCGATTTGGAGCTTCTACCTCCCCATATATATGTATGGAGTTTAGTTTGCAACTGAAAAGTAATTTTTTGTTCCCAACAAGTCATATGAAGGACGGCTTTCACACACACTGATCTCTGAGAACTGAGCATGTGGAGAGACGTTCGTTCATGTAACAAAGAGGGAAAGGGTTGCAGGAGAAACTTTTAGTCTTGTTTCCCAGTATGTTTCCTGGTGCCGGTTTGAAGATCCTGCAGTTTTCACTTTAAAACCGAGTTGGTGATAGTACATCCCCGTATATATTTATGGAGTGTAGTTTGCAACTGAAAAGAAACTTTGTGTTCCCAACAAGCTATGTGAAAGACGGTTTTCACACACACTTATCTCTCAGAACTGAGCATGTGGAGAGTCGTTCATTCATCTAGCACAAAGGGAACGGGTTGCAGGAGAAACTTTTACTCTGGTTTCTCAGTCTGTTTCCTAGTGCCGGTTTGAAGTTACTGAAGATTTCAGTTTAAAATCTACTTGGAGCTAGTACCTTCCAATATAAATGTATGGAGTGTAGTTTGCAACTGAAAACTAGTATGTGTTCCCAACAAGCTAGGTGAATGACGGCTACCACACACACTTATCTCTCAGAATTGAGCATATGGAGAGACGTCCGTTCATCTAGCACAAATAGAACGAGTTGCAAGAGAAACATTTATTGTGGTATCTCAGTCTGTTTCCTAGTGCCTAGTTGATGTTCCTGCAGTTTTCACTGTAAAACAGAGTTGGAGGTAGAACATCCCCATATATATTTATGGACTGTAGTTTGCAACTGAAAAGAAACTTTGTGTTCCCATCAAGCTAAATGAAGGACAGAGTTCACACACACTTATCTCTGAGAACTGAGCATTTGGAGTGACGTTCTTTCATCTAGCACAAAGGGAATGGTTTGCAGGAGAAACTTTTACTCTGGTTTCTCACCCTGTTTCCTAGTACCGGGTTGAAGTTCCTGCAATTTTCACTGTAAAACCGAGTTGGAGCTACTATATCCCCGTATATATGTATGGTGTATAGTTTGCAACTGAAAAGAAAATTTGTGTTCCCAGCAAGTTACGTGCAATTTGGCTTCTCACACACTTATCTCTTGAATTGAGCATGTGGAGAGACGTTCATTCATCTAGCACAAAGTGAACGGTTTGCAGGAGAAACTATTATTCTGGTTTCTCAGTCTGTTTCCTAGTGCCGGTTTGAAGTTACTGCAGTTTTCAGTGTAAAACCGAGTTGGAGCTAGTAACTACCCATATATATGTATGGAGTGTAGTTTGCAACTGAAAAGTAACTTTGTGTTCCCAACAAGCTATGTGAAGGACGGCTTTCACACACACTTATCTCTCAGAACTGAGCATGTGGAGAGAAGTTCGTTCATCTAGCACAAAAGGAATATGTTGCAGGAGACACTTTTACTCTGGTTTCTCAGTCTTTTTCTTAGTACCGTTTTGAAGATCCTGCATTTTTCACTTTAAAACCGAGTTGGAGCTAGTACATCCCCGTATGTATTTATGGAGTGTAGTTTGCAACTGAAAAGAAACTTTGTGTTCCCAACAAGCTATGTGAAAGGCGGTTTTCAAACACACTTATCTCTGAGAACTGAGCATGTGGAGAGTCGTTCGTTCATCTAGCACAAAGGGAAAGGTTTGCAGGTGAAACTTTTACTCTGGTTTCTCAGTCTGTTTCCTAGTGCCGGTTTGAAGTTACTGAAGTTTTCAGTTTAAAATCGACTAGGAGCTAGTACCTCCCAATATAAATGTATGGAGTGTAATTTGCAACTGAAAACAACTTTGTGTTCCCAACAATCTAGTTTTATGTCGGCTTCCACACACAATTATCTCTCAGATCTGAGCATGTGGAGAGTCGTTCGTTCATCTAGCACAAAGGGAACGGTTTGCAGGTGAAACTTTTACTCTGGTTTCTCAGCCTTTTTCACAGTACCGGTATGGAGATCCTACAGTTATCACATTAAAATCGATTTGGACCTAGTACCTCCCGATATAAATATATGGAGTGTAGTTTGCAACTGAGAACAAGCTTTGTGTTCCCAACAAGCTAGGTGAAATACGGCTTCCACACACACTTTTTTCTCAGAACTTAGCATGTGGAGGATCGTTCGTTCCTCTAGCACAAATGGAACGGATATCAGGAGAAACTTTTACAATGGTTTCTCAGTCTATTTCCTAGTTCCTGTTTGAATTTCTTTCAGTTTTCACTGTAAAATCGTGTTGGAGCTTGTAATTCCCCGTATAAATATATGAAGTATTGTTTGAAACTGAAAAGAATTTTTGTGTTCCCTACAAGCAAGTTGAAAGTCGGCTTTCACACACACTTATCTCTCAGAACTGAGCTTATGGAGAGACGTTCGTTCATCTAGCACAAAGAGAACGGTTTGAAGAGAAAAATTTTGTGTGGTTTCTCAGTCTGATTCCTAGTGCCTAGTTGATGTTGCTGCAGTTTTCACTGTAAAACCGAGTTGGAGGTAGGACCTCCCCATATATATTTATGGACTGTATCTTGCAACTGAAAAGAATCTTTGTGTTGCCAAAAAGCTAAATGAAGGACGGATTTCACACACAATGAAATCTCATAACAGAGCATGTGGAGAGACATTCGTTCATCTAGCACAAAGTGAACTGTTTGCAGGAGAAAGTTTACTCTGGTTTCTCAGTCTGTTTCATACTTTCAGTAAGAAGTTCCTCAAGTTTTCACTGTAGAAATGATTTGGAGGTAGTACATCCCCATATATAAGTATGAAGTGTAGTTTGCTACTGAAAAGAAACTTTGTGTTCCCAACAAACTAGGTGAAGGACGGCTTTCACACACACTTATCTCTCAGAACTGAGCATGTGGAGAGAAGTTCGTTCATCTAGCACAAAAGGAATATGTTGCAGGAGACACTTTTACTCTGGTTTCTCAGTCTTTTTCTTAGTACCGTTTTGAAGATCCTACAATTTCACTTTAAAACCGAGTTGGAACTAGTACATCCCCGTATGAATTTATGGAGTGTAGTTTGCAACTGAAAAGAAACTTTGTGTTCCCAACAAGTTATTTGAAAGACGGTTTTCACACACACTTATCTCTGAGAACTGAGCATGTGGAGAGAAGTTCTTTCATCTAGCACTAATGGTACGGATTGCTGGAGAAATCTTTACTCTGGAATCTCAGTCTGTTTCCTAGTGCCTGAATTATGTTCCTGCAGTTTTCACTGTAAAACCGATTTGGAGCTTGTACCTCCCCATATATGTATGGATTGTAGTTTGCCACTGAAAAAAATTTTTGTGTTCCCCACAAGGAAGTTGAAAGACGGCTTTCACAAACACTTATCTCTCAGAATTGAGCATATGGAGAGACGTTCATTCATCTAGCACAAAGAGAACTGGTTGCAAGAGAAACATTTAGTCTTGTTTCTCAGTCTGTTTCCTAGTGCCTAGTTGATGTTCCTGCAGTTTTCACTGTAAAACCGAGTTGGAGGTAGAACCTCCCCATATATATTTATGGACTGTAGTTTGCAAATGAAAAGAATCTTTGTGTTCCCAACAAGCTAAATGAAGGACTTAGTTCACACTCACTTATCTCTTAGAACAGAGCATGTGGAGTGACGTTCTTTCATCTAGCACAAAGGGAAAGTTTTGCAGGAGAAACTTTTACTCTGGTTTCTCACCCTAATTCCTAGTACCGGGTTGAAGTTCCTGCAATTTTCACTGTAAAACCGAGTTCTTGCTACTACTTCCTCATATATGTGTATGGTTTATAGTTTGCAACTGAAAAGAAAATTTGTGTTCCCAGCAAGTTACGTGAATTTTGGCTTCCCACACACTTATCTCTTGAATTGAGCATGTGGAGAGAAGTTCATTCATCTGGCACAAAATGAACGGTTTGCAGGAGAAACTATTACTCTGATTTCTCAGTCTGTTTCCTAGTGCCGGTTTGAAGTTTCTGCAGTTTTCAGTGTAAAACCGAGTTGGAGCTAGTAACTACCCATATATATGTATGGAGTGTAGTTTGCAACTGAAAAGAAACTTTGTGTTCCCAACAAGCTATGTGAAAGGCGGTTTTCAAACACACTTATGTTTGAGAACTGAGCATGTGGAGAGTCGTTCGTTCATCTAGCACAAAGGGAACGGTTTGCAGGAGAAACGTTTACACTGGTTTCTCACACTGTTTGCTAGTACATGGTTGAAGTTCCTGCAATTTTCACTGTAAAACCGAGTTGGAGCTACTACATCCCCGTAAATGTGTATGGTTTATAGGTTGCAACTGAAAAGAAAATTTGTGTTCCCAGCAAGTTAAGTGAAGTTTGGCTTCTCACACACTTATCTCTTGAATTGAGCATGTGGAGAGACGTTCATTCATCAAGCACAAAGTGAAAGGTTTGCAGGAGAAACTATTACTCTGGTTTCTCAGTCTGTTTCCTAGTGCCGGTTGGATGTTACTGCAGTTTTCAGTGTAAAATCGACTTGGAGCCAGTACTTCCCCATATATATAAATGGATTGTAGTTTGCAACTGAAAAGTAAATTTCTGTTCCCAACAAACTAGTTGAAGGACGGATTCCACACAAACATCTCTCTCAGAACTGAGCATGTGGAGAGAAGTTCGTTCATCTAGCACAAATGGTACGGATTGCTGGAGAAATTTTTACTCTGGATTCTGAGGCTGTTTCCTAGTGCTTGTATTTTGTTCCTGCAATTTTCACTTTAAAACCGATTTGGAGCTTCTACCTCCCCATATATATGTATGGAGTTTAGTTTGCAACTGAAAAGTAATTTTTTGTTCCCAACAAGTCATATGAAGGACGGCTTTCACACACACTGATCTCTGAGAACTGAGCATGTGGAGAGACGTTCGTTCATGTAACAAAGAGGGAAAGGGTTGCAGGAGAAACTTTTAGTCTTGTTTCCCAGTATGTTTCCTGGTGCCGGTTTGAAGATCCTGCAGTTTTCACTTTAAAACCGAGTTGGTGATAGTACATCCCCGTATATATTTATGGAGTGTAGTTTGCAACTGAAAAGAAACTTTGTGTTCCCAACAAGCTATGTGAAAGACGGTTTTCACACACACTTATCTCTCAGAACTGAGCATGTGGAGAGTCGTTCATTCATCTAGCACAAAGGGAACGGGTTGCAGGAGAAACTTTTACTCTGGTTTCTCAGTCTGTTTCCTAGTGCCGGTTTGAAGTTACTGAAGATTTCAGTTTAAAATCTACTTGGAGCTAGTACCTTCCAATATAAATGTATGGAGTGTAGTTTGCAACTGAAAACTAGTATGTGTTCCCAACAAGCTAGGTGAATGACGGCTACCACACACACTTATCTCTCAGAATTGAGCATATGGAGAGACGTCCGTTCATCTAGCACAAATAGAACGAGTTGCAAGAGAAACATTTATTGTGGTATCTCAGTCTGTTTCCTAGTGCCTAGTTGATGTTCCTGCAGTTTTCACTGTAAAACAGAGTTGGAGGTAGAACATCCCCATATATATTTATGGACTGTAGTTTGCAACTGAAAAGAAACTTTGTGTTCCCATCAAGCTAAATGAAGGACAGAGTTCACACACACTTATCTCTGAGAACTGAGCATTTGGAGTGACGTTCTTTCATCTAGCACAAAGGGAATGGTTTGCAGGAGAAACTTTTACTCTGGTTTCTCACCCTGTTTCCTAGTACCGGGTTGAAGTTCCTGCAATTTTCACTGTAAAACCGAGTTGGAGCTACTATATCCCCGTATATATGTATGGTGTATAGTTTGCAACTGAAAAGAAAATTTGTGTTCCCAGCAAGTTACGTGCAATTTGGCTTCTCACACACTTATCTCTTGAATTGAGCATGTGGAGAGACGTTCATTCATCTAGCACAAAGTGAACGGTTTGCAGGAGAAACTATTATTCTGGTTTCTCAGTCTGTTTCCTAGTGCCGGTTTGAAGTTACTGCAGTTTTCAGTGTAAAACCGAGTTGGAGCTAGTAACTACCCATATATATGTATGGAGTGTAGTTTGCAACTGAAAAGTAACTTTGTGTTCCCAACAAGCTATGTGAAGGACGGCTTTCACACACACTTATCTCTCAGAACTGAGCATGTGGAGAGAAGTTCGTTCATCTAGCACAAAAGGAATATGTTGCAGGAGACACTTTTACTCTGGTTTCTCAGTCTTTTTCTTAGTACCGTTTTGAAGATCCTGCATTTTTCACTTTAAAACCGAGTTGGAGCTAGTACATCCCCGTTTGTATTTATGGAGTGTAGTTTGCAACTGAAAAGAAACTTTGTGTTCCCAACAAGCTATGTGAAAGGCGGTTTTCAAACACACTTATCTCTGAGAACTGAGCATGTGGAGAGTCGTTCGTTCATCTAGCACAAAGGGAAAGGTTTGCAGGTGAAACTTTTACTCTGGTTTCTCAGTCTGTTTCCTAGTGCCGGTTTGAAGTTACTGAAGTTTTCAGTTTAAAATCGACTAGGAGCTAGTACCTCCCAATATAAATGTATGGAGTGTAATTTGCAACTGAAAACAACTTTGTGTTCCCAACAATCTAGTTTTATGTCGGCTTCCACACACAATTATCTCTCAGATCTGAGCATGTGGAGAGTCGTTCGTTCATCTAGCACAAAGGGAACGGTTTGCAGGTGAAACTTTTACTCTGGTTTCTCAGCCTTTTTCACAGTACCGGTATGGAGATCCTACAGTTATCACATTAAAATCGATTTGGACCTAGTACCTCCCGATATAAATATATGGAGTGTAGTTTGCAACTGAGAACAAGCTTTGTGTTCCCAACAAGCTAGGTGAAATACGGCTTCCACACACACTTTTTTCTCAGAACTTAGCATGTGGAGGATCGTTCGTTCCTCTAGCACAAATGGAACGGATATCAGGAGAAACTTTTACAATGGTTTCTCAGTCTATTTCCTAGTTCCTGTTTGAATTTCTTTCAGTTTTCACTGTAAAATCGTGTTGGAGCTTGTAATTCCCCGTATAAATATATGAAGTATTGTTTGAAACTGAAAAGAATTTTTGTGTTCCCTACAAGCAAGTTGAAAGTCGGCTTTCACACACACTTATCTCTCAGAACTGAGCTTATGGAGAGACGTTCGTTCATCTAGCACAAAGAGAACGGTTTGAAGAGAAAAATTTTGTGTGGTTTCTCAGTCTGATTCCTAGTGCCTAGTTGATGTTGCTGCAGTTTTCACTGTAAAACCGAGTTGGAGGTAGGACCTCCCCATATATATTTATGGACTGTATCTTGCAACTGAAAAGAATCTTTGTGTTGCCAAAAAGCTAAATGAAGGACGGATTTCACACACAATGAAATCTCATAACAGAGCATGTGGAGAGACATTCGTTCATCTAGCACAAAGTGAACTGTTTGCAGGAGAAAGTTTACTCTGGTTTCTCAGTCTGTTTCATACTTTCAGTAAGAAGTTCCTCAAGTTTTCACTGTAGAAATGATTTGGAGGTAGTACATCCCCATATATAAGTATGAAGTGTAGTTTGCTACTGAAAAGAAACTTTGTGTTCCCAACAAACTAGGTGAAGGACGGCTTTCACACACACTTATCTCTCAGAACTGAGCATGTGGAGAGAAGTTCGTTCATCTAGCACAAAAGGAATATGTTGCAGGAGACACTTTTACTCTGGTTTCTCAGTCTTTTTCTTAGTACCGTTTTGAAGATCCTACAATTTCACTTTAAAACCGAGTTGGAACTAGTACATCCCCGTATGAATTTATGGAGTGTAGTTTGCAACTGAAAAGAAACTTTGTGTTCCCAACAAGTTATTTGAAAGACGGTTTTCACACACACTTATCTCTGAGAACTGAGCATGTGGAGAGAAGTTCTTTCATCTAGCACTAATGGTACGGATTGCTGGAGAAATCTTTACTCTGGAATCTCAGTCTGTTTCCTAGTGCCTGAATTATGTTCCTGCAGTTTTCACTGTAAAACCGATTTGGAGCTTGTACCTCCCCATATATATGTATGGATTGTAGTTTGCCACTGAAAAAAATTTTTGTGTTCCCCACAAGGAAGTTGAAAGACGGCTTTCACAAACACTTATCTCTCAGAATTGAGCATATGGAGAGACGTTCATTCATCTAGCACAAAGAGAACTGGTTGCAAGAGAAACATTTAGTCTTGTTTCTCAGTCTGTTTCCTAGTGCCTAGTTGATGTTCCTGCAGTTTTCACTGTAAAACCGAGTTGGAGGTAGAACCTCCCCATATATATTTATGGACTGTAGTTTGCAAATGAAAAGAATCTTTGTGTTCCCAACAAGCTAAATGAAGGACTTAGTTCACACTCACTTATCTCTTAGAACAGAGCATGTGGAGTGACGTTCTTTCATCTAGCACAAAGGGAAAGTTTTGCAGGAGAAACTTTTACTCTGGTTTCTCACCCTAATTCCTAGTACCGGGTTGAAGTTCCTGCAATTTTCACTGTAAAACCGAGTTCTTGCTACTACTTCCTCATATATGTGTATGGTTTATAGTTTGCAACTGAAAAGAAAATTTGTGTTCCCAGCAAGTTACGTGAATTTTGGCTTCCCACACACTTATCTCTTGAATTGAGCATGTGGAGAGAAGTTCATTCATCTGGCACAAAATGAACGGTTTGCAGGAGAAACTATTACTCTGATTTCTCAGTCTGTTTCCTAGTGCCGGTTTGAAGTTTCTGCAGTTTTCAGTGTAAAACCGAGTTGGAGCTAGTAACTACCCATATATATGTATGGAGTGTAGTTTGCAACTGAAAAGAAACTTTGTGTTCCCAACAAGCTATGTGAAAGGCGGTTTTCAAACACACTTATGTTTGAGAACTGAGCATGTGGAGAGTCGTTCGTTCATCTAGCACAAAGGGAACGGTTTGCAGGAGAAACGTTTACACTGGTTTCTCACACTGTTTGCTAGTACATGGTTGAAGTTCCTGCAATTTTCACTGTAAAACCGAGTTGGAGCTACTACATCCCCGTAAATGTGTATGGTTTATAGGTTGCAACTGAAAAGAAAATTTGTGTTCCCAGCAAGTTAAGTGAAGTTTGGCTTCTCACACACTTATCTCTTGAATTGAGCATGTGGAGAGACGTTCATTCATCAAGCACAAAGTGAAAGGTTTGCAGGAGAAACTATTACTCTGGTTTCTCAGTCTGTTTCCTAGTGCCGGTTGGATGTTACTGCAGTTTTCAGTGTAAAATCGACTTGGAGCCAGTACTTCCCCATATATATAAATGGAATGTAGTTTGCAACTGAAAAGTAAATTTCTGTTCCCAACAAACTAGTTGAAGGACGGATTCCACACAAACATCTCTCTCAGAACTGAGCATGTGGAGAGAAGTTCGTTCATCTAGCACAAATGGTACGGATTGCTGGAGAAATTTTTACTCTGGATTCTGAGGCTGTTTCCTAGTGCTTGTATTTTGTTCCTGCAATTTTCACTTTAAAACCGATTTGGAGCTTCTACCTCCCCATATATATGTATGGAGTTTAGTTTGCAACTGAAAAGTAATTTTTTGTTCCCAACAAGTCATATGAAGGACGGCTTTCACACACACTGATCTCTGAGAACTGAGCATGTGGAGAGACGTTCGTTCATGTAACAAAGAGGGAAAGGGTTGCAGGAGAAACTTTTAGTCTTGTTTCCCAGTATGTTTCCTGGTGCAGGTTTGAAGATCCTGCAGTTTTCACTTTAAAACCGAGTTGGTGATAGTACATCCCCGTATATATTTATGGAGTGTAGTTTGCAACTGAAAAGAAACTTTGTGTTCCCAACAAGCTATTTGAAAGACGGTTTTCACACACCCTTATCTTTCAGAACTGAGCTTGTGGAGAGACGTTTGTTCATCTAGCACAAAGGGAAATGTTTGCAGGAGAAAGTATGACTCTTTATTCTCAGTCTGTTTCCTAGTGCCGGTTTGAAGTTACTGCAGATTCAAGTGTAAAATCGAGTTGGAGCTAGTAACAACCCATATAATTGTATGTAGTGTAGTTTGAAGCTGAAACGAAACTATGTGTTCCCAACAAGCATTGTGAAGGACGGCTTTCACACACAATTATCTCTCAGATCTGAGCATGTGGAGAGACATTCGTTCATCTAGCACAAAATGAACTGTTTGCAGGAGAAAGTTTACTCTGGTTTCTCAGTCTGTTTCATAGTGTCGATAAAATGTTCCTCCAGATTTCACTGTAGAAACGATTTGGAGCTAGTACATCCCCATATACATATATGGAGTGTAGTTTGCTACTGAAAAGAAAATTTGTGTTTCCAACAAGCTAGGTGAAGGACGGCTTTCACACACACATATCTCTCAGAACGGAGCATGTGGAGTGACGTTCGTTCATCTAGCACAAAGGGAACGGGTTGCAGGAGAAACATTTTTTCTGGTTTCTCAGTCTCTTTCCTAGTGCCAAGTTGATGTTTTTGCATTTTTCACTGTAAACCCGAGTTGAAGCTATTACATACACATATATATGTATGGAGTGTACTTTGCAACTGAAAAGAAATTTTGTATTCCTAACAAGTTATGTGAACTTCGGGTTCACACTCACTTATCCCTAGAACTGAGCATGTGGAGAGACGTTCATTCATCTAGTATAAAGGGAACGGTTTGCAGGAGTAATTTTTACTCTGGATACTCAGATTGTTCTTAGTGCCTGTTTGATGTTCCTGCAGTTTTCACTGTAAAACAGAGTTGGATTTTTTTCCTCCCCATATATATGTATGGAATTAAATTTGCAACTGAAAAGAAATTTTGTGATCCCAGCAAAATACGTGAAGGACTGCTTTCACACACACTTATCTCTCAGAACTGAGCATGTGGAGGGACGTTCGTTCATCTAGCACAAAGGGAACGGTTTGTAGGAGAAACTAATATCCTTTTTTCTCAGTCTGTTTCCTAGTGCCAGTTTGAAGTTACTGCAGTTTTCAGTGTAAAACCGAGTTGGAGCTATTAACTACCCGTATATATGTATGGAGTGTAGTTTGCAACTGAAGAGTAATTTAGTGTTCCCAACAAGCTATGTGAAGGAAGGCTTTCACACACACTTATCTCTCAGAACTGAGCATATGGAGAGACGTTCGTTCATCTAGCACAAAGGAATATGTTGCAGGGGACACTTTTACTCTGGTTTCTCAGTCTGTTTCATAGTGTCGGTAAGAAGTTCCTCCAGTTTTCACTGTAGAATTGTTTTGGAGGTAGTACATCCCCATATATATGTATGAAGTGTAGTTTGCTACTGAAAAGAAACTTTGTGTTCCCAAAAAACTAGGTGAAGGACGGCTTTCACTCACACTTATCTCTCAGAAATGAGCATGTGGAGAGACGTTGGTTCATCTATCACAATGGGAACGGTTTGCAAGAGAAACAATTAGTCTGGTTTCTCAGTCTCTTTCCTAGTGCCAAGTTGATGTTTTTGCAGTTTTCCTTGTAAACACGAGTTGGAGCTATTACCTCCACATATATATGTATGGATTGTAGTTTGCAACTGAAAAGAAAATGTGTATTCCTAACAAGCAAGGTGAAGTTCGGCTTCACACACAATTATCTCTAGAACTGATCATGTGGAAAGAAGTTCATTCATCTAACACAAATAGTACGGATTGCTGGAGAAATTTTTACTCTGGATTCTGAGGCTTTTTCCTAGTGCTTCTATTTTGTTCCTGCAATTTTCACTTTAAAACCGATTTGGAGCTTCTACGTCCCCATATATATGTATGGAGTTTAGTTTGCAACTGAAAAGTAATTTTTTGTTCCCAACAAGTCATATGAAGGACGGCTTTCACACACACTGATCTCTGAGAACTGAGCATGTGGAGAGACGTTCGTTCATGTAACAAAGAGGGAAAGGGTTGCAGGAGAAACTTTTAGTCTTGTTCCCAGTATGTTTCCTGGTGCCGGTTTGAAGATCCTGCAGTTTTCACTTTAAAACCGAGTTGGTGATATTACATCCCCGTATATATTTATGGAGTGTAGTTTGCAACTGAAAAGAAACTTTGTGTTCCCAACAAGCTATGTGAAGGACGGTTTTCACACACACTTATCTCTCAGAACTGAGCATGTGGAGAGTCGTTCATTCATCTAGCACAAAGGGAACGGGTTGCAGGAGAAACTTTTACTCTGGTTTCTCAGTCTGTTTCCTAGTGCCGGTTTGAAGTTACTGAAGATTTCAGTTTAAAATCTACTTGGAGCTAGTACCTTCCAATATAAATGTATGGAGTGTAGTTTGCAACTGAAAACTAGTATGTGTTCCCAACAAGCTAGGTGAATGACGGCTTCCACACACACTTATCTCTCAGAATTGAGCATATGGAGAGACGTCCGTTCTTCTAGCACAAATAGAACGGGTTGCAAGAGAAATATTTATTGTGGTATCTCAGTCTGTTTCCTAGTGCCTAGTTGATGTTCCTGCAGTTTTCACTGTAAAACAGAGTTGGAGGTAGAACATCCCCATATATATTTATGGACTGTAGTTTGCAACTGAAAAGAAACTTTGTGTTCCCATCAAGCTAAATGAAGGACAGAGTTCACACACACTTATCTCTGAGAACTGAGCATTTGGAGTGACGTTCTTTCATCTAGCACAAAGGGAACGGGTTGCAGGAGAAACTTTTACTCTGGTTTCTCACCCTGTTTCCTAGTACCGGGTTGAAGTTCCTGCAATTTTCACTGTAAAACCGAGTTGGAGCTACTATATCCCCGTATATGTGTATGGTGTATAGTTTGCAACTGAAAAGAAAATTTGTGTTCCCAGCAAGTTATGTGAAATTTGGCTTCTCACACAATTATCTCTTGAATTGAGCATGTGGAGAGACGTTCATTCATCTAGCACAAAGTGAACGGTTTGCAGGAGAAACTATTACTCTGATTTCTCAGTCTGTTTCCTAGTGCCGGTTTGAAGTTACTGCCATTTTCAGTGTAAAACCGAGTTGGAGCTAGTAACTACCCATATATATGTATGGAGTGTAGTTAGCAAATGAAAAGTAACTTTGTGTTCCCAACAAGCTATGTGAAGGACGGCTTTCACACACACTTATCTCTCAGAACTGAGCATGTGGAGAGAAGTTCGTTCATCTAGCACAAAAGGAATATGTTGCAGGAGACACTTTTACTCTGGTTTCTCAGTCTTTTTCTTAGTACCGTTTTGAAGATCCTACATTTTTCACTTTAAAACCGAGTTGGAGCTAGTACATCCCCGTATGTATTTATGGAGTGTAGTTTGCAACTGAAAAGAAACTTTGTGTTCCCAACAAGCTATGTGAAATTCGGTTTTCAAACACACTTATCTCTGAGAACTGAGCATGTGGAGAGTCTATCGTTCATTTAGCACAAAAGGAACGGTTTGCAGGTGAAACTTTTACTCTGGTTTCTCAGTCTGTTTCCTAGTGCCGGTTTGAAGTTACTGAAGTTTTCAGTTTAAAATCGACTTGGAGCTAGTACTTCCCAATTTAAATGTATGGAGTGTAATTTGCAACTGAAAACAACTTTGTTTTCCCAACAATCTAGTTTTATGTCGGCTTCCACACACAATTATCTCTCAGATCTGAGCATGTGGAGAGTCGTTCGTTCATCTAGCACAAAGGGAACGGTTTGCAGGTGAAATTTTTACTCTGATTTCTCAGTCTTTTTCCTAGTACCGGTATGGAGAACCTACAGTTATCACATTAAAATCGATTTGGACCTAGTACCTCCCGATATAAATATATGGAGTGTAGTTTGCAACTGAGAACAAGCTTTGTGTTCCCAACAAGCTAGGTGAAATACGGCTTCCACACACACTTATCTCTCAGAACTGAACATATGGAGAGACGTTCGTTCATCAAGCAAAACGGGAACGGGTTGCAAGGGAAACATATAGTCTGGTTCCTCAGTCTGTTTCCTAGAGCCGAGTTGATGTTCTGGCAGTTTCCACTGTAAAACTGAGTTGGAGTTGTACCTCCAAATATATATGTATGGTGTATTTTTTGCCACTGAAAAGAAAATTTGTATTCCTAACAAGCTATGTGAAGTTCAGCTTCACGCACACTTACCTCTAGAAATGAGCATGTGGAGAGACGTTCATTCATGTACCACAAAGGGTGAGGTTTGCAATAGTAATTTTACTCTGGATTCTCAGACTTTTCCTAGTGCCTGTTTGACGTTCCTGCAGTTTTTACTGTAAAACAGATTTGGAGCTTTTACCTCCCCATATATATGTATGGAATTTAGTTTTCATCTGAAAAGAAATTTAGTGATCCCTGCAAGCTATGTGAAGGACGGCTTTCACACACACTTATCTCTCAGAACTGAGCATGTGGAGAGACGTTCGTTCATCTAGCACAAATGGAACGGTTTGCAGGAAAATCTATTACTCTGGTTTCTCATTCTGTTTCCTAGTGCCTGTTTGAAGTTACTGCATTTTTCAATGTAAAAAAGAGTTGGAGCTAGTAACACCCCATATATATGTATGGATTGTAATTTGCAACTGAAAAGAAATTTTGTTTTCACAACAAGCTATGTGAAGGATGGCTTTCACACACAATTATCTCTCAGATGTGAGTATGTGATGCTACGTTCGTACATGTAGCACTCAGAACGGTTGGCATGAGAAACTTTTAGTCTGGTTTCTCAGATTGTTTGCTAGTACCTGTTTGAACCCCTGCAGTTTTCACTCTAAAACAGAGATGGAGCTAGTACTTCCTGCATATATATGTTTGGAGTGTAGTTTGCAACTGAAAAGAAAGTTTATTTTCCCAAAAAGCTAGGTGAAGGTCGGCTTTCACTCACAATTATCTCTCAGACCTGAACATGTGGAGAGATATTCGTTCTTCTAGCACTAAAGGAACATTTTGCTGGAGACACTTTTACTCTGGTTTCTCAGTCTTTTTCCTAGTACCTGGTAGAAGACCCTACAGTTTTCACTTTAAATCCGAGTTGGAGCTAGTACATCCCCGTATATATGTATGGATATTAATTTGCAGCAGAAAAGAATCATTGTGTTCCCAACAAGCTATGTGAAGGAAGGCTTTCACACACAATTATCTCTCAGAACTGAGCATGGGGAGAGATATTCATTCATCTAGCGTAAAGTGAACTGGTTGCAGGAGAAAGTTTACTCTGGTTTCTCAGTCTGTTTCCTAGTGTCGGTAAGATGTTCTTCAAGTTTTCACTGTAGAACCGATTTGGAGTTAGTACATCCCCATATATATGTATGGAGTGTAGTTTGCAAGTGAAAAGAAACTTTGTGTTCCCAACAAGCTAGGTGATTACGGCTTTCACACACACTTATCTCTCAGAACTGAGCATGTCGAGAGACGTTCGTTCATCTAGCAAAAAGGGAACGGGTTGCAAGAGAAACATTTACTCTGGTTTCTCAGTCTCTTTCCTAGTGCCAAGTTGATGTTTTTGCAGTTTTCTCTTTAAACCCGAGTTGGAGCTATTACATCCCCTTATATATGTATGGAGTGTAGTTTGCAACTGAAAAGAAAATTTGTATTCCTAACATGCGTGGTGAAAGTCGGCTTCACCCACACTTATCTCTAGAACAGAGCATGTGGAGAGACGTTCATTCATCTAGCACAAAGGGAAATGTTTGCAGGAGAAACATTTAATCTGGATTCTCAGTCTGTTTCCTAGTACCAGTTTGAAGATCCTACTTTTTTCACTTTAAAACCGAGTTGGCGCTAGTACATACCCGTATATATGTATGGAGTGTATTTTGCAAGTGAAAAAAAATTTTGTGTTCCCAACAAGCAATGTGAAGTATAGCTTTTGCACACACTTATCTCTCAGAACTGAGAATGTGGAGAGACGTTCATTCATCTAGCACAAAGGGAACATTTTGCAGGAGAAACTTTTACTCTGGTTTCTCAGTCTGTTTCCTAGTACCGGTTTGAAGATCCTACAGTTATCATATTAAAACGGAGTAAGAGCTAGTACCTCCCAATATAAATGTATGGAGTGTATTTGGCAACTGAAAACAAACTTTGTGTTCCCAACAAGCTAGGTGAATTACGGCTTCCACACACACTTATCTCTCAGAACTGAGCATATGTAGAGATGTTCGTACATCTAACACAAAGGGAACGTGTTGCAAGTGAAACATTTATTCTGGATTCTCATTATGTTTCATAGCGCTGAGTTGATGTTCCTGCAGTTTTCACTGTAAAACCGATTTGGGGGTAGAAACTCCACATATATATGTATGGAGTGTAGTTTGCAATTGGAAAGAAAATTTGTATTCCTAACAAGCTATGTGAAGTTCGGGTTCACACACTTATCTCTAGAACTGAGCATGTGGGGAGAAGTTCATTCATCTAGCACAAATTGGACGGTTTGTAGGAGTAACTTTTACCCTGGATTCTCAGACTGTTCCTAGTGCCTTTTTGATGTTCATGCAGTTTTCTCCGTAAAACAGATTTGGAGCTTGTACCTCCCCATATATATGTATGGAATTTAGTTTGCAACTGAAAAGAAATTGTGTGATCCCAGCAAGCTATGTGCAGGACGGCATTCACAGATACTTATCTCTCAGAACTGAGCATTTGGGGAGACGGTCGTTCATCTAGCACAAAGGGAACGGTTTGCAGGAGAAACTATTACTCTGGTTTCTCAGTCTGTTTCCTAGTGCCAGTTTGAAGTTACTGCAATTTTCAGTGTAAACCCGAGTTGGATCTAGTAACTCCCCATATATATATATGGAGTGTAGTTTGCAACTGAAAAGAAAATTTGTGTTCCCACCAAGCTAGGTGAAGGACGGATTTCACACACACTTATCTCTGAAAACTGAGCATGTGGAGAGACTTTCGTATATGTAGCAGAAAAGGAACGGTTTGCAGGAGAAACTTTTAGTCTGGTTTCTTATTATGTTTCCTAGTGCCAGTTTGAAGATACTGCAGTTTCCACTTTAAAACCGATTTGGAGCTAGTACATCCCCGTATATATATATGGAGTGTAGTTTGAAACTGAAAAGAAACTTTGTGTTCCAAACAAGTCTGTGTAGTACGGCTTTCACACACAGTTATCACTTCAGAACTGAACATGTGTAGAGACGTTCGTTCATCTAGCAGAAAATGAAAGGTTTGCAGGAGAAAATTTACTCTGGTTTCTCAGTCTGTTTCCTGGTAATGGTTAGAATTTCCTCCAGTTTTCACTGTAAAACCGATTTGGATCTAGTTCCTCCCCATATAAATGTATGGATTGTAATTTGCAATGAAAAAAAACTTTGTGTACCACACAAGCTATGTGAAGGACGGCTTCCACACACACTTATCTCTCAGAATTTATCATGTGGCGAGACGTTCTTTCGTCTAGCACAAAGGGAACTTGTTGCAGGAGAAACTTTTACTCTGTTTTCTCAGTCTTTTTCCTAGTACCTGTTTGAAGATCCTACAGATATCACATTAAAACTGAGTTGGAACTAGTACCTACCAATATAAATGTATGGAGTGTAGTTTGCTACTGAAAACAAACTTTCTGTTCCCAACAAGCTAGGTGAATGACGGCTTCCACACACAATTGTCTCTCAGAATTGAGCATGTGGAGAGACGTTCGTTCATCTAGCACAAATGGAACGCGTAGCAGGAGAAACTTTTACAATGGTTTCTCAGTCTGTTTCCTTGTTACGGTTTGAATTTCTTGCAGTTTTCACTGTAAAATGGTTTTGGAGCTTGTACCTCCCCGTATATATGTATGGAGTGTAGTTTGAAACTGAAAAGAATTTTTGTGTTCCCAACAAGCTAGTTGAAAGGCGGCTTAACACACACTTATCTCTCAGAAATGAGCATATGGAGAGACTTTCATTCATCTAGCACAAAGGGAACGGGTTGCTATAGAAACATATAGTCTGGTTTCTCTGTCTGTTTGATAGTGCCGAGTTGATGTTCCTGTAATTTTCACTGTAAAACCGAGCTGGAGGTAGAAACTCCCCATATATATGTATGGAGTGTAGTTTGCAACTTAAAAGAAATTTTGTGATCCCAGCAAGCTATGTGAAGTACGGCTTTCAGACACACTTATCTCTCAGAACTGAGCATGTGTAGAGACGTTCGTTCATGTAACAAAAATTGAACGTTTTGCAGGGAAAGTTTACTCTGGTTTCTCAGTCTGTTTCCTGGTTACGGTTAGAAGTTCCTCCAGTTTTCACTGTAAATCTGAGTTGGAGTTGTACCTCCAAATATACATTTATGGAGTGTAGTTTGCCACTGAAAAGAAAATTTGTATTCCTAACAAGCTATGTGAAGTTCAGATTCACACACACTTATCTCTAGAAATGAGCATGTGGAGAGACGTTCATTCATCTACCACAAACGGTAAGGTTTGCAAGAGTAATTTTTACTCTGGAATCTCTGACTGTTCCTAGTGCCTGTTAGATATTCCTGCAGTTTTCACTGTAAAACCGGTTTGGAGCATTTAGCTCCCCGTATATCTGTATGGAATTAGTTTGCAAATGAAAAGAAATTTTGTGATCCCAGCAAGCTATGTGAAGGACGGCTTTCACACACACTTATCTCTCAGAACTGAGCATGTGGAGAGACGTTCGTTCATCTAGCACAAATGGAACAGTTTGCAGTAAAATGTATTACTCTGGTTTCTCAGTCTGTTTCCTAGTGCCGGTTTGAAGTTGCTGCATTTTTCAGTGTAAAACCGAGCTGGAGGTAGAAACTCCTCATATAAATGTATGGAGTGTAGTTTGCAACTGAAAAGAAATTTTGTTTTCCCAACAAGCTATGTGAAGGACGGCTTTCACACACAATTATCTCTCAGATCTGAGTATGTGATGCTACGTTCGTACATGTAGCACAAAGAACGTGTGGCATGAGAAACTTATAGACTGGTTTATCAGAATGTTTCCTAGGGCCTGAATGTACCCCTGCAGTTTTCACTCTAAAACTGAGATGGACCTAGTAGTTCCTGCATATATATGTATGGAGTGTAGTTTGCAACTGAAAAGAAAATTTGTGTTCCCAAAAAGCTAGGTGAAGGTCGGCTTTCACACACACTTATCTCTCAGACCTGAGCATGTGGAGAGATATTCGTTCTTCTAGCACAAAAGGAACATTTTCCTGGAGACAATTTTACTCTGGTTTCTCAGTCTTTTTCCTAGTACCTGTTTGAAGATCCTACAGTTTTCACTTTAAATCCGAGTTTGAGCTAGTACATCCCCGTATATATGTATGGATTATAGTTTGCAGCAGAAAAGAAACATTGTGTTCCCAACAAGCTATGTGAAGGAAGGCTTTCACACACAATTATCTCTCAGAACTGAGCATGGGGAGAGACATTCATTCATCTAGCGCAAAGTGAACTGGTTGCAGGAGAAAATTTACTCTGGTTTCTCAGTCTGTTTCCTAGTGCCAAGTTGATGTTTTTGCAGTTTTCACTGTAAACCCGAGTTGGAGCTATTACCTCACCATATATATGTATGGAGTGTTGTTTGCAACTGAAAAGAAAATTTGTATTCCTAACAAGCGAGGTGAAGTTCGGCTTCACACACTCTTGTCTGTACAACAGAGCATGTGGAGAGACGTTCATTCATCTAGCACAAAGGGAAATGTTTGCAGGAGAAACATTTAATCTGGATTCTCAGTCTGTTTCCTAGTACCGGTTTGAAGATCCTCTTTTTTTCACTTTAAAACCGAGTTGGATCTAGTGCATCCCCGTATATATATATGGAGTGTAGTTTGCAAGTGAAAAAATTTTTTTGTTCCCAACAAGCAATGTGAAGTACGGCTTTTGCACACAATTATCTCTCAGAACAGAGCATATATAGAGACTTTCGTTCATCTAGCACAAAGGGTAATTTTTGCAGAAGTAATTTTTACTCTGGATTCTCTGACAGTTCCTAGTGCCTGTTTGATGTTCCTGCAGTTTTCAATGTAAAACAGATTTGGAGCTTTTACCTCCCCATATATATGTATGGAAATTAGTTTGCAACTGAAAAGAAATTTTGTGATCCCAGCAAGCTATCTGAAGGACGGCTTTCACACACACTTATCTCTCAGAACTGAGCATGTTGAGAGACGTTCATTCATCAAGCACAAAGGGAACGGTTTGCAGGAGAAACTATTACTCTAGTTTCTCTGTCTGTTTCCTAGTGCCGGTTTGAAGTTACTGAAGTTTTTAGTGTAAAATCGAGTTGGAGCTAGTACCTCCCCATATATATGTATGGAGTGTAGTTTGCAACTGAAAAGTAATTTTGTGTTCCCTACAAGCTATGTGAAGGACGGCTTCCACACACACTTATCTCTCAGAACTGAGCATGTGGAGAGACGTTCGTTCATCTAGCACAATTGGAACGTGATATTGGAGAAATTAATCGTCTGCTTTCTCAGTCTGTTTCCTAGCGCTGGTTTAAACCCCTGCAGTGTACACTCTAAAACAGAGATTGAGCTAGTACTTCCTACATATAGATGTATGGAGTGTAGTTTGCAAATGAAAAGTAATTTTGTGTTCCCTACAAGCTATGTGAAGGACAGCTTTCACACACACATATCTCTCAGACCTGAGCATGTGGAGAGATATTCGTTCATCTAGCACAAAAGGAATATATTTAAGGAGACACTTATACTCTGGTTTCTCAGTCTTTTTCCTAGTACCTGTTTGAATATCCTACATTTTTCATTTTAAACCGAGTTGGAGTTAGTACATCCCTGCATATATGTATGGATATTAGTTTGCAGCTGAAATGAAACCTTGTGTTCCCTACAAGCTATGAGAAGTACGGCTTTCACACACAATTATCTCTCAAAACTGAGCATGTGTAGAGACATTGTTTCATCTAGCACAAAGTGAACTGTTTGCAGGGAAAAGTTTACTCTAGTTTCTAAGTGTGTTTCCTAGTGTCGGTAAGATGTTCCTCCAGTTTTCACTGTAGAACCGATTTTGATCTAGTACATCCCCATATATATTTATGGAATGTAGTTTGCTACTGAAAAGAAACTTTGTGTTCCCAAAAAGCTAGGTGAAGGACGGCTTTCACACACACTTATCTCTCAGAAATGAGCATGTGGAGAAACGTTCGTTCATCTAGCACTAAATGAAAGGGTTGCAGGAGAATGTTTACTCTTGTTTCTCAGTCTGTTTCCTGGTAACGATTAGAATTTCCTCCAGTTTTCACTATAAACCAGATTGGGAGCTAGTAACTCCCCATATAATTATATGGAGTGTAGTTTGCAACTGAAAAGAAACTTTGTGTTCCCAACAAGTTATGTGAAGGACGGCTTTCACACACATATTTCTCTCAGACCTGAGCATGTGGAGAGATATTCATTCAGCTAGCAGAAAAGGAATATTTTGCAGGAGACACTTTAACTCTGCTTTCTCAGTCTTTTTCCTAGTAAAGGTTTGAAAATCCTACATTTTTCATTTTAAAACCGAGTTGGAGCTAGTACATTCCAGTATATATGTATGGATTTTAGTTTTCAACTGAAAAGTATCTTTGTGTTCCCAACAAGCTACGTGAAGAACGGCTTTCACACACAATTATCTCTCAGAACTGAGCATGTGGAGAGACATTCTTTCATCTAGCACAAAGTGAAATATTTGTAGGAGAAATTTTACTCTGGTTTCTCAGTCTGTTACCTAGTGTCGGTAAGAAGTTCCTCCAGTTTTCACTGTAGAACCGATTTGGATCTAGTTCGTCCCCATATATTTGTATGGAGTGCAGTTTGCTACTGAAAAGAAACTTTGTATTTCCAACAAGCTAGTTGAAGCACGGCTTTCATACACACTTATCTCTCAGAACTGAGGATGTGGAGAGACTTTCATTCATCTAGCACAAATGGAACGGTTTGCAGGAGAAATTTTTACTCTGGATTCTCATTCTGTTTCATAGTGCCTGTTTTATGTTCCTACAGTTTTCACAGTAAAAACGATTTGGATCTTTTACCTCCCCTTATATATGTATTTAGTGTAGTTGGCCACTGAAAAGGAATTTTGTGTTCCCAACAAGCTATGAGAAGGATGGCTTTCACACACAATTTTCTCTCAGAAATGAGCATGTGGAGAAACATTCGTTCATCTAGCACAAAGGGAACGGGTTGCAGGATAAACTTTTACTGTGGTTTCTCATCCTGTTTCCTAGTACCGGGTTGAAATTCCAGCAATTTTCACTATAAAACCGAGTTGGAGCTTGTACCACCCCATATATTTGTATGGTGTATAGTTTGCAACGAAAAGAAAATTTGTGTTCCCAACAAGTTAAGTGAACTTTGGCTTCACACAAACTTATCTCTAGAATTGAGCATGTGGAGAGAAATTCATTCATCTAGCACAAAGGGAACGGTTTGCAGGAGAAACTATTACTCTGGTTTCTAAGTCTGTTTCCTAGTGCCGTTTAGAGGTTACTGCAGTTTTCAGTGTAAAATCGACTTGGAGCTAGTAACTCCCCATATAGGTGTATGGAGTGTAGTTTGCAACTGAAAAGACTCTTTGTGTTCCCAACAAGCTAGTTGAAGGAAGGATTTCACACACACATATCTCTCAGAACTGAGCATGTGGAGAGACATTCGTTCATCTAGCACAAAGGAACATGTTGCAGGAGAAACTTTTACTCAGATTTCTCATTCTTTTTCCTAGTACTAGTTTGAAGATCCTACAGATATCACATTAAAACGGAGTTGGAACTAGTACCTACCAATATAAATGTATGGAGTGTAGTTTGCAACTGAAAACAAACTTTGTGTTCCCAACAAGCTAGGTGAATGACGGCTACCACACACAATTGTCTCTCAGAACTGAGCATGTGGAGAAACATTCGTTCATCTTGCAGAAATGGAACGGGTAGCAGGAGAAACTTTTACAATGGTTTCTCAGTCTGTTTCCTTGTTCCGGTTTGAATTTCTTGCAGTTTTCACTGTAAAGTGGTTTTGGAGCTTGAAATTCCCCGTATATATGTATGGAGAGTAGTTTGAAACTGAAAAGAGTTTTTGTGTTCCCAAAAAGCTAGTTGAAAGACGGCTTTAACACACACTTATCTCTCAGAACTGAGCATATGGAGAGACGTTCGTTCATCTAGCACAAAGGGAACGGGTTGCAAGAGAAACATATACTCTGGTTTCTCAGACTGTTTGCTAGTGCCGAGATGATCTTCCTGTAGTTTTCACTGTAAAACCGAGCTGGAGGTAGAAACTCCCCATATATATGTATGGAGTGTTGTTTGCAACTGAAAAGAAATTTTGTGATCCCAGCAAGCTATGTGAAGGACGGCTTTAAGACACACTTATCTCTCAGAACAGAGCATGTGGAGAGATGTTTGTTCCTCTAGCACAAATCAAACGGGATTTAGGAGAAATTATTTGTCTGCTTTCTCAGTCTGTTTCTTAGTGCCAGTTAGAACTCCCTGCAGTTTTCACACTAAAACGGAGATGGACATAGTACTTCCTACATATATATGTATGGAGTGTAGTTTGCAACTGAAAAGAAACTTTGTTTTCCCAACAAGCTAGGTGAAGGACGGCTTTCACACACACTTATCTCTCAGACCTGAGCATGTGGAGAGATATTCGTTCTTCTAGCACAAAAGGAACATTTTCCTGGAGACAATTTTACTCTGGTTTCTCAGTCTTTTTCCTAGTACCTGTTTGAAGATCCTACAGTTTTCACTTTAAATCCGAGTTTGAGCTAGTACATCCCCGTATATATGTATGGATTATAGTTTGCAGCAGAAAAGAAACATTGTGTTCCCAACAAGCTATGTGAAGGAAGGCTTTCACACACAATTATCTCTCAGAACTGAGCATGGGGAGAGACATTCATTCATCTAGCGCAAAGTGAACTGGTTGCAGGAGAAAATTTACTCTGGTTTCTCAGTCTGTTTCCTAGTGCCAAGTTGATGTTTTTGCAGTTTTCACTGTAAACCCGAGTTGGAGCTATTACCTCACCATATATATGTATGGAGTGTTGTTTGCAACTGAAAAGAAAATTTGTATTCCTAACAAGCGAGGTGAAGTTCGGCTTCACACACTCTTGTCTGTACAACAGAGCATGTGGAGAGACGTTCATTCATCTAGCACAAAGGGAAATGTTTGCAGGAGAAACATTTAATCTGGATTCTCAGTCTGTTTCCTAGTACCGGTTTGAAGATCCTCTTTTTTTCACTTTAAAACCGAGTTGGATCTAGTGCATCCCCGTATATATATATGGAGTGTAGTTTGCAAGTGAAAAAATTTTTTTGTTCCCAACAAGCAATGTGAAGTACGGCTTTTGCACACAATTATCTCTCAGAACAGAGCATATATAGAGACTTTCGTTCATCTAGCACAAAGGGTAATTTTTGCAGAAGTAATTTTTACTCTGGATTCTCTGACAGTTCCTAGTGCCTGTTTGATGT
Source organism: Camelus ferus (assembly GCF_009834535.1). Lineage (NCBI taxonomy): Eukaryota > Metazoa > Chordata > Mammalia > Artiodactyla > Camelidae > Camelus > Camelus ferus. The sequence goes on along the minus strand of NC_045731.1, from coordinate 618,726 downwards.
TCCTGCAGTTTTCAATGTAAAACAGATTTGGAGCTTTTACCTCCCCATATATATGTATGGAAATTAGTTTGCAACTGAAAAGAAATTTTGTGATCCCAGCAAGCTATCTGAAGGACGGCTTTCACACACACTTATCTCTCAGAACTGAGCATGTTGAGAGACGTTCATTCATCAAGCACAAAGGGAACGGTTTGCAGGAGAAACTATTACTCTAGTTTCTCTGTCTGTTTCCTAGTGCCGGTTTGAAGTTACTGAAGTTTTTAGTGTAAAATCGAGTTGGAGCTAGTACCTCCCCATATATATGTATGGAGTGTAGTTTGCAACTGAAAAGTAATTTTGTGTTCCCTACAAGCTATGTGAAGGACGGCTTCCACACACACTTATCTCTCAGAACTGAGCATGTGGAGAGACGTTCGTTCATCTAGCACAATTGGAACGTGATATTGGAGAAATTAATCGTCTGCTTTCTCAGTCTGTTTCCTAGCGCTGGTTTAAACCCCTGCAGTGTACACTCTAAAACAGAGATTGAGCTAGTACTTCCTACATATAGATGTATGGAGTGTAGTTTGCAAATGAAAAGTAATTTTGTGTTCCCTACAAGCTATGTGAAGGACAGCTTTCACACACACATATCTCTCAGACCTGAGCATGTGGAGAGATATTCGTTCATCTAGCACAAAAGGAATATATTTAAGGAGACACTTATACTCTGGTTTCTCAGTCTTTTTCCTAGTACCTGTTTGAATATCCTACATTTTTCATTTTAAACCGAGTTGGAGTTAGTACATCCCTGCATATATGTATGGATATTAGTTTGCAGCTGAAATGAAACCTTGTGTTCCCTACAAGCTATGAGAAGTACGGCTTTCACACACAATTATCTCTCAAAACTGAGCATGTGTAGAGACATTGTTTCATCTAGCACAAAGTGAACTGTTTGCAGGGAAAAGTTTACTCTAGTTTCTAAGTGTGTTTCCTAGTGTCGGTAAGATGTTCCTCCAGTTTTCACTGTAGAACCGATTTTGATCTAGTACATCCCCATATATATTTATGGAATGTAGTTTGCTACTGAAAAGAAACTTTGTGTTCCCAAAAAGCTAGGTGAAGGACGGCTTTCACACACACTTATCTCTCAGAAATGAGCATGTGGAGAAACGTTCGTTCATCTAGCACTAAATGAAAGGGTTGCAGGAGAATGTTTACTCTTGTTTCTCAGTCTGTTTCCTGGTAACGATTAGAATTTCCTCCAGTTTTCACTATAAACCAGATTGGGAGCTAGTAACTCCCCATATAATTATATGGAGTGTAGTTTGCAACTGAAAAGAAACTTTGTGTTCCCAACAAGTTATGTGAAGGACGGCTTTCACACACATATTTCTCTCAGACCTGAGCATGTGGAGAGATATTCATTCAGCTAGCAGAAAAGGAATATTTTGCAGGAGACACTTTAACTCTGCTTTCTCAGTCTTTTTCCTAGTAAAGGTTTGAAAATCCTACATTTTTCATTTTAAAACCGAGTTGGAGCTAGTACATTCCAGTATATATGTATGGATTTTAGTTTTCAACTGAAAAGTATCTTTGTGTTCCCAACAAGCTACGTGAAGAACGGCTTTCACACACAATTATCTCTCAGAACTGAGCATGTGGAGAGACATTCTTTCATCTAGCACAAAGTGAAATATTTGTAGGAGAAATTTTACTCTGGTTTCTCAGTCTGTTACCTAGTGTCGGTAAGAAGTTCCTCCAGTTTTCACTGTAGAACCGATTTGGATCTAGTTCGTCCCCATATATTTGTATGGAGTGCAGTTTGCTACTGAAAAGAAACTTTGTATTTCCAACAAGCTAGTTGAAGCACGGCTTTCATACACACTTATCTCTCAGAACTGAGGATGTGGAGAGACTTTCATTCATCTAGCACAAATGGAACGGTTTGCAGGAGAAATTTTTACTCTGGATTCTCATTCTGTTTCATAGTGCCTGTTTTATGTTCCTACAGTTTTCACAGTAAAAACGATTTGGATCTTTTACCTCCCCTTATATATGTATTTAGTGTAGTTGGCCACTGAAAAGGAATTTTGTGTTCCCAACAAGCTATGAGAAGGATGGCTTTCACACACAATTTTCTCTCAGAAATGAGCATGTGGAGAAACATTCGTTCATCTAGCACAAAGGGAACGGGTTGCAGGATAAACTTTTACTGTGGTTTCTCATCCTGTTTCCTAGTACCGGGTTGAAATTCCAGCAATTTTCACTATAAAACCGAGTTGGAGCTTGTACCACCCCATATATTTGTATGGTGTATAGTTTGCAACGAAAAGAAAATTTGTGTTCCCAACAAGTTAAGTGAACTTTGGCTTCACACAAACTTATCTCTAGAATTGAGCATGTGGAGAGAAATTCATTCATCTAGCACAAAGGGAACGGTTTGCAGGAGAAACTATTACTCTGGTTTCTAAGTCTGTTTCCTAGTGCCGTTTAGAGGTTACTGCAGTTTTCAGTGTAAAATCGACTTGGAGCTAGTAACTCCCCATATAGGTGTATGGAGTGTAGTTTGCAACTGAAAAGACTCTTTGTGTTCCCAACAAGCTAGTTGAAGGAAGGATTTCACACACACATATCTCTCAGAACTGAGCATGTGGAGAGACATTCGTTCATCTAGCACAAAGGAACATGTTGCAGGAGAAACTTTTACTCAGATTTCTCATTCTTTTTCCTAGTACTAGTTTGAAGATCCTACAGATATCACATTAAAACGGAGTTGGAACTAGTACCTACCAATATAAATGTATGGAGTGTAGTTTGCAACTGAAAACAAACTTTGTGTTCCCAACAAGCTAGGTGAATGACGGCTACCACACACAATTGTCTCTCAGAACTGAGCATGTGGAGAAACATTCGTTCATCTTGCAGAAATGGAACGGGTAGCAGGAGAAACTTTTACAATGGTTTCTCAGTCTGTTTCCTTGTTCCGGTTTGAATTTCTTGCAGTTTTCACTGTAAAGTGGTTTTGGAGCTTGAAATTCCCCGTATATATGTATGGAGAGTAGTTTGAAACTGAAAAGAGTTTTTGTGTTCCCAAAAAGCTAGTTGAAAGACGGCTTTAACACACACTTATCTCTCAGAACTGAGCATATGGAGAGACGTTCGTTCATCTAGCACAAAGGGAACGGGTTGCAAGAGAAACATATACTCTGGTTTCTCAGACTGTTTGCTAGTGCCGAGATGATCTTCCTGTAGTTTTCACTGTAAAACCGAGCTGGAGGTAGAAACTCCCCATATATATGTATGGAGTGTTGTTTGCAACTGAAAAGAAATTTTGTGATCCCAGCAAGCTATGTGAAGGACGGCTTTAAGACACACTTATCTCTCAGAACAGAGCATGTGGAGAGATGTTTGTTCCTCTAGCACAAATCAAACGGGATTTAGGAGAAATTATTTGTCTGCTTTCTCAGTCTGTTTCTTAGTGCCAGTTAGAACTCCCTGCAGTTTTCACACTAAAACGGAGATGGACATAGTACTTCCTACATATATATGTATGGAGTGTAGTTTGCAACTGAAAAGAAACTTTGTTTTCCCAACAAGCTAGGTGAAGGACGGCTTTCACACACACATATCTCTCAGACGTGAGCATGTGGAGAGATATTCGTTCATCTAGCACAAAAGGAATATGTTTCAGGAGACACTTTTACTCTGGTTTCTCAGGCTTTTTCCTAGTACCTGTTTGAAGATCCTACAGTTTTCATTTTAAAACCGAGTTGGTACTAGTACATCCCCGTATATATGTATGGATTTTAGTTTGCAGCTGAAAAGTAACTTTGTGTTCCCAACAAGTTATGTGAAGGACGGCTTACACACACAAATATCTCTCAGACCTGAGCATGTGGAGAGACATTCTTTCATCTAGCACAAAGTGAACTGTTTGCAGGAGAAAGTTTACTCTGGTTTCTAAGTCTGTTTCCTAGTGTCGGTAAGAAGTTCCTCCAGTTTTCACTGTAGAACCGATTTGGAGCTAGTACATCCCCATATATATGTATGGATTGTAGTTTGCTACAGAAAAGAAACTTTGTGTTTCCAACAAGCTAGGTGAAGGACGGCTTTCACACACAATTATCTCTCAGAATTGAGCATGAGGAGAGACGTTCGTTCATCTATCACAAGGGGAACGGGTTGCAAGAGAAACATTTAATCTGGTTTCTAGTCTCTTTCCTAGTGCCAAGTTGATGTTTTTGCAGTTTTCACTGTAAACCCGAGTTGGAGCTATTTCCTCCCCATATATCTGTATGGACTGTAGATTGCAACTGAAAAGAAAATTTGTATTCCTAACATGCAAAGAGAATTTCGGCTTCACACACACTTATCTCTAGAACAGAGCATTTGGAGGGACGTTCATTCATCTAGCACAAAGGTAAATGGTGCAGGAGAAACATTTACTCTGGATTCTCAGTCTGTTACCTAGTACCGGTTTGATGATCCTACAGTTTTCACTTTAAAACCGATTTTGGGCTAGTACATACCCGTATATATGTATGGAGTGTAGTTTGTAAGTGAAAGGAAGTTTTGTGTTCCCAACTTGCTAGGTGAAGGACGGCTTTCACACACACTTATCTCTCAGGACTGAGCATGTGGAGAGACGTTCGTTCATCTAGCACAAAGTGAAAGGGTTGCAGGAAAAATTTACTCTGGTTTCTCAGTCTTTTCCCTGGTAACGGTTAGAATTTCCTCCAGTTTTCACTATAAACCCGATTGGGAGCTAGTAACTCCCCATATAAGTATATGGAGTGTAGTTAGAAACTGAAAAGAAACTTTCTGTTCCCAACAAGTTAGGTGAAGTGTGGCATTCACACATACTTATTTCTAGACCTGAGCATGTGGGGAGACGTACATTCATCTTCCACAAAGGGTAAGGTTTGGAGGAGCAAAGTTTATTCTTGGTTCTCAGTCTGTTTCCTAGTACCGGTTTGACTTTCTTGCAGTTTTCACTGTAAAATGGTGTTGGAGCTTCTACCTCCCCGTATAGATGTATGGAGAGTAGTTTGAAACTGAAAAGAATTTTTGTGTTCCCAACAAGATAGTTGAAATATGGCTTTAACACACACTTATCTCTCAGAACTGAGCATATGGAGAGACGTTCGTTCATCTAGCACAAATGGAACGGGTTGCAAAGAAACATATAGTCTAATTTCTCTGTCTGTTTCCTACTGCCGAGTTGATATTCCTGTAGTTTTCACTGTAAAACCGAGCTGGATTTAGTACCGCCCCATATATATGTATGGAGTGTTGTTTGCAACTGAAAAGAAAATTTGTATTCCTAACAAGCTATGTGAAGTTCAGCTTCACACACACTTATCTCCAGACCTGAGCATATGGAGAGACGTTCATTCATCTTGCACAAAGGGTAAGGTTTGCAGTAGTAAGTTTTACTCTGGATTCTCAGACTTTTATTAGTGCATGTTTGATGTACCTGCAGTTTTCACTGTATAACAGATTTGGAGCTTTTACCTCCCCATATATATGTATGGAATTTAGTTTGCAACTGAAAAGAAATTTTGTGATCCCTGCAAGCTATGTGAAGGACGGCTTTCACACACACCTGTCTCTCAGAACTGAGCATGTGGAGAGATATTCGTTCATCTAGCACAAAGGGAACGGTTTGCAGGAGAAACTATTACTCTGTTTCTCAGTCTGTTTCCTAGTGCCGGTTTCAATTTACTGCATTTTTCAGTGTAAAACCGATTTGGAGCTAGTAACTACCAATATATATGTATGGAGAGTAGTTTGCAAATGAAAAGAATTTTTTCGTTTCCAACAAGCTATGTGAAGGACGGCATTCACACACACTTATCTCTCAGAATTGAGCATGTGGAGAGAAGTTCGTACATGTAGCACAAAGGGAACGTGTTGCATTAGAAAGTTTTAGTCTGGTTTCTCAGTATGTTTCCTAGTGCCGGTTTGAAGATACTTCAGTTTTCACTTTAAAACAGATTTGGAGTTAGTACAACCCCGTATAAATTTATGGAGTGTAGTTTGCAACTGAAAAGTATTTTTGTGTTCCCAACAAACTAGGTGAAGGACGGCTTTCACACACTCTTATCTCTCAGAACGGAGCATGTGGAGAGACGTTCTTTCATCTAGCACAAAGTGAACGGATTGCAGTAGAAAGTTTACTCTGATTTCTCAGTCTGTTTCCTATTGTGGTTAGAATTTCCTCTAGTTTTCTCTGTAAAACCGATTTCTAGCTAGTACCTCCCCATATATATGTATGGAGTGTAGTTTACAATTGGAAACTAACTTTGTGTTCCCAACAAGTTTTGTAAAGTACGGCTTCCACAAATATATTTCTCTCAGAACTGCGCATGTGGAGAGACGTTCGTTCATCTAGCACAAAGTGAACGTTTTGCAGGAGAAATTTTCCTCTGGTTTCTCAGTCTGTTTCCTAGTGTCGGTAAGAAGTTCCTCCAATTTTCACTGTAGAACACATTTGGAGCTAGTACATCCCCATATATTTGTATGGATTGTCGTTTTCCACTGAAAAGAAATTTTGTGTTCCCAACAAGTTATGTGAAGGATGGCTTTCACACACACTTGTCTCAGAACTGAGCATGTGGCATGACGTTCATTCATGTAGCACAGAGGGAACGGTTTGCAGGAGAAACTTTTTGTCTGGTTTCTCAGTCTGTTTCCTAGTGTCGGTTTGATAATCCTGCAGTGTTCACTTTAAACCCGATTTGGAGCTAGTACATCCCGTATATATGTATGGAGTGTAGTTTGCAACTGAAAAGAAACTTTGTGTTCCCAACAAGCTTGGTGAAGTTCGGCTTTCACACACACATATCTGTCAGAACTGAGCATGTAGAGAGACGTTCGTTCATCTAGCAATAATGGTACGGTTTGCAGGAGAAATTTTTTCTCTGGATTCTCAGTCTGTTTCCTAGTGCCGGATTGTGGTTACTGCAGTTTTTACTGTAAAACAGATTTGGAGCTTGTGCCTCCCCATATATACTTATGGAGTGTAGTTTGCCACTGAAATGAAACTTTGTGTTCCCAACAAGCTATGTGAATGACGGCTTTCACAGACACTTATCTCTCAGAACTGAGCATGTGGAGAGACTTTCGTTCATCTAGCACAAAAGGAACGGGTTGCAAGAGAAACTTTTACTCTGATTTCTTAGTATATTTCCTAGTACTGGTTTGAAGATATTGCAGTTTTCACTTTAAGACCGAGTTGGATCTAGTACATCCCTGTATATATATTTATGGAGTGTAGTTGGCAAGTGAAAAGAAATTCTGTGTTCCCAACAAGCTATGTGAAGGACGGCTTTCACACACACCTGTCTCTCAGAACTGAGCATGTGGAGAGACATTCTTTCATCAAGCACAAAGTGAAGTATTTGTGGAGAAATTTTACTCTGGTTTCTCAGTCTGTTTCCTAGTGTCGGTAAGAAGTTCCTCCAGTTTTCACTGTAGAACCGATTTGGAGCTAGTACATCCCCATATATTTGAATTTAGTGTAGTTTGCTACTGAAAAGAAACTTGTGTTTGTAACAAGCTAGTTGAAGGACGGCTTTCATACACACTTAACTCTCAGAACTGAGGATGTGGAGAGACGTTCATTCATCTAGCACAAAGGGAACGGTTTGCAGGAGAAATTTTTACTCTGGATTCTCATTCTGTTTCCTAGTGCCTGTTTTATGTTCCTGCATTTTTCACAGTAAAAATGATTTGGAGCTTGTACCTCCCCATATATATATATGGAGTGTAGTTTGCCACTGAAAAGAAATTTTGTGTTCCCAACAAGTTATATGAAGGACGTCTTTCACACACAATTATCTCTCAGAACTGAGCATGTGGCGAGACGTTCGTTCATGTAGCACATAGGGAACGGTTTGCAGGAGAAACTTTTAGTCTGGTTTCTCAGTCTGTTTCCTAGTGTCGGTTAGAAGATCCTGCAGTTTTCACTTTAAACCCGATTTGGAACCAATACATCCCCGTAAATATGTAAAGATTGTAGTTTGCAACTGAAAAGAAACTTTGTGTTCCCAACAAGCTTGGTGAAGGACGGCTTTCACACACACTTATCTCTCAGAACTGAGCATGTGGAGATACTTTCGTTCATCTAGCACAAAGGGAACGGGTTGCAGGGGAAACTTACTCTAGTTTCTTAGTATGTTTCCTAGTACCGGTTTGAAGATACTGCTTTTTTCACTTTAAAACCGAGTTGGAGCTAGTACATCCCTGTATATATATTTATGGCGTGTAGTTGGCAAGTGAAAAGTAATTCTGTCTTCCCAACTAGCTATGTGAAAGACGGCTTTCACACACAATTATCTCTCAAAAATGAGCATGTGGAGAAACGTTCGTTCATCAAGCACAAAGGGAATGGTTAGCAAGAGAAACATATAGTCTGTTTTCTCAGTCTGTTGCTAGTGCCGAGTTGATGTTACTGCAGTTTTCACTGTAAAACCGAGCTGGAGGTAGAACCTCCCCATATATATCTATGGAGTGTAGTTTGCCACTGAAAAGAAAATTTGTATTCCTAACATGCTATGTGAAGTTCAGCTTCACACACACTTATCTCTAGAAATGAGCATGTGGAGAGACCTACATTCGTCTAGCACAAAGGGTAAGTTTTGCAGGAGTAATTTTTACTCTGGATTCTCTGACTGTTCCTAGTGCCTGTTTGATGTTCCGGCAGTTTTCAGTGTAAAACCGAGTTGGAGCTAGTAACTCCCCATATATATGTATGGAGTGTAGTTTGCATCTGAAAAGTAATTTTGTGTTTCCTACAAGCTATTGGAAGGACGGCTTCCACACACACTTATCTCTCAGAACTGAGCATGTGGAGAGACGTTCGTTCATCTAGCACAAATGGAACGGGATATTGGAGAAATTAATTGTCTGCTTTCTCAGTCTGTTTCCTAGTGCCGATTTGAACACCTGCAGTGTTCACTCTAAAACAGAGATGGAGCTAGTACTTCCTATATATATATGTATGGAGTGTAGTTTGCAACTGAAAAGAAACTTTGTGTTCCCAACAAGCTATGTGAAGGACGGCATTCACACATACATATCTCTCAGACCTGAGCATGTGGAGAGATATTCGTTCATCTAGCACAAAATGAATATGTTTCAGGAGACACTTTTACTCTGGTTTCTCAGTCTTTTTCCTATTACCTGTTTGAAGATCCTACAGTTTTCATTTTAAAACCTAGTTGGAAGTAGTACATCCCCGAATATATGTATGGATTTTAGTTTGCAGCTGAAAAGAAACTTGGTGTTCCCAACAAGCTATGTGATGTACAGCTTTCACACACAATTATCTCTCAGAACTGAGCATGTGGAGAGACGTTCTTTCATCTAGCACAAATGGAACGTGTTGCAATAGAAACATACAGTCTGATTTCTCTGTCTGTTTCCTAGTGCCGAGTTGATGTTCCTGTAATTTTCACTGTAAAACCGAGCTAGAGATAGAACCTCCCCATATATATGTATGGAGTGTTGTTTGCAACTGAATAGAAAATTTGTATTCCTAATAAGCTATGTGAAGTTCAGCTTCACACACACTTATCTCTAGACCTGAGCATGTGGAGAGACGTTCATTCACCTTGCACAAAGTGTAAGGTTTGCAGTAGTAAGTTTTACTCTGGATTCTCAGACTTTTATTAATGCATGTTAGATGTTCCTGCAGTTTTCACTGTAAAACCGATTTGGAGCTTTACCTCCCCATATATATGTATGGAATTTAGTTTGCAACTGAAAAGAAATTTTGTGATCCCAGCAAGGTATGTGAAGGACGACTTTCAAACCCATTAATCTCTCAGAACTGAGCATGTGGAGAGACGTTCGTTCATCTAGCACAAATGGAATGGGAAATTGGAGATATTAATTGTCTGCTTTCTCAGTCTGTTTCCTAGTGCCAATTTGAACCCCTGCTGTGTTCACTCTAAAACAGAGATGGAGCTATTACTTCCTACATATATATGTATGGAGTGTAGTTTGCAACTGAAAAGAAACTTTGTGTTACCAACAAGATAGGTGAAGTACGGCTTACACGTACTTATCACTCAGAAATGAGCATGTGGAGAGACGTTCGTTTATCTAGCACAATGGGAACGGATTGCAGGAAAATAATTTAGTATGGTTTCTCAGTCTGTTTGCTAGTTTCGGATTGAAGTTCCGGAAGTTTTCACTGTAACACCGCGTTGGAGCTAGTACAGCCCAGTATATATGTATGGAATTTAGTTTGCAAATTAATAGAAACTTTGTGTTCCCAACAAGCTAGGTGAAGTACGGGTTTCAAACACACTTATCTCTCAGAACTGAGTAAGCAGTGAGACGTTTGTTCATCTAGCATAAAGGGAACGGATTGCAGGAGAAACTTTTACTGTGGTTTCTCAGTTTGTTTCCAAGTGTCGTTTTGAATTTCCTACAGTTTTCCCTGTAATACAGAGCTGTAGCTAGTACTGCCCAATATATATGTATGGATAGCAGTTTGCAAATAAAAAGAAACTTTGTGTTCCCAACAAGATAGGTGAATTACGGCTTTCAAACTCACTTATCTTTCAGAACTGAGCATGCGGAGAGACTTTCGTTCACCAAGCACAAATGGAACGGATTGCTGGAGAAACTATTACTCTGGTTTCTCAGTGTGTTTCCTAGTGCCGGTTTGAATTTCATGCAATTTTCACACTAGAAACGAGTTTGAGCTAATACTTCCCCCTATATATATATGGAGTGTAATTTGCAACTGAAAAGAATCTTTGTGTTTCCAACAAGCTATTTGATGGATGGCTTTCACACACACTTATATCTCAGAAGTGAGCATGTGGAGAGACGTTCGTTCATCTAGCACAAATGGAAGGGTTGCAGTGGAAAATTTACTCTGGTTTCTCAGTCTTTTTCCTAGTGCCGGTTTGAAGTTCTTACAGTTTCCACTGTATAACCGTGTTGGAGAATGTACCACCCCATATATATGTATGGAATATAGTTTGCTACTGAAATAAATTTTATGTTCCCAACAAGCTAGTTGAAGGACGGCATTCACACACACATATGTCTCAGAACTGAGCAATGTGGAGGGACGTTCCTTCACCTAGCACAAAGGGAACGGTTTGCAGGAGAAACATTTAGTCTGGATTCTCAGTCTGTTTCCTAGTGCCGGTTGGAATTTCCTGCAGTTTTCACTGTAAAACCGAATTGGAGCTAGTACCTTCCCATATATATACGTGGAATGAATTACACAACTCTAAAGAAACATTGTGTTCCCAACAAGGTATTTGAAGGACGGCTTTCACACTCATTTATCTCTCATAAATGAGCATGCAGAGAGACGTTTATTTATCTAGGACAAATGGAACGGGATGCAGGTGAAACTATTACAATTGTTTCTCAGTCTGTTCCTTAGTGCCGGTTTCAAGCTCCTGCAGTTTTCACTGTAAAACCGAGTAGGAGCTAGTACCTCCCCTTATATACGTAGAGAGTGTAGTTTGCAACTGAAAACAAATTTTGTGTTCTCAACAAGCTAGGTGAAGTACGGATTTCATACACACTTTTCTCTTAGAACTGAGCATGTGGAGAGACGTTCATTCATCTAGAAGAAAGGGATCGGGTTGCAGGAGAAACTTTTAGTCTGGTTTCTCAGTCTGTTTCCTACTGCCGGTTTGAAGTTCCTGCAGTTTTCACTGCAAAACAGAGTTGGAGCTTGTACTTTCCGAATATATATATGGATTGTAGTTTGCAACTGAAAATAAACTTTGTGTTCCCAAGTAGCTAGTTGAAGGACGGCTTTTACACTCACTTATCTCTCAGAACTGAGCTTTTGGAGAGACGTTCGTTCATCTAAAACAAAGGGAAGTTTTGCAGGGGAAACTTTTACTCAGGTTTCTCAGTTTTTTTCCTAGTGCCGGTTTGAATTTCCTGCAGTTTTCACTGTGAAAGCGAGTTGGATCTAGTACCTGCCCATATATATTTATGGAATGTAGTTAGCTACTGAAAAGAAAGTTTGTGTTCCCAACAAGCTAGGTGAAGTACGGCTTTCACACATACTTTTCAGTCAGAACTGAGCATGTGGAGAGACCTTCGTTCATCTAGCACAATGGGAACTTTTGGCAGAAGAAAATTTATTCTGGTTTCTCAGTCTGTTTCCTAGTGCAGGTTTGAATTTCCTGAAGTTTTCACTGAAATAACTCTTTGGAGCTAGTACCGCCCAATAAATATATATGGAGTGTAGATTGCAAATGCAAAGAAACTTTGTGTTCCCAACAAGTTATGTGAAGTACGGCTTTGAAACACAAATATCTCTCAGAACTGAGCATGCGGAGAGACTTTCGTTCATTTAGCACATGGAGAACGGGTTGATGGAGAAATTGTACTCTGCTTTCTCAGTCCATTTCCTAGTGCAAGTTTGAAGTTAATGCAGTTTTCACTGTAAAACCGAGTTGGAACTAGTACCTACCCATATATATGTATGGAGTGTAGTGCGCAACTGAAAAGAAAATTTGTGTTCCCAACAAGCTAGGTGAAGTACGGCTTACACATACTTATCACTCAGAACTGAGCATGTGGAGAGACGTTTATTCATCTAGCACAATGGGAACGGATTGCAGGAGAATAAATTAGATTGGATTATCAGTCTGTTTCCTAGTGCCGGATTGAAGTTCCTGAAGTTTTCACTGTAACACCGAGTTGGAGCTAGTACCACCCAATATATATGTATGAAGTTAAGTTTGCAAATGAAAAGAAACTTTGCGTTCCCAAGAAGCTAGGTGAAGTCCAGGTTTGAAACACACTTCTCTCTCAGAACTGAGTATGCAGGGAGAACTTCGTTCATCTAGCAAAAAGGGAACGGATTGCAGGAGAAACTTTTACTGTGGTTTCTCAGTTTGTTTCCAAGTGTCGTTTTGAATTTCCTACAGTTTTCCCTGTAATACAGAGTTGTAGCTGGTACAGCCCAATATAAATGTATGGATTGTAGTTTGCAAATAGAAAGAAACATTGTGTTCCAAAAAAGATAGGTGAAGTACGGCTTTCAAACACACTTATCTCTCAGAACTGAGCATGCGGAGAGACTTTCGTTCACCTAGCACAAATGGAACTGATTGCAGGAGAAACTTTTACTCTGGTTTCTCAGTGTGTTTCCTAGTGCCGGTTTGAAATTCATGCAGTTTTCACAGTAGAAACGAGTTTGAGCTAGTACCTCCCCATATATATATATGGAGTGTAGTTTGCAACTTAAAAGGATCTTTGTGTTTCCAACAAGCTATTTGATGGATGGCTTTCACACACACTTATATCTCAGAAGTGAGCATGTGGAGAGACGTTCGTTCATCTAGCACAAATGGAAGGGTTGCAGGGGAAAATTTACTCTTGATTCTCAATCTGTTCCCTAGTGCCAGTTTGAAGTTCTTGCAGTTTTCACTCTATAACCGTGTTGGAGCTTGTACCACCCCATATATATGTATGGAATGTAGTTGGCTACTGAAATAAACTTTGTGTTCCCAACAAGCTAGTTGAAGGACGGCTTTCACACACAGTTTTCTCTCAGAACTGAGCAATTGGAGAGCTGTTCCTCCATCTAGCAAAAAGGGAACGTGTTGTAGGAGAAACTATTAGTCTGGTATCTCAGTCTGTTTCCTAGTGCCGGTTTGAAGTTCCTGCAGTTTTCACTGTAAAACCGAGTTGGAGCCACTACCTCCCCATATATATATATGGAGTGTAGTTTGCAACTGAAAACAAACTTTGTGTTCTCAACAAGATAGGTGAAGTACGGATTTCAAACACAATTTCCTCTTAGAACTGAGCATGTGGAGAGACGTTCGTTCATCTAGAAGAAAGGGATCGGGTTGCAGGAGACACTTTTAGTCTGGTGTCTCAGTCTGTTTCCTAGTGCCGGTTTGAAGTTCCTGCAGTTTTCACTGTAAAACCGATTTGGAGCCACTACCTCCCTCATATATATATATGGAGTGTAGTTTGCAACTGAAAACAAACTTTGTGTTCTCAACAAGATAGGTAAAGCACGGCATACAAACACACATATATCTTAGAACTGAGCATGTAGAGAAACTTTCGTTCATCTGGCAGAAAGTTAAAGGGTTGCAAAGAAACTTTAGTCTGGTTTCTCAATCTGTTTTCTAGTGCCGGTTTGAATTTCCTGCAGTTTTCACTGTAAAACCGAGTTGGAGCTAGTACCTTCCCATATATATATGTGGAATGAATTACGCAAATCTAAAGAAAATTTGTGTTCCCAACAAGCTAGTTGAAGGACGGCTTTCACACACATTTATCTCTCATAAATGAGCATGCGGAGAGACGTTTGTTTATCTAGGACAGAGGGAACGGTATGCAGGGGAAACTATTACTCTTGTTTCTCATTCTGTTTCTTAGTGCAGGTTTTAAGCTCCTGCAGTTTTCACTGTAAAACTGAGGAGGAGCTAGTACCTCCCCATAAATATGTATAGAGTGTAGTATGCAACTGAAAAGAAATTTTGTGTAGTCAGCAAGCTAGGTGAAGTACGGATTTCAAACACAATTTCCTCTTAGAACTGAGCATGTGGAGAGACGTTCGTTCATCTAGAAGAAAGGGATCGGCTTGCAGGAGACACTTTTAGTCTGGTGTCTCAGTCTGTTTCCTAGTGCCTGTTTGAAGTTCCTGCAGTTTTCACTGCAAAACAGAGTTGGAGCTTGTACTTTCCGAATATATATATGGAGTGTAGTTTGCAACTGAAAATAAACTTTGTGTTTCCAACAAGATATTTGATGGATGGCTTTCACACACTTATATCTCAGAAGTGAGCATGTGGAGAGACGTTCGTTCATCTAGCACAAATGGAAGGGTTGCAGGGGAAAATTTACTCTAGATTCTTAATCTGATTCCTAGTGTCAGTTTGAATTTCTTGCAGTTTTCACTGTATAACAGTGTTAGGGCTTGTACCTCCCCATATATATGTATGGAGTATTGTTTGCAACTGAAAAGAAATTTTGTGCCCCCAACAAACTAGGTGAAGGGCGGCATTCACACACACTTATCTTTGAGAACTGAGCATGTGGAGAGATGTTCCTTCATCTAGCACAAAGGAAACGGTTAGCAGGAGAAACTATTACTCTGTTTTCTCAGTCTGTTTCCTAGTTCCGGTTTGAAGTTCCTGCAGTTTTCACGGTACAACTGAGTTGGAGCTAGTACCTACCGTTATATATGTATGGAGTGTAGTTTGCTACTGAAATAAACTTTGTGTTTCCAACAAGCTAGTAGAAGGACGGCTTTCACACACACTTATCTCTCAGAACTTAGCAATGTGGTGGGACGTTCGTTCACCTAGCACAAAGGGAACGGTTTGCAGGAGAAACTTTTATTCTGGAATCTCAGTCTGTTTCCAAGTTCCGGATTGAAGTTCCTGCAGTTTTCACTATAAAATCGAGTTGGAGCTTGTAACTGCCCATATATATGTATATAGTGTAGTTTGCAACTGAAAACAAACTTTGTGTTCCCAACAATCTAGGTGAAGGACGGCTTTCACACACACATATCTCTCGGAACTGAGCATGTGGAGAGACTTTCCTTCATCTAGAACAAAAGAACGGTATGCATGAAAAAATTTTACTCTACGTTCTCAGTACGTTTCCTCATGCAGGTTTGAAGTTCCTGCTGTTTTCACTATAAAATCGAGTTGGAGCTTGTACCTCCCCATATATAAGTATGGATTGTTGTTTGCAACTGAAAGAAACTATGTGGTCCCAACAAGCTATTTGAAGGACGGCTTTCACACACAAATTTCTCTCAGAACTTAGCATATGGAGAGATGTACCTTCATCTAGCACATAGGGAACGGGTTGTAGGAGAAACTTTTAGTCTGGTATCTCAGTCTGTTTCCTAGTCCCAGTTTAAAGATCCTGCAGTTTTCACTGTAAAACTGAGTTGGAGCTAGCACCCCTCATATATATGTATGGAGTGTAGTTTGCATCTGAATAGAAAGTTTGTGTTCCCAACAAGCTATTTGAAGGATTGCTTTCACACACAGTATTCTCTCAGAACTGAGCATTTGGAGAGCTGTTCCTCCATCTAGCAAAAAGGGAACGGGTTGCAGGAGAAACTTTTAGTCTGGTATCTCAGTCTGTTTCCTAGTGCCGGTTTGAAGTTCCTGCAGTTTTCACTGTAAACCGAGTTGGAGTCAGTAACCCCCCATATATATGTATGGAGTGTAGTTGGCAACTGAAACAAACTTTGTGTTCTCAAAAAGATAGGTAAAGCACGGCATACAAACACACTTATATCTTAGATCTGAGCATGTGGAGAAACTTTCGTTCATCTGGCAGAAAGTTAACGGGTTGCAAAGAAACTTTAGTCTGGTTTCTCACTCTGTTTCCAAGTGCCGGTTTGATTTTCCTGCAGTTTTCACTGTAAAACCGAGTTGGAGCTAGTACCTTCCCATATATATGTGGAATGAATTACGCAAATCTAAAGAAACTTTGTGTTCCCAACAAGCTAGTTGAAGGACGGCTTTCACACACATTTTTCTCTCATAAATGAGCATGCGGAGAGACGTTTGTTTATCTAGGACAGAGGGAACGGTATGCAGGGGAAACTATTACTCTTGTTTCTCATTCTGTTTCTTAGTGCCGGTTTGAAGCTCCTGCATTTTTCACTGTAAAACAGAGTTGGAGCTTGTACTTTCCGAATATATATATGGAGTGTAGTTTGCAACTGAAAAGAAATTTTGTGTTCTCAACAAGCTAGGTGAAGTACGGATTTCAAACACACTTTTCTCTTAGAACTGAGAATGTGGAGAGACGTTCATTCATCTAGAAGAAAGGAATCGGGTTGCAGGAGAATCTTTTAGTCTGGTGTCTCAGTCTGTTTCCTAGTGCCTGTTTGAAGTTCCTGCAGTTTTCACTGTAAAACAGAGTTGGAGCTTGTACTTTCCGAATATATATATGGAATGTAGTTTGCAACTGAAAATAAACTTTGTGTTTCCAACAAGATATTTGATGGATGGCTTTCACACACACTTATATCTCAGAAGTGAGCATGTGGAGAGACGTTCTTTCATGAAGCACAAATCTTAGGGTTGCAGGGGAAAATTTACTCTAGATTTTCAATCTGTTTCCTAGTGCCAGTTTGAATTTCTTGCAGTTTTCACTGTATAACCTTGTTAGGGCTTGTACCTCCCCATATATATGTATGGAATGTTGTTTGAAACTGAAAAGAAATTTTGTGCTCCCAACAAACTAGGTGAAGGGCGGCATTCACACACACTTATCTCTCATAAATCAGCATGCGGAGAGACGTTTTTTTAATCTAGGACAAACGGAACGGGATGCAGGGTAAACTATTTCTCTTGTTTCTCAGTCTGTTCTTAGTGCCAGTTTGAATCTCCTGCAGTTTTCACTGTAAAACCGAGGAGGAGCTAGTACCTCCCCATATATATGTATAGAGTGTAGTTTGCAACTGAAAAGAAATTTTGTGTTCTCAATCACCTAGTTGAAGTACGGATTTCAAACACACATTTCTCTTAGAACTGAGCATGTGGAGAGACGTTCGTTCATCAAGAAGAAAGAGATCGTGTTGCAGGAGAAACTTTTAGTCTGGTTTCTCAGTCTGTTTCCTAGTGCCGGTTTGAAGTTCCTGCAGTTTTCACTGTAAAACAGAGTTGGAGCTTGTAGTTTCCGAATATATATATGGAGTGTAGTTTGCAACTGAAAATAAACTTTGTGTTTCCAACAAGCTATTTGATGGATAGCTTTCACACACACTTATATCTCAGAACTGAGCATGCGGAAGAGACATTCGTTCATCTAGCATATAGGGAACGGGTTGAAGGAGAAATTATACTCTGCTTTCTCAGTCAGTTTTCTATTGCAAGTTGGAAGTTCCTGAAGTTTTCACTGTAAAACCGATTTGGAGCTAGTACCGCCCAACATATATGTATGGAGTGTAGTTTGCAAATGGAAAGAAACTATGTGTTCCCAACAAGCTAGGTGAAGAAAGGCTTTCTAACACACTTATCTCACAGAACTGAGTATGCAGTGAGACGTTCGTTCATCTAGCACAAAGGGAATGGATTGCTGTAGAAATTATACTCGGGTTTCTCAGTTTTTTTCCTAGTGCCGGTTTGAAGTTCCTGCAGTTTTCACTGTAAAACCGATTTTGTAGCTAGTACCGCCCAATATATATGTATGGATAGCAGTTTGCATATAAAAAGAAACTTTTTGTTCCCAACAAGAATAGTGAAGTACTGCTTTCAAACACACTTATCTCTCAGAACTGAGCAGGCGGAGAGACTTTCGTTCATCTAGCACAAAGGGAACCGATTGCAGGAGAAAC
Organism: Camelus ferus; assembly: GCF_009834535.1. NCBI lineage: Eukaryota > Metazoa > Chordata > Mammalia > Artiodactyla > Camelidae > Camelus > Camelus ferus. The sequence continues at coordinate 600,413 of NC_045731.1, read as the reverse complement.
TCTTATTCTGGTTTCTCAGTGTGTTTCCTAGTGCTGGTTTGAATTTCATGCAGTTTTCACAGTTAAAACGAGTTTGAGCTCGTACCTCCCCATATATATATATATTGAGTGTAGTTTGCAAGTGAAAACAAGCATTGTGTTCCCAACAAGCTAGGTGAAGTACGGCTTTCAAACCCACTAATCTCTCAGAACTGAGTATGCAATGAGAATTTCGTTCATCTAGCACAAATGGAAGGGTTGCAGGGGAAAATTTACTCTAGACTCTCAATGTGTTTCCTAGTGCCGGTTTGAAGTTCCTGCAATTTTCACTGTAAAACCGAGTTGGAGCCACTACCCCCCCATATATATGTATGGACTGTAGTTTGCAATTGAAAACAAGCTTTGTGTTCTCAACAAGCTAGGTAAAGTACGGCTTTGAAACAAATTTATATCTTAGAAATGAGCATGTGGAGAAACTTTCGTTCATCTAGTAGAAATGTAACGGGTTGCAGAGAAACTTTTAGTCTAGTTCTCAGTCTGTTTCCTTGTGTCGGTTTGAAGTTCCTGCAGTTTTCACTGTAAAACCGAGTTGGAGCTAGTACCTTCCCATATATATATTTGGAATGAAGTACGCAACTCTAAAGAAACTTTGTGTTCCAAACAAGCTAGTTGAAGGACGGCTTTCACACACATTTATCTCCCATAAATGAGCATGCGGAGAGACGTTTGTTTATCTAGGACAAAGGGAATGGGTTGCAGGGGAAACTACTACTCTGGTTTCTCAGTCTGTTTCTTAGTGCCGGTTTGAAGCTCCTGCAGTTTTCACTGTAAACAGAGCAGGAGCTAGTACCTCCCCATATATATGTTTAGATTGTAGTTTGCAACAAAAAAGGAATTTTTTGTTCTCAACAAGCTAGGTGAAAGACGGCTTTTACACACACTTATCTCTCAGAACTGAGCTTGTGGAGAGTCGTTCGTTCATCTAAAACAAAGGGAAGGTTTGCAAGGGGAACTTTTAGTCTGGTATCTCAGTCTGTTTCCTAGTGCCGGTTTGAAGTTCCTGCAGTTTTCACTGTAAAACGGAGTTGGAGCTAGTTCCTACCCTTATATATGTATGGAGTGAAGTTTGCTATGGAAATAAACATTGTGTTCCCACAAGCTAGGTGAAGTACGGCTTTCACACATACTTAACCCTCAGAACTGAGCTTGTGGAGAGATGTTCATTCATCTAGCACAAAGGGAACGTTTTACAGATGAAAATTTTAGTGTTGTTTCACAGTCTGTTTCCTAGTGCCGTTTTAATGTTCCTGAAGTTTTCATTGTAAAATCTCGTTGGAGTTAGTACCGCCCAATAAATATTTATGGAGTGTACTTGGCAAATGAAAAGAAAATTTGTGTTCCCAACAAGCTAGGTGAAGTACGGCTTTCAAACACACTTAACTCTCAGAACTGAGCATGCGTCGAAACGTTCGTTCATCCAGCACAAAGAGAAAGGGTTGAAGGAAAAATTAAACTCTGATTTCTCAGTCCATTCCTAGTGCAAGTTTTTAGTTCCTGCAGTTTTCACTGTAAAACTGATTTGGAGCGAGTACCTCCAGATATAAATTTATGGAGTGTAGTTGCAACTGAAAGAAATTTTGTGTTCCGAACAAGCAAGGTGAAGTATGGCTACACATATTTATCACTCATAACTGAGCATGTGGAGAGACGTTCGTTCACCTAGCACAAAGTGAACTGTTTGCATGGGAAAATTTTTCCCTGCTTTCAGTCTATTTCCTACTGCCGGTTTGAAGTTCCTGCAGTTTTCACTCTAAACCGATTCGGAGCTAGTACATCCCCATTAAGTTGTATGGAGTGGATTTTTGCAACAGAATAGATACTTTGTGTTCCCAACAAGCTTAGGTGATGGTCGGCTTTCACACACAATTATCTCTCCGAACTGAGCATGTGGAGACACGACCGTTCATGAAGCACAATGGGAACGGGTTAGGGGAAAATTTTTCTATGGTTTCTCAAGCTGTTTTCTAGTGCGGTATGAAGTTCCTGCAGATTTCACTGTAAAACATATTTGGAGCTAGAACCTCCCCATATATATATATGGAGTGGAATTTGCATCTGAAAAGAAACTTTGTGTTCCCATCAAACTAGGTTAAGGACGGCTTTCACACACACTTTTCTCTCAGAACTGAGCATGTGGAGAGGCGTTCGTTCTTCTAGCACAAATGGAACTTGTTGCAAGGGAAACTTTTTCTCTGGTGTCTCAGTCTGTTTCCTAGTGCCGGTTTGAAGTTCCTGCAGTTTTCACTGTAAAACCGAGTTGGAGCTCGTACCTCCCCGTATATTTGTATGTAGTGGAGTTTGCAACTGAAAGAAAATTTGTGTTGCCAAAAGCTAGTTGAAGGGCGGCTTTCACACACACTTAACTCTCAGAACTGAGCATTTGGAGAGACGTTCTTTCATCTAGCACAAAGGGAACGGTATGCATGAGAAAATTTTACTCTGCTTTCTCAGTCTATTTCCTACTGCCGTTTAGTAGTTCCTGCAGTATTCACTGTAAAGACGATTTGGAGCTAGTACGACCCCATGTATTTGTATGGAGTGTAATGTGCACCTGAAAAGATACTTTGTGTTCCCAACAAGCTAGGTTAAGGACGGAATTCACACACAATTTCTTCTGAAAAATGAGCATGTAGAGAGAATTTCATTCATCTAGCACAAAGGGAACGGGTTTGCAGAAAACATGTTCTCTGTTTCCTCAGACTGTTTCCTAGTGCCGGTTTGAAGTTCCTGCATTTTTCACTGTAAACCGAATTGGAGCTTTTACCTCCCCATATATAATTATGGATTGGAATTTGCAAGTGAATAGAAATTATGTGTTCCCATCAAGCAAGTTGAAGGCGGCTATCACACACACTTTTCTCTCAGAATTGAGCATGTGGAGAGAATTTCGTTCATGTAGCACAAAGGGAACTTTTTGCCTGAGAAACTTTTATTCTGGTTTCTCATTCTGTTCCATAGTGACGGTTTGAAGTTCCTGCAGTTTTCACTGTAAAACCGAGTTGGAGCTAGTATCTCCCCATATACATATATGGAGTGTAGTTTGCAACTGAAAAGAAAGTTTGTGTTCCCAACAAACTATGTAAAGGACGGCTTTCACACAAAAATATCTCTCAGAACTGACCATGTGGAGAGACGTTCGTTCATCTAGCACGAAAGGAAGGTTTGCATGGGAAACTTTTATTCTGGTTTCACTGTCTGTTTCCTAGTGCGGGATTGAAGTACCTGAAGTTTTCACTATACGAACGAGTTGGAGCTATTACCACCATATATATATGTATGGAGTGTAGTTTTCAACTGAAATGAAACTTTGTGTTCCCAACAAGCTAGGTGTAGTACGGCATTCAATCACACGTATCTCTCAGAACAGAGCATGCGGAGAGACGTTCGTTCATCTAGCACAAAGGGAAAGGTTTGTAGGAGAAATTTTAATCTGGATTCCCAGTCTGTTTCACAGTGCCGGTTTGAAGTTCCTGCAGTTTTCACTGTAAAACAGCGTTGGAGCTAGTACCTCACCATATATATGTATGGATTGTAGTTTATAACTTAAAAGAATCATTGTGTTCCAAACAAGCAAGTGAAGGTCGGCATTCACACACACTTATCTTTCACAACTGAGCATGTGGAGAGACGTTCGTTCATCTAACACAAGGGAACGGGGTGCAGGAGGAAACTTTTACTCTGGTTTCTCAGTCTGTTTCCTAGTGACGGTTTTAAGTTCCTCCAGGTTTCACAGTAAAACCGAGTTAGAGCCAGTACCTACACATATATATGTATGGAGTGCTGTATGCAACTTAAAAGAATTTTTGTGTAACTAACAAGTTGGTAAAGAAAGACTTCCACACACACAAATCTCTTAAAACGGAGCAGGTGGAGAGACGTTCGTTCATCTAGCACAAAACAACGGGTTGCAGTAGAAACTTTTACTCTGGATTCTCATTCTGTTTCCTAGTGACGGATTGAGGTTGCTGCAGTTTTCACTGTAAAACCGAGTTGGAGCTAGTACCTCCCAATATATATGTATGGAGTGGAGTTAGCAAATAAAAAGTGTCTTGTGTTCCCAACAAGCTAGGTGAAGGACGGCTTACACACAAAATTATCTCTGAACTGAACATGTGGAGAGACGTTCGTTCATCTAGCACAAAGGGAAAGTGTTGCAGGAGAACTTTTACTCTGGATTCTCAGTCTGTTTCCTAGTGCGGTTTGACTTTCTTGCAGTTTTCACTGTAAAACGTTTGGAGCTAGTACTTCCCTATATAGATGTATGGAGTGGAGTTTGAAACTGAAAAGATAATTGTGCTCCCAACAAGCTAGGTGAAGGATGGCTTTCACACACACTTACTTCTGAAAAATGAGAAGTGAAGAGACATTCGTCATCTAGCACAAAGGGAACGGTGTGCAGTAGAACATATTTCTGGTTTCTCAGTCTTTTTCCTAGTGCCGGTTTGAAGTTCTTTCAGTTTTCACGGGTTAAAAACGAGGTCGGAGCTATTTCCTCCCCATATATATATATGGAGTGGATTTTGCAACTGTAAAAAACTTTGTGTTCCCAACAAGCTAGGTGAATTACGGCTATCACACACACATATCTCTCAGAAATGAGCATGTGGAGAGACGTTCTTCATCTAGCACAAAGGGAACGGGGTGCAGGAGAAACTTATTCTCTGGTTTCTCAGTGTGTTTCCTATTTCCGGTTTGAAGTTCCTGCAGTTTTCACTGTAAAACCGAGTGGAGCTCGTACCTCCCATATATTTGTATGTAGTGGAGTTTGGCAACTGAAAGAAAAATTTGTGTTGCCAAAAGCTTGTTGAAGGGCGACTTTCACACACACTTATCTCTCAGAACTGAGCATTTGGAGAGACGTTCTTTCATCTAGGACAAAGGGAACGGGATGCATGAGAAAATTTACTCTGCTTTCTCAGTCTATTTCCTACTGACGGTTAGTAGTTCCTGCAGTTTTCACTGTAAAGAAGTTTTGGAGCTAGTACCACCCCTTATATATGTATGGAGAGTAATTCGCACCTTAAAAGATACTTTGTGTTTCCAACAAGCTAGGTTAAGTACGGAATTCACACACAATTTCTTCTGAAAATGAGCATGTGGAGAGACTTTCGTTCATCTAGCACAAAGTGAACTCTTTGCATGAGAAAATCTTTTCTCTGCTTTCAGTCTATTTCCTACTGCCGGTTTGAAGTTCCTGCAGTGTTCACTGTAAAACCGATTGGAGCTAGTACCTCCCCATAAAGTTATATGGAGTGGAGTTTGAAACTGAAAAGATAGTTTGGTTTCCCAACAAGCTAAGTGAATAACTGCTTACACACACATTTACTCTGAAAAATGAGAAGTGGAGAGACGTTCGTTCATCTAGCACAAAGGGAATGGTTTGCAGGTGAAATTTTTTTTCTGGTTTCACCAGTCTGTTTCTAGTGCCGGTTTGAAGTTCCTGCAGTTTTCAATTTAGATCCGAGTTTGAAGCTATTTATCCTCCATATATAAGTATGGAGTGAATTTTTGCATCAGAAAAGAAACTTTGTGTTCCCAAAAAGCTAGGTGAAGGTCGGCTTTCACACACATTTATCTCTCCGAACTGAGCATGTGGAGACACGATCGTTCATCAAGCACAAAGGGAAGGCTTAGGGGAAAATTTTTCTCTGGTTTCTCAGGCTGTTTTCTAGTGCCGGTATGAAGTTACTGCAGATTTCACTGTAAAACCGTGTTGGAGCTAGAAGCTCCCCATATATATGTATGGAGAGGAGTTTGCAACTGAAAGAAACTTAGTGTTCCAAACAAGCAGGTAAAGGAAGGCTTTCACACACACATATATCTCAGAACTGAGCATGTGGAGAGACGTTCGTTCATCTAGCACAATGGAACGGATTGCAGGAGAAACTTTACTCTGCTTTCTCAGTCTGTTTCCTAGTACCGGTTTGAAGTTCCTGCAGTTTTCACTGTAAAACCGAGATGGTGATAGTACCTCCCCACATATGTGTATGGATTGTAGTTTGCAACTGAAAGAAACATTGTTGTTCCCATCCTACTAGTTGAAGGACGGCTTTCAATCACATTTATCTCTCCAGATCTGAGCATGTGGAGAGATGTCCCTTCATCTAGCACAAAGGGAATGGGTTGAAGGAGAAACTTTTACTATGGTTTCTCAGTCTGTTTCCTTGTGCCGGTTTGACGTTCCTGCAATTTTCACTGTAAACCGTGTTGGAGCTTGTACCTCACCATATATTTTTATGGAGTGAGTTCGCATCTGTAAAGAAAGTTTGTGTTACCAAAAAGCTATGTGAAGGACGGCTTCACCACACTTATATCTCAGAACTTAGCATGTGGAGAGGACTTTCGTTCATCTAAACAATTGAACTGCTTGCATGAGGAAATTTTTCCCTGCTTTTCATTCTATTTCCTACTGCCGGTATGAAGTTCCTGCAGTGTTCACTGTAAACCGATTTGGAGCTAGTACCTCCCCATAAAGATGTATGGAGTGGAGTTTGAAACTGAAAAGTTAATTTGTGTTCCCAACAAGCTATGTGAAAGACGGCTTTACACACACACTTACTTCTGAAATTGAGAATTGGAGAGACGTTCGTTCATCTAGCACAAAGGGATTGGTTTGCAAGAGAAAATTTTTCTGGTTTCTCAGTCTGTTCCTAGTGAGGATTGAACTTCCTTCAGATTTCACTGTAAAACAGAGTTGGAGCTAGAACCTCCCCATATATATGTATGGAGTGGAATTTGCATCTGAAAGAAACTTTGTGTTCCCATCAAACTAGGTTAAGGACGGCTTTCACACACACTTATCTCTCAGTACTGAGCATGTGGAGAGACGTTCGTTCATCTAGCACAAATGGAACGGTTTTGCAGGAGAAACTTCTACTCTGCTATCTCAGTCTGTTTCCTAGTGCCGCTTTGAAGTTCCTGCTTTTTTCACTTTAACGACGACTTGGAGCTAGTACCTACTCATATCTAATATGTGGAGTGCAGTTTCAACTGAAAAGAAAATTTGTGTTCCCAACAAGCTAGGTGAAGGACGGCTATAACACACATTTATATCTCAGAACTGAGCATGTGGAGAGAAGTTCCTTCATCTAGCACACAGGGATCTGTATGCATGAGAATATTAACTATGCTTTCTCAGTCTATTTCCTAGTTGCCGGTGTGAACTTCCTGCAGTTTTCACTGTAAAACCGATTTGGAGCTAGTACCTCCCCATAAATATATATGGAGTCTATTTTTCCCCTGAAAAGATACTTTGTGTTCCCAGTAATCTTGGTGAAGGACGGATTTCACACACCACTTTCTTCTGAAAAATTAGCATGTGGAGAGACTATCGTTAATGTAGCACAAAGGGAACGGGTTTTTGCACTAGAAATTTTTCTCTGTATTCTCAGCCTGTTTCCTAGTGCCTGTTTGACATGCCTGCAGTTTTCACTGTAAACCGGGTTGGAGAAATTACCTCCACTTATATGCATGAAGTGGAGTTTGCAACTGAAAAGAAACTTTGTTTTCACAAAAGGATATTTAAAGGACGGCTTCCACACACAATTATCTCTCAGAACTGAGCATGTGGAGAGACGTTCTTTCATCTTCCACAAAGGGAACGGTTTGGAGGAGGAACTTTTACTCTGGTTTCTCAGTCTGTTTCCTAGTGCCGGTTTGGAAGTTCCTGGAGTTTTCACTGTAAAACCTATTTGGAGCTCTTACCACCCTATATATTTTTATGTAGTGTAGTTTGAAACTGAAAGTAAATTTGTGTTGCCAAAAATCTAGTTGAAGGACGGCTTTCACACACAATTAACTCTCAGAACTGAGCATTTGCAGAGAATTCCTTTCATCTAGCACAAGGGAAAGGTATGCATGAGAAAATTATACTCTGCTTTCTCAGTCTATTTCCTACTGCCGGTTTAGTAGTTCCTGCAGATTTCACTGTAAAGACGATTTGGCGCTAGTACCACCCCATGTATATGTATGAATTCTAATTTGCACCCGAAAAGATACTTTGTGTTCCCAACAAGCTAGGTTAAGGACGGAATTCACACACAATTTCTTCTGAAAAATGACCATGTGGAGAGATTTTCATTTCATCTAGCACAAAGGGAACGGGTTGCAGTTGAAATATTTTCTCTGGTTCCTCAGTCTGTTTCCTAGTGCCGGTATGAAGTTCCTGCAGTTTTCACTGTAAAACCGAGTTGGGGCTTGGTACCTCCCCATATATATGAATGGAGTGTAGTTAGCAAACTGAAAAGAAATTTTCTGTGCCAACAAGCTAGGTGAAGGACGGCTTTCACACACACTTATCTCTCCCATCTGATCATGTGGAGACACGATCATCATCAAGCAAAAAGTGAAAGGGTTAGGGAAAAATTTTTCTCTGGTTTCTCAGGCTGTTTCTAGTGCCGGTATGAAGTTCCTGCAGATTTCACTGTAAAACCGAGTTGGAGCTAGAACCTCCCCATATATATGTATGGAGTGGAGTTTGCAACTGAAAAGAAACTTTGTATTCCAAACAAGCAAGGTAAAGGGAGGCTTTCACAAACACATATGTCTCCGAACTGAGCATGTGGAGAGACGTTCTTTCATCTAGCACAAATTGAACGGATTTGCAGGAGAAATTTTTACTCTGGTTCTCAGACTGTTTCCTAGTGCCATTTTGAAGTCCTGCAGTTTTCACTGTAAAACAGAGTTGGAGCTAGTACCTACCCATATATATGTATGGAGAGGAGTTTGCACCTGAAAAGATTCTTTGTGTTGCCAACAAGGTATTAGAAGGACGGCTTTCACACACACTTATCTCTCAGAACTGAAGCATGAGGAGAGACGTTCGTTCTTCTAGCATAAATGGAACGGTTTGCAGGAGAAACTTTTTACTCTGGATTCTCACTCTATTCCTAGTGCCGGTTTGAACTTCCTGCAGTTTTCACTGTAAAATCTATTTGGAGCTAGTACCTCCCATTTATATGTACGAAGTTGATATTGCAACTTAAAAGAATCTTTGTGGTCCCAACATAATGCTGAAGGAGGGCTTTCACACACAATTATCTCTCGGAATTGAGCATGTGGTGAGAAGTTCGTTCATCTAGCACACAGGGAACGGGTTTGCAGGTGAAACTTTTACTCTGGTTTCTCATTCTTTTTCCTAGTGCCGGTTTGAAGTTCCTGCAGTTTTCACTGTTAAATCGTTTTGGAGCTTCTACCTCCCAATATATATGTATGTAGTGGAGTTTGCAACTGAAAAACACACTTTGTGTTCCCAACAAGCTAGGTGAAGTACGGCTTTCACTCACACATATGTCTCAGATTTGAGCATGTGGAGGGACGTTCTTCCATCTAGCACAAACGGAACTGTATGCTTAGGAAATTTTACTCTGCTTTCTCAGTTTATTTACTACTACCGGGTAAGAAGTTCCTGCAGTTTTCACTGTAAAAGCGATTTGGAGCTAGTACCCGCATAAATAGTATGGAGTGTATTTTTCCACTGAAAAGATATTTTGTGTTCCAAACAATCTAGGTGAAGGACGGATTTCACACACACTTACTTCTGAAAATGAGCATGTGGAGAGACTATCGTTCATCTAGCACAAAGGGAACGGGTTGCAGTACAAACTTCTTCTCTGGTTTCTCATTCTGTTTCCTAGTGCCGGTATGATGTTCCTGCAGTTTTCACTGTAAAATCGAGTTGGAGCTCGTACCTCCCCATATATATGTAAGGAGTGGGGTTTGCAACTGAAAAAAAAATTTGTGATCCCATCAAGCTAGGTGAAGGACGGCTTTCACACACATTATCTCTCAGAACTTTGCATGTGGAGAGACGTTCTTTCATCTATCATAAATGGAACGGGTGGCAGGATTACCTTTTACTCTGGATTCTCAGTCTGCTTCCTAGTGCCGGTTTGACGTTCCTGCAGTTTTCACTGTAAAACCGAGTTGGAGCTTCTACATCCCCATATATGTATGGAGTGGAGTTTGCACCTGAAAAGAAACTTTGTGTTCTCAACAAGCTAGGTTAAGGACGGCTTTCACACACACTTATCTCACAGAATTGAGCACGTGGAGAAAATTTCGTTCATCTATCAACAAATGGAACGGATTGCAGGAGAACTATTCTCTGGTTTCTCAGTCTGTTTCCTATTGCCGGTTTGAAGTTCCTGCAGTTTTCACTGTAAAACCGAGTTGGATCTAGTACCTCCCCATATATGTGTATGGATTGGAGTTTGCAACTAAAAAGAAACTTTGTGTTTCCCATCACACTTGTTGAAGGACGGCTTTCACACACACTTACTCTCAGAACTGAGCATGTGGTCAGACGTTCGTTCATGTAGCACAAAGAGAACGTGTTGCAGGAGAACTTTTACTCTGGTTTCTCAGTCTGTTTCCTAGTGACGGTTTGAAGTTCCTCCCGTTTTCACTGTAAAACCGATTTAGAGGCAGTACCAACACATATATAAGTATGGAGTGCCGTTTGCAACTTAAACGAATCTTTGTGTTCCTAACAAGTTTGGTAAAGAACGACTTTCCACACCCACAAATCTCTTAAAATGGAGCAGGTGGAGAGACGTTCGTTCATCTAGCACAAAACTACGGGTTGCAGGAGAAAACTTTTACTCTGGATTTTCATTCTGATTCCTAGTGTTGGATTGAGGGTTGCTGCAGTTTTCACTGTAAAACCGCAGTTGGAGCTAGTACCTCCCTATATATATATGTATGGAGTAGAGTTAGCAACTGAAAAGTGTCTTTGTGTTCCCAACAAGCTAGGTGAAGGACGTATTTCACACACACTTATCTCTGAAACTGAACATGTGGAGAGACGTTCGTTCATCTACCACAAATGGAAAGAGTTGCAGGGAGAAATTTTACTCTGGTTTCTCAGTCTGTTTCCTAGTGCTGGTTTGACGTTCCTGCAGTTTCACTGTAAACGGTTGGAGCTAGTACCTCCCCATATAGATGTATGAAGTGGAGTATGAAACTGAAAAGATACTTTGTGTTTCCAACAAGCTAGGTGATGGAAGGATTTCACACACACTTTCTTCTGAAAATGAGAAGTGAAGAGAGGTTCGTTCATGTAGCACAAAGGGAACGGTGTTCTGTAGAAAATTTTTTCTGGTTTCTCAGTCTTTTTCCTAGTGACGGTTTGAAGTTCCTTCAGTTTTCACTGTAAAACGAGTCGGAGCTATTACCTCCCCATATATATGTATGGAGCGGATTTGCAACTGAAAAGAAACTATGTGTTCCCAACAAGTTAGGTGAAGCACGGCTATCACACACACTTATCTCTCAGAACTGAGCATTTGGAGAGAATTTCTTTCGTCTAATACAAAGGAAACGGGATGCATGAGAAAATTTTACTCTGCTTTCTCAGTCTATTTCCTACTGCCGGTTAATAGTTCCTGTAGTTTTCACTGTAAAGACGATTTGGAGCTAGTACCACCCCATATATATGTATGGAGTGTAATTAGCACCTTAAAAGATACTTTCTGTTCCCAACAAGCTAGGTTAAGGACGGAATTCAAACCCAATTACTTCTGAAAAATGAGCATGTGGAGAGACATTCGTTCATCTAGCACAAAGGGAACGGGTTTGCAGGAGAAACATTTCTCTGGTTCCTCAGTCTGTTTCCTAGCATCGGTTTGAAGTTCCTGCAGTTTTCACTGTAAAACCGAGTTGGAGTTAGTACCTCCCCATATATAATTATGGAGTGTAGTTTGCAACTGAATAGAGACTTTGTGTTCCAAACAATTTTTGTGAAGGTCGGCATTCAGACACAATTATCTCTCAGAACTGAGCATGTGGAGAGACGTTCGTTCATCTAGCACAAAGGGAACGGGTTGCAAGAAGAAACTTTTACTCTGGTTTCTCAGTCTGTTTCCTAGTGCCAGTTTGAAATTCCTGCAATTTTCACTGTAAAATCGAGTTGGAGTTTATATCTCCCCATATATTTGAATGGAGTGTAATTTGCAACTGAAAAAGAAAATTTCTGTTGCCAACAAGCTATGTGAAGGACGGCTTTCACCACACGTATATCTCAGAACTGAGCATGTGGAGATACTTTCGTTCATCTAGCACAAATTGAACAGTTTGCATGAGAAAATTTTTCACTGCTTTCAGTCTATTTCCTACTGCCGGTTTGAAGTTCCTGCAGTGTTCAGTGTAAAACAGATTTGGAGCTAGTACTCCCCAAAAAGATGTATGGAGTGGAGTTTGAAACTGAAAAGTTAATTTGTGTTCCCAACAGGCTATATGAAGTACGGCTTACACACACAATTCTGAAACTGAGGATTGGGAGACTTTCATTCATCAAGCACAAAGGGAATGGTTTGCAGGAGAAAATTTTTTCTGGTTTCTCAGTCTGTTTCCTAGTGCCGGTTTGAAGTTCCTGCAATTTTCTCTGTAAAACCGATTTGGATCTATTACCTCCCCATATATAAGTATGGAGTGGATTTTGCAACAGAGAAGAAACTTTGTGTTCCCAACAAGGTAGGTGATGGTCGGCTTCTCACACAATTATCTCTCCGAACTGAGCATGTGGAGACACGATCGTTCATCAAGCACAAAGGGAACGGGTTAGGGGAAAATTTATCTCTGGTTTCTCATGCTGTTTTCTAATGCCGGTATGATGTTCCTGCAGATTTCTCTGTAATACAGAGTTGGAGCTAGAACCTCCCCATATATATATATGGAGTGGAATTTGCATCTGAAAAGAAACTTTGTGTTCCCATCAAACTAGGTTAAGGACGGCTTTCACACACAATTATCTCTCAGAACTGAGCATGTGGAGAGGCGTTCGTTCATCTAGCACAAATGGAAATTGTTGCAAGGGAAACTTTTTCTCTGGTGTCTCAGTCTGTTTCCTAGTGCCGGTTGATGTTCCTGCAATATTCACTGTAAAACCAAGATGGAGCTAGTACCTCCCCATATATATGTATGGAGTGGATATTGCAACTGAAAAGAAAATTTGTGTTCCCATCAAAAAATTTGAAGGACAGCTTTCACACACACGTGTCTCTCAGAACTGAGAATTTGGAGAGTCGTTCGTTCATCTAGCACAAAGGAACGGGTTGCAGAAGAAACTTTTACTCTGGTTTCTCAGTCTGTTTCCTAGTGCCGGTTTGAACTTCCTGCAAGTTTCACTTTAAAACCGATTTTGAGCGAGTAACTTCCCATATATATGTATGGAGTCAGTTTGCAACTGAAAAGAATTTTTCTGTTCCCAACAACCTAGGTGAAGAACGGCTTACACACACAAATATCTCTTAAAAACCGAGCAGGTGGAGAGACGTTCGTTCATCTAGCACAAAGCAATGGGTTGCAGGAGAATCTTTTACTCTGGATTCTAAGTCTGTTTCCTAATGCCGGATTGAAGTTGCTGCAGTTTTCACTGTAAAATCGAGTTGGAGCTTGTGCCTCCCAATATATATATGGAGTGTGGTTTGCAAATGAAAAGAATCTTTTTGTTCCCTACAAGCTAGTTGAAGGACGGATTTCACACACACTTACTTCTAAATAATGAGAAGTGAAGAGATGTTCTTTCATCTAGCACAAAGAGAACGGTTTGCAGCAGAAATTTTTTTGTGGTTTCTCAGTTTTTTTTCCTAGTGCTGTTTTGAATTTCCTGCAGTTTTCACTGTAAAATCGAGTCGGAGCTATTACCTTCCCATATATATGTATGGAGTGGATATTGCAACTGAAAAGAATCTTTGTGTTCCCAGCAACCTAGATGAAGTACGGCTATCACACACACATATATCTCAGAACTGATCATGTGGAGAGACATTCTTTCATCTAGCATAAAGGGAATGGGATGCAGGAGAAACATTTACTCTTGAATCTCAGTCTGTTTCCTATTTCCGGTTTGAAGTTCCTGCAATTTTCAGTTTAAAAAAGTTTTGGAGCTTGTTCCACCGCACATATATGTATGGAGTGGAGTTTGCAACTGAAAAGAAACTTAGTTTTCCCATCAAAGTAGTTGAAGGACGGCTTTCACACACACTTATCTCTAAGTACTGAGCATGTGGAGAGACCTTCTTTCATGTAGCATAAAGGGAACGGTTTGCAGGAGAAACTTATACTCTGGTTTCTCAGTCTGTTTCCTAGTGCCGGTTTTAAGTTCCTGCTGTTTTCACTTTAAAGACGACTTGGAGCTACTACCTCCTCATATATATATGTGAAGTGGAGTTTTCAACTGAAAAGAAACTTTGTGTTCACATCAAGCTAGGTGAAGGACGGCTATCAAACACACTTATGTCTCAGAACTGAGCATGTGGAGAGACGTTCCTTCATCTAGCACAAAGGGATCTGTATGCATGAGAAAATTTTACTCTGCTTTCTCAGTCTATTTCCTAGTGCCGGTTTGAACTTCCTGCATTTTTCACTGTAAAACCCATTTGGAGCTAGTACATCCTCATAAATATGTATGGAGTGTATTTTGCCCTTGAAAAGATACTTTGTGTTCCCAACAATCTAGGTGAAGGACGTATTTCACACACACTTTCTTCTGAAAAATTAGCATGTGTAGAGACTATCGTTCATCTAGCATAAACGGAAAGAGTTGCAGGAGAAAATTTACTCTGGTTTCTCAGTCTGTTTCCTAGTGCTGGTTTGACGTTCCTGCAGTTTTCAGTGTAAAACGGTTGGAGCTAGTACCTCCCCATTTAGATGTATGGAGTGGAGTATGAAATTGAAAAGATACTTTCTGTTTCCAACAAGCTAGGTGATGGACGGATTTCACACACACTTTCTTCTAAAAAATGAGAAGTGAAGAGACGTTCGTTCATGTAGCACAAAGGGAACGGTGTTCAGTAGAAAATTTTTTCTGGTTTCTCAGTCTTTTTCCTAGTGCTGGTTTGAATTTCCTTCAGTTTTCACTGTAAAACGAGTCGGAGCTATTACCTCCCCATATATATGTATGGAGTGGATTTTGCAACTGAAAAGAAACTATGTGTTCCCAACAAGCTAGGTGAAGCACGGCTATCACACACACTTATGTCTCAGAACTGAGCATTTGGAGAGAATTTCTTTCATCTAGTACAAAGGGAACGGGATGCATGAGAAAATTTTACTCTGCTTTCTCAGTCTATTTCCTACTGCCGGTTAGTAGTTCCTGTAGTTTTCACTGTAAAGAAGATTTGGAGCTAGTACCACCCCATATATATGTATGGAGTGTAATTAGCACCTAAAAAGATACTTTCTGTTAGCAACAAGCTAGGTTAAGGACGGAATTCACACACAATTATTTCTGAAAAAAGAGCATGAGGAGAGACGTTCGTTCATCTAGCACAAAGGGAACGGGTTGCAGGAGAAACATTTTCTCTGGTTCCTCAGTCTGTTTCCTAGTGCCGGTTTGAAGTTCCTGCAGTTTTCACTGTAAAAACGAGTTGGAGTTAGTACCTCCCCATATATAATTATGGAGTGTAGTTTGCAAATGAATAGAGACTTTGTGTTCCAAACAATCTTTGTGAAGGTCGGCATTCACACACACTTATCTCTCAGAACTGAGCATGTGGAGAGACGTTCGTTCATCTAGCACAAAGGGAACTGGTTGCAGAAGAAACTTTTTCTCTGGTTTCTCAGTCTGTTTCCTAGTGCCAGTTTGAAATTCCTGCAATTTTCACTGTAAAATCGAGTTGGAGCTTGTACCTACCCATATATATGAATGGAGTGTAATTTGCAACTGAAAAAAAAATTTCTGTTGCCAACAAGCTATGTGAAGGACGGCTTTCACCACACTTATATCTCAGAACTGAGCATGTGGAGAGACTTTCGTTCATCTAGCACAAATTGAACTGTTTGCATGAGAAAATTATTCACTGCTTTCAGTCTATTTCCTACTGCCGGTTTGAAGTTCCTGCAGTGTTCAGTGTAAAACAGATTTGGAGCTAGTACTCCCCAAAAAGATGTATGGAGTGGAGTTTGAAACTGAAAAGTTAATTTGTGTTCCCAACAGGCTATGTGAAGTACGGCTTACACACACAATTCTGAAATTGAGGATTGGGAGACTTTCATTCATCAAGCACAAAGGGAATGGTTTGCAGGAGAAAATTTTTTCTGGTTTCTCAGTCTGTTTCCTAGTGCCGGTTTGAAGTTCCTGCAATTTTCTCTTTAAAACCGATTTGGATCTATTACCTCCCCATATATAAGTATGGAGTGGATTTTGCAACAGAAAAGAAACTTTGTGTTCCCAACAAGGTAGGTGATGGTCGGCTTCTCACACAATTATCTCTCCGAACTGTGCATGTGGAGACACGATCGTTCATCAAGCACAAAGGGAACGGGTTAGGGGAAAATTTATCTCTGGTTTCTCATGCTGTTTTCTAATGCCGGTATGATGTTCCTGCAGATTTCTCTGTAATACAGAGTTGGAGCTAGAACCTCCCCATATATATATATGGAGTGGAATTTGCATCTGAAAAGAAACTTTGTGTTCCCATCAAACTAGGTTAAGGACAGCTTTCACACACAATTATCTCTCAGAACTGAGCATGTGGAGAGGCGTTCGTTCATCTAGCACAAATGGAAATTGTTGCAAGGGAAACTTTTTCTCTGGTGTCTCAGTCTGTTTCCTAGTGCCGATTTGATGTTCCTGCAATTTTCACTGTAAAACCAAGATTGAGCTAGTACTTCCCCATATATATGTATGGAGTGGATTTTGCAACTGAAAAGAAAATTTGTGTTCCCATCAAAAATTTGAAGGACAGCTTTCACACACACGTGTCTCTCAGAACTGAGAATTTGGAGAGACTTTCTTTCATCTAGTACAAAGGGAACGGAATGAATGAGAAAATTTTACTCTGCTTTCTCAGTCTATTTCCTACTGCCGGTTAGTAGTTCCTGTAGTTTTCACTGTAAAGACGATTTGGAGCTAGTACCACCCCATATATATGTATGGAGTGTAATTAGCACCTTAAAAGATACTTTCTGTTCCCAACAAGCTAGGTTAAGGACGGAATTCACACACAATTACTTCTGAAAAATGAGCATGTGGAGAGACATTCGTTCATCTAGCACAAAGGGAACGGGTTGCAGGAGAAACTTTTACTCTGGTTTCTCAGTCTGTTTCCTAGTGCCGGTTTGAACTTCCTGCAAGTTTCACTTTAAAACCGATTTTGAGCGAGTAACTTCCCATATATATGTATGGAGTCAGTTTGCAACTGAAAAGAATTTTTCTGTTCCCAACAACCTAGGTGAAGAACGGCTTACACACACAAATATCTCTTAAAAACCGAGCAGGTGGAGAGACGTTCGTTCATCTAGCACAAAGCAATGGGTTGCAGGAGAATCTTTTACTCTGGATTCTAAGTCTGTTTCCTAATGCCGGATTGAAGTTGCTGCAGTTTTCACTGTAAAATCGAGTTGGAGCTTGTGCCTCCCAATATATATATGGAGTGTGGTTTGCAAATGAAAAGAATCTTTTTGTTCCCTACAAGCTAGTTGAAGGACGGATTTCACACACACTTACTTCTAAATAATGAGAAGTGAAGAGATGTTCTTTCATCTAGCACAAAGAGAACGGTTTGCAGCAGAAATTTTTTTGTGGTTTCTCAGTTTTTTTCCTAGTGCTGTTTTGAATTTCCTGCAGTTTTCACTGTAAAATCGAGTCGGAGCTATTACCTTCCCATATATATGTATGGAGTGGATATTGCAACTGAAAAGAATCTTTGTGTTCCCAGCAACCTAGATGAAGTACGGCTATCACACACACATATATCTCAGAACTGATCATGTGGAGAGACATTCTTTCATCTAGCATAAAGGGAATGGGATGCAGGAGAAACATTTACTCTTGAATCTCAGTCTGTTTCCTATTTCCGGTTTGAAGTTCCTGCAATTTTCAGTTTAAAAAAGTTTTGGAGCTTGTTCCACCGCACATATATGTATGGAGTGGAGTTTGCAACTGAAAAGAAACTTAGTTTTCCCATCAAAGTAGTTGAAGGACGGCTTTCACACACACTTATCTCTAAGTACTGAGCATGTGGAGAGACCTTCTTTCATGTAGCATAAAGGGAACGGTTTGCAGGAGAAACTTATACTCTGGTTTCTCAGTCTGTTTCCTAGTGCCGGTTTTAAGTTCCTGCTGTTTTCACTTTAAAGACGACTTGGAGCTACTACCTCCTCATATATATATGTGAAGTGGAGTTTTCAACTGAAAAGAAACTTTGTGTTCACATCAAGCTAGGTGAAGGACGGCTATCAAACACACTTATGTCTCAGAACTGAGCATGTGGAGAGACGTTCCTTCATCTAGCACAAAGGGATCTGTATGCATGAGAAAATTTTACTCTGCTTTCTCAGTCTATTTCCTAGTGCCGGTTTGAACTTCCTGCATTTTTCACTGTAAAACCCATTTGGAGCTAGTACATCCTCATAAATATGTATGGAGTGTATTTTGCCCTTGAAAAGATACTTTGTGTTCCCAACAATCTAGGTGAAGGACGTATTTCACACACACTTTCTTCTGAAAAATTAGCATGTGTAGAGACTATCGTTCATCTAGCATAAACGGAAAGAGTTGCAGGAGAAAATTTACTCTGGTTTCTCAGTCTGTTTCCTAGTGCTGGTTTGACGTTCCTGCAGTTTTCAGTGTAAAACGGTTGGAGCTAGTACCTCCCCATTTAGATGTATGGAGTGGAGTATGAAATTGAAAAGATACTTTCTGTTTCCAACAAGCTAGGTGATGGACGGATTTCACACACACTTTCTTCTAAAAATGAGAAGTGAAGAGACGTTCGTTCATGTAGCACAAAGGGAACGGTGTTCAGTAGAAAATTTTTTCTGGTTTCTCAGTCTTTTTCCTAGTGCTGGTTTGAATATCCTTCAGTTTTCACTGTAAAAACGAGTCGGAGCTATTACCTCCCCATATATATGTATGGAGTGGATTTTGCAACTGAAAAGAAACTATGTGTTCCCAACAAGCTAGGTGAAGCACGGCTATCACACACACTTATGTCTCAGAACTGAGCATTTGGAGAGAATTTCTTTCATCTAGTACAAAGGGAACGGGATGCATGAGAAAATTTTACTCTGCTTTCTCAGTCTATTTCCTACTGCCGGTTAGTAGTTCCTGTAGTTTTCACTGTAAAGAAGATTTGGAGCTAGTACCACCCCATATATATGTATGGAGTGTAATTAGCACCTAAAAAGATACTTTCTGTTAGCAACAAGCTAGGTTAAGGACGGAATTCACACACAATTATTTCTGAAAAAAGAGCATGAGGAGAGACGTTCGTTCATCTAGCACAAAGGGAACGGGTTGCAGGAGAAACATTTTCTCTGGTTCCTCAGTCTGTTTCCTAGTGCCGGTTTGAAGTTCCTGCAGTTTTCACTGTAAAAACGAGTTGGAGTTAGTACCTCCCCATATATAATTATGGAGTGTAGTTTGCAAATGAATAGAGACTTTGTGTTCCAAACAATCTTTGTGAAGGTCGGCATTCACACACACTTATCTCTCAGAACTGAGCATGTGGAGAGACGTTCGTTCATCTAGCACAAAGGGAACTGGTTGCAGAAGAAACTTTTTCTCTGGTTTCTCAGTCTGTTTCCTAGTGCCAGTTTGAAATTCCTGCAATTTTCACTGTAAAATCGAGTTGGAGCTTGTACCTACCCATATATATGAATGGAGTGTAATTTGCAACTGAAAAAAAAATTTCTGTTGCCAACAAGCTATGTGAAGGACGGCTTTCACCACACTTATATCTCAGAACTGAGCATGTGGAGAGACTTTCGTTCATCTAGCACAAATTGAACTGTTTGCATGAGAAAATTATTCACTGCTTTCAGTCTATTTCCTACTGCCGGTTTGAAGTTCCTGCAGTGTTCAGTGTAAAACAGATTTGGAGCTAGTACTCCCCAAAAAGATGTATGGAGTGGAGTTTGAAACTGAAAAGTTAATTTGTGTTCCCAACAGGCTATGTGAAGTACGGCTTACACACACAATTCTGAAATTGAGGATTGGGAGACTTTCATTCATCAAGCACAAAGGGAATGGTTTGCAGGAGAAAATTTTTTCTGGTTTCTCAGTCTGTTTCCTAGTGCCGGTTTGAAGTTCCTGCAATTTTCTCTTTAAAACCGATTTGGATCTATTACCTCCCCATATATAAGTATGGAGTGGATTTTGCAACAGAAAAGAAACTTTGTGTTCCCAACAAGGTAGGTGATGGTCGGCTTCTCACACAATTATCTCTCCGAACTGTGCATGTGGAGACACGATCGTTCATCAAGCACAAAGGGAACGGGTTAGGGGAAAATTTATCTCTGGTTTCTCATGCTGTTTTCTAATGCCGGTATGATGTTCCTGCAGATTTCTCTGTAATACAGAGTTGGAGCTAGAACCTCCCCATATATATATATGGAGTGGAATTTGCATCTGAAAAGAAACTTTGTGTTCCCATCAAACTAGGTTAAGGACAGCTTTCACACACAATTATCTCTCAGAACTGAGCATGTGGAGAGGCGTTCGTTCATCTAGCACAAATGGAAATTGTTGCAAGGGAAACTTTTTCTCTGGTGTCTCAGTCTGTTTCCTAGTGCCGATTTGATGTTCCTGCAATTTTCACTGTAAAACCAAGATTGAGCTAGTACTTCCCCATATATATGTATGGAGTGGATTTTGCAACTGAAAAGAAAATTTGTGTTCCCATCAAAAATTTGAAGGACAGCTTTCACACACACGTGTCTCTCAGAACTGAGAATTTGGAGAGACTTTCTTTCATCTAGTACAAAGGGAACGGAATGAATGAGAAAATTTTACTCTGCTTTCTCAGTCTATTTCCTACTGCCGGTTAGTAGTTCCTGTAGTTTTCACTGTAAAGACGATTTGGAGCTAGTACCACCCCATATATATGTATGGAGTGTAATTAGCACCTTAAAAGATACTTTCTGTTCCCAACAAGCTAGGTTAAGGACGGAATTCACACACAATTACTTCTGAAAAATGAGCATGTGGAGAGACATTCGTTCATCTAGCACAAAGGGAACGGGTTGCAGGAGAAACATTTTCTCTGGTTCCTCAGTCTGTTTCCTAGTGCCGGTTTGAAGTTCCTGCAGTTTTCACTGTAAAACCGAGTTGGAGATAGTACCTCCCCATATATAATTATGGATTGTAGTTTGCAACTGAATACAGGCTTTGTGTTCCAAACAATCTTTGTGAAGGTCGGCTTTCACAAACACTTATCTCTCAGAACTGAGCATTTGGAGAGACGTTCATTCATCTAGCACAAAGGGAACTGGTTGCAGAAGAAACTTTTACTCTGATTTCTCAGTCTGTTTCCCAGTGCCAGTTTGAAATTCCTGCAATTTTCACTGTAAAATCGAGTTGGAGCTTGTACCTCCCCATATATATGACTGGAATGTAATTTGCAACTGAAAAGAAACTTTCTGTTGCAAACAAGCTATGTGAAGGACGGCTTTCACCACACGTATATCTCAGAACTGAGCATGTGGAGATACTTTCGTTCATCTAGCACAAATTGAACTGTTTGCCTGAGAAAATTTTTCACTGCTTTCAGTCTATTTCCTATTGCCGGTTTGAAGTTCCTGCAGTGTTCAGTGTAAAACAGATTTGGAGCTAGTACTCCCCAAAAAGATGTATGGAGTGGAGTTTGAAACTGAAAAGATAATTTGTGTTCCCAACAGGCTATGTGAAGTACGGCTTAAACACACAATTCTGAAATTGAGGATTGGGAGACTTTCATTCATCTAGCACAAAGGGAATGGTTTGCAGGAGAAAATTTTTTCTGGTTTCTCAGTCTGTTTCCTAGTGCCGGTTTGAAGTTCCTGCAATTTTCTCTGTAAAACCGATTTGGATCTATTACCTCCCCATATATAAGTATGGAGTGGATTTTGCAACAGAAAAGAAACTTTGTGTTCCCAACAAGGTAGGTGATGGTCAGCTTCTCACACAATTATCTCTCCGAACTCAGCATGTGGAGACACGATCGTTCATCAAGCACAAAGGGAACTTGTGAGGGGAAAATTTATCTCTGGTTTCTCATGCTGTTTTCTAGTGCCGGTAAGCTGTTCCTGCAGATTTCTCTGTAATACAGAGTTGGAGCTAGAACCTCCCCATATATATATATGGAGTGGAATTTGCATCTGAAAAGAAACTTTGTGTTCCCATCAAACTAGGTTAAGGACAGCTTTCACACACACTTATCTCTCAGAAATGAGCATGTGGAGAGGCGTTCGTTCATCTAGCACAAATGGAAATTGTTGCAAGGGAAACTTTTTCTCTGGTGTCTCAGTCTGTTTCCTAGTGCCGGTTTGATATTCCTGCAATTTTCACTGTAAAACCAAGATGGAGCTAGTACCTCCCCATATATATGTATGGAGTGGATATTGCAACTGAAAAGAAAATTTGTGTTCCCATCAAAAAATTTGAAGGACAGCTTTCACACACACGTGTCTCTCAGAACTGAGAATTTGGAGAGTCGTTCGTTCATCTAGCACAAAGAACGGGTTGCAGAAGAAACTTTTACTCTGGTTTCTCAGTCTGTTTCCTAGTGCCGGTTTGAACTTCCTGCAAGTTTCACTTTAAAACCGATTTTGAGCGAGTAACTTCCCATATATATTTATGGAGTCAGTTTGCAACTGAAAAGAATTTTTCTGTTCCCAACAACCTAGGTGAAGAACGGCTTACACACACAAATATCTCTTAAAAACCGAGCAGGTGGAGAGACGTTCGTTCATCTAGTACAAAGCAAAGGGTTGCAAGAGAATCTTTTACTCTGGATTCTAAGTCTGTTTCCTAATGCCGGATTGAATTTGCTGCAGTTTTCACTGTAAAATCGAGTTGGAGCTTGTGCCTCCCAATATATATATGGAGTGTGGTTTGCAAATGAAAAGAATCTTTGTGTTCCCAACAAGCTAGTTGAAGGACGGCTTTCACACACACTTACTTCTAAATAATGAGAAGTGAAGAGATGTTCGTTCATCTAGCACAAAGAGAACGGTTTGCAGTAGAAATTTTTTTGTGGTTTCTCAGTTTTTTTCCTAGTGCTGTTTTGAATTTCCTGCAGTTTTCACTGTAAAATCGAGTCGGAGCTATTACCTTCCCATATATATGTATGGAGTGGATATTGCAACTGAAAAGAATCTTTGTGTTCCCAGCAACCTAGATGAAGTACGGCTATCACACACACATATATCTCAGAACTGATCATGTGGAGAGACATTCTTTCATCTAGCATAAAGGGAATGGGATGCAGGAGAAACATTTACTCTTGAATCTCAGTCTGTTTCCTATTTCCGGTTTGAAGTTCCTGCAATTTTCAGTTTAAAAAAGTTTTGGAGCTTGTTCCACCGCACATATATGTATGGAGTGGAGTTTGCAACTGAAAAGAAACTTAGTTTTCCCATCAAAGTAGTTGAAGGACGGCTTTCACACACACTTATCTCTAAGTACTGAGCATGTGGAGAGACCTTCTTTCATGTAGCATAAAGGGAACGGTTTGCAGGAGAAACTTTTACTCTGGTTTCTCAGTCTGTTTCCTAGTGCCGGTTTTAAGTTCCTGCTGTTTTCACTTTAAAGACGACTTGGAGCTACAACCTCCTCATATATATATGTGAAGTGGAGTTTTCAACTGAAAAGAAACTTTGTTTTCACATCAAGCTAGGTGAAGGACGGCTATCAAACACACATGTCTCAGAACTGAGCATGTGGAGAGACGTTCCTTCATGTAGCACAAAGGGATCGGTATGCATGAGTAAATTTTACTCTGCTTTCTCAGTCTATTTCCTAGTGCCGGTTTGAACTTCCTGCAGTTTTCACTGTAAAACCCATTTGGAGCTATTACCTCCCCATAAATATGTATGGAGTGTATTTTGCCCTTGAAAAGATACTTTGTGTTCCCAACAATCTAGGTGAAGTACGTATTTCACACACACTTTCTTCTGAAAAATTAGCATGTGTAGAGACTATCGTTCATCTAGCACAAAGGGAACGGGTTGCAGTAGAAAACTTTTCTCAGTTTTCTCAGTCTTTTTCCTAGACCTTTTTGAAATTCCTGCAGTTTTCACTGTAAACCGGGTTGGAGATATTACCTCCCCTTATATATGCATGGAGTGGATTTTGCATGTGAAACGAAATTTTGTGCTCACAACAGGATAGTTAAAGGACAGCTTTCACACACAATAATCTCTCAGAACTTAGCATTTGGAGAGATGTTTTTCATCTTCCACAAAGTGAACGATTTGGAGGTGAAAATTTTACTCTTGTTTCTCAGTCTGTTTACTAGTGCAGGTTGGATGTTCCTGCAGATTTCACAGTAAAACCGAGTTGGAGCTCGTACCTCCCCATATATATGTATGGAGTGGAGTTTGCAACTGAAAAGAAACTTTGTTTTCACAACAGGATAGGTTAAGTTCGGCTTTCAGACACACTTATCTCTCCTAATTGATCATGTGGAGACATGGTCGTTCATTTAGCACATAGGGTTCAGTTGGCAGGGGAAAATATTCTCTGGTTTCTCAGTCTGTTACCAAGTGCCGGTTTGAAGTTCCTGCAGTTTCAGTGTAAAACAGAGTTGGAACTAGAACCTCCCCATATATATGTATGGAGTGGAGTTTGCAACTGAAAAGAAACTTTGTCTTCCAAACAAGCAAGGTAAAGGATGTCTTTCACACACACATAGGTCTCAGAACTGAGCATGTGGAGAGACGTTCGTTAATCTAGCACAAAGGGAACGGTGTGCAGTAGAAAATTTTTTCTGGTTTTTCAGTCTTTTTCCTAGTGCCTGTTTGAAGTTCCTTCAGTTTTCACTGTAAAACTGAGTCAGATATATTACTTCCCCATATATATGTATGGATTGGATTTTGCAACTGAAAAGAAACTTTGTGTTCCCAACCAGCTAGGTGAATTACGGCTATCACACACACATATTTCTCAGAACTTAGCATGTGGAGAGACTTTCTTTCATCTAGTACAAAGGGAACGGGTTGCAGGAGAAACTTTTCTCTGGTTTCTCAGTCTGTTTCCTAGTGCCAGTTTGATTTCCTGCAGTTTTCACTGTAAAACCGAGTTGGAGCTCATAACTCCCCATATGTTTGTATGGAGTGGAGTTTGCAACTGAAAGTAAATATGTGTTGCCAAAAAGCTAGTTGAAGGACGACTTTCACACAAACTTATCTCTCAGGACTGAGCATTTGGAGAGATGTTCTTTCATCTAGTACAAAGGGAACGGTATGCATGAGAAAATTTTACTCTGCTTTCTCAGTCTATTTCCTACTGTCGGTATAGTAGTTCAGGCCGTTTTCACTGTAAAGACGATTTGGAGCTTGTACCACCCCATATATATGTATGGGGTGTAATTTGCACCTGAAAAGATTCTTTGAGTTCCCAAGAAGCTAGTAGAAGAACGGCTTTCACACACACTTATCTCTCAGAACTGAGCATGTGGAGAGAAGTTCCTTCATCTAGCACAAGGGGATCGGTATGCATGAAAAAATTTTAATCTGCTTTCTCAGTCTATTTCCTAGTGCCGGTTTGAACTTCCTGCAGTTTTCACTGTAAAACCTATTTGGAGCTAGTACCTCCCATTTATATGTACGAACTGGAATTTGCAAATGAAAGAATCTTTGTGGTCCCAACATGCTGGTGAAGGACGGCTTTCACACACAATTATATCTCAGAATTGAGCATGTGGTGACAAGTTCGTTCATCTAGCACACAGTGAACGGGTTGCATGTGAAACTTTTACTCTGGTTTCTCATTCTGTTTCCTAGTGCCGGTTTGAAGTTCCTGCAGTTTTCACAGTTAAACCGTTTTGGAGATACTTCTTCCCTATATATATGTATGAAGTGAGGTTTGCAAATGAAAAACTCACTTTGTGTTCCCAACATGCTAGGTGAAGTATGGCTTTCACTCACACATATGTCTCAGATCTGAGCATGTGGAGAGACGTTCTTCCATCTAGCACAAACGGAACTGTATGCATGGGAAAATATTACTCTGCTTTCTCAGTGTATTTACTGCTGCCGGGTAGAAGTTCCTGCAGTTTTCACTGTAAAATCTATTTGGAGCTAGTACCTCCCCATAAATATTTATGGAGTGTATTTTGCCACTGAAAAGATAGTTTGTGTTCCAAACAATCTAGGTGAAGGACGGTTTTCACACACACTTATCTCTCAGAAGTGAGCATGTGGAGAGACGTTCGTTCATCTAGCACAAAGGGAAAGGTGTCAGGGGAAAATAAACTCTGGATTCTCAATCTGAATCCTAGTGTCGGTTTGATATTCATGCATTTTTCACTGTGAAATCGAGTTGGATCTAGTACCTCCACATATATATGTATGTATTGTAGTTTGCAACTGAATAGAAACTTTGTGTTCCCAACAAACGAGCTGAAGGACGGCTTTCACACACAATTTTCTCTCAGAACTGAGCATGTGGAGAGACGTTCTTTCATCTTTCAAAAAGGGAACTGTTTGAGAAGAAACTTTTAGTCTGGTTTCTCAGTCTATTTCCTAGTGCCGGTTTAAATATCCTGCAGTTTTCACTGTAAAACCTTACTGGAGTTAGTACCTCCCCATATATATGTATGGAGTGGAGTTTGCAACTGAAAAGAAATTTTGTGTTCCAAACAAGCTATTTGAAGGACGGCTTTCACACACACATTTCTCTCAGGACTGGGCATGTGCAGAGATGATCGTTCATCTAGC
Organism: Camelus ferus; assembly: GCF_009834535.1. NCBI lineage: Eukaryota > Metazoa > Chordata > Mammalia > Artiodactyla > Camelidae > Camelus > Camelus ferus. Next base: position 573,731 of record NC_045731.1, on the reverse strand, counting down.
ACAAATGGAACGGGTAGCAGGAGAAACTTTTACAATGGATTCTCAGTCTGTTTCCTAGTTCCGTTTTGAATTTCTAGCAGTTTTCACTGTAAAATGGTGTTGGAGCTTGTACCTCCCCGTATAAATTTAAGGAGAGTAGTTTGAAACTGAAAAGAATTTTTGTGTTCACAACAAGCTAGTTGAAAGACGGCTTTCACACACACTTATCTCTCAGAACTCAGCATGTGCAGAGACGTTCGTTCATCTAGCAGTAAATGAACGGCTTGCAGGGGAAATTTTACTCTGGTTTCTCAGTCTGTTTCCTAGTCCCGGTTTGAAGTTACTGCAGTTTTCAGTTTAAAACCGAGTTGGAGTTAGTACCTCCCCATATACATGTATGGAGTGTAGTTTGCAACTGAAAAAAAATTTTGTGTTCCCAACAAGTTAGGTGAAATTCGGCTTCACATACACTTATCTCTAGAATTGAGTATGTGGAGAGACGTTCATTCATCTAGCACAAAGGAAAGGTTTGCAGGAGAAAATATTACTCTGGTTTCTCAATCTGTTTCCTAGTGCCGGTTTGAAGTTACTGCAGTTTTCAGTGTAAAATCGACTTGGAGCTAGTACCTCCCCATATATATGTATGGAGTGTATTTTGCAACTTAAAAGGAACTTTGTGTTCCCAAGAAGCTAGATGAAGGCCGTATTTCACACACACTTATCTCTCAGAACTGAACATGTGGAGAGACTTTCGTTCATCTAGCACAAAGGGAACGTGTTGCAGGAGAAAGTTTTACTCTGGTTTCACAGTCTTTTTCATAGTACCGGTTTGAAGATCCTACAGTTTTCACATAAAAAGCGAGTTGGAGCTAGAACTTCCCAATATAACTTTATGGATTGTAGTTTGCAACTGAAAACAAACTTTGTTTTCCCAACAAGCTAGGTGAATGACGGCATCCACACACAATTATCTCTCAGAAATGATCATTTGGAGACACGTTTGTTCGTCTAGCACAATTGGAACGTGTAGCATGAGAAACTTTTACAATGGATTCTCAGTCTGTTTCCTAGTTCCGGTTTGAATTGGTTGCATTTTTCACTGTAAAATGGTGTTGGAGCTTGTACCTCCCCGTTAAATTTATGGAGAGTAGTTTGAAACTGAAAAGAATTTTTGTGTTCCCAACAAGCTAGTGGAAAGACGGCTTTCTCACACTCTTATCTCTCAGAAATGAGCATATGGGGAGACGTTCGTTCAACTAGCACAAAGGGAACGGTTTGCAAGGGAAACATTTATTCTGGATTCTCAGTCTGTTTCCTAGTGCCAAGTTGATGTTTTTGAAGTTTTCACTGTAAACCGAGTTGGAGCTATTACATCCACATATATATGTATGGAGTGTAGTTTGCAACAGAAAAGAAAATTTGTATTCCTAACAAGCTATGTGAAGTTTGGCTTCACACACATTTATCTCTAGAACTGAGCATGTGGAGAGACGTTCATTCATGAAGCAGAAATGGTACGGTTTGCAGGAGAAATTTTTACTCTGGATTCTCAGTCTTTTCCTGGTTCCTGTTTGATATTCCTGCAGTTTTTGCTGTAAAACCGATTTGGAGCTTATACCTCGCCGTAAATATGAATGGAGTTTCGTTTGCAAATGAAAAGAAATTTTGTGATCCAAGCAAGCTATGTGAAGGACGGCATTCACACACATTTATCTCTCAGAACTGAGCATGTGGAGACACGTTCGTTCATCTAGCACAAAAGTAACGGTTTGCATGAGAAACTATTACTCTGGATTCTCAGTCTGTTTCCTAGGGCCGGTTTGAAGTTACTGCAGTTTTCAGTGTAAAAACGTGTTGGAGCAAGTAACTCCCCATATATATATTTATGGAGTGTAGTTTGCCACTGAAAATAAAATTTGTATACCTAAAAAGCTGGTGAAGTTCGGCTTCACACATACTTATCTCTAGAACTGAGCATGTGGAGAGACGTTCATTCATCTAGCAAAAAGGGAACGGTTTGCAGAAGAAATTTTTCTCTGGATTCTCAGTCTGTTTCCTAGTGCCGGTTTGAAGATCCTGCAGTTTTCACTGTAAAATGGTGTTGGAGCTTGTACCTCCCCGTATAAACGTAAGGAGACTAGTTGGAAACTGAAAAGAATTTTTGTGTTCCCAACAAGCTTGTTGAAAGACGGCTTTCACACACACTTATCTCTCAGAACTGAGCATGTGGAGAGACGTTCGTTCATCTAGCAGAAAATGAACGGTATGCAGGTGAAATTTTACTCTGTTTTCTCAGTCTTTTTCCTAGTCCCGTTATGGAGTTACTGCAGTTTTCAGTTTAAAACCGAGTTGGAGTTAGTACCTCCCCATATATATGTATGGAGTGTAGTTTGCAACTGAAAAAAATTTTGTGTTCCCAACAAGTTATGTGAAATTCTGCTTCACACACCCTTATCTCTAGAATTGAGCATGTGGAGAGACTTTCATTCATCTAGCACAAAGGGAAAGGTTTGCAGGAGAAACTATTACTCTGGTTTCTCAATCTGTTTCCTAGTGCCGGTTTGAAGTTACTACAGTTTTCAGTGTAAAATCAACTTGGAGCTAGTATCTCCCCATATATATGTATGGAGTGTATTTTGCAACTGAAAAGGAACTTTGTGTTCCCAAGAAGCTAGATGAAGGATGTATTTCACACACACTTATCTTTCAGAACTGAGCATGTGGAGAGACTTTCGTTCATCTAGCACAAAGGGAATATGTTGCAGGAGAAAGTTTTACTCTGGTTTCTCAGTCTTTTTCATAGTACCGGTTTGAAGATACTACAGTTTGCACTTTAAAAGCGAGTTGGATTTAGAACCTCCCAATATAACTTTATGGAGTGTAGTTTGCAACTGAAAACAAACTTTGTGTTCCCAACAAGCTAGGTGAATGACAGCTTCCACACACACTTTTCTCTCAGAAATGAGCATGTGGATAGACGTTCCTTCATCTAGCACAAATGGAACGGGTAGCAGGTGAAAGTTTTACAATGGATTCTCAGTCTGTTTCCTTGTTCCGGTTTGAATTTCTTGCTGTTTTCACAGTAAAATGGTGTTGGAGCTTGTATCTCCCCTTATATATGCAAGGAGAGTAGTTTGAAACTGAAAAGAATTTTTGTGTTTCTAACAAGATAGGTGAAAGCGGCTTTCACACACACTTATCTCTCAGAAATGAGCATATGGGTAGACGTTCGTTCAACTAGCACAAAGGGAACGGTTTGCAAGGGAAACATTTATTCTGGATTCTCAGTCTGTTTCCTAGTGCAGGGTTGATGGTCCTGCAGTTTTCACTGTAAAACCGAGCTGGAGGTAGATCCTCCCCATATATATGTATGGAGTGTAGTTTGCAACTGAAATAAAATTTGTATTCCTAACAAGCTATGTGAAGTTTGAATTCACACACACTTATCTCGAAAACTGAGCATGTGAAGAGACGTTCATTCATGTAGTAGAAATGGTACGCTTTGCAGGAGAAATTTTTAATCTGCATTCTCAGTCTGTTCCTAGTTCCTGATGATATTCCTGCAGTTTTCGCTGTAAAATCAATTTGGAGCTTATACCTCTCCGTATATATGTATGGAGTTTAGTTTGCAACTGAAAAGAAATTTTGTGATCCCAGCAAGTTATGTGAAGGACGGCGTTCACACACATTTATCTCTCAGAATTGAGCATGTGGAGAGACGTTCGTTCATCTAGCACAAAGGGAACGTTTTGCAGGAGAAACTATTGCTCTGGTTTCTCAGTCTGTTTCCTAGTGCCGGTTTGAAGTTATTGCAGTTTTCAGTGTAAAACCGTGTTGGAGCAAGTAACACCCCATATATATGTATGGAGTGTAGTTTGCAACTGAAAAGAAATTTTGTGTTCCCAACAAGCTATGTGAAGGAAGGCTTTCACACACACATATCTCTCAGAACTGAACATGAGGAGAGACATTCGTTCATCTAGCACAAAGGGAATATATTGCAGGAGAAACTTTTTCTCTGTTTTCTCATTCTTTTTCCTAGTACCGGTTTGAATGTCCTAGAGTTTTAACTTTAAAAGCGTGTTGGATCTAGTAAATCCCTATGTATATGTATGGATTGTATTTTGCAACTTAAAAGAAACTTTTTGTTCCTAACAAGCTATGTGAAGTACGGCTTTCACACACACTTATCTCTCAGAACTGAACATGTGGATAGACGTTCGTTCATCTATCACAAATTGAAAGGTTTGGAGGAAACAGTTTACTCTGGTTTCTCTGTGTTTCCTAGTGTCGTTTAGATGTTCCTCCAGTTTTTAATTTAAATAGATTTGGAGCTAGTACATCCCCATATATATGTATGGAGTGTAGTTTGCAACTGAAAAAAATTATTTCTATTACTACCATGGTTGGTGAAGTTCGGCTTCACACACACTTATCTCTAGAACTGAGCATGTGGAGAGACGTTCGTTCATTTAGCCCAAAGGGAAAGGTTTGCAGGAGCAACCTTTACTCTGCTTTCTCATTCTGTTACCTAGTGCCGGTTGAAGTTCATGCAGTTTTCACAAAAACCCGAGTTGGAGCTAGTACATCCCCATATATATTTATGGAGTGTAGTTTGCAAGTGAAAACGAACTTTGTTTTCCCAACAACCTAGATGAATGACGGCTTCCACACACACCTATATCTCAGAACTGAGCATGTGGAGAGACGTTCGTTCATTTAGCACAAAGGGAATATTTTGCAGGAGAAAGTTTTACTCTGGTTTCTCAGTCTTTTTCCTAATACCGGTTTGAAGATCCTACAGTTTTCAATTTAAAACCGAGTTGGAACTAGAACCTCCCAATATAAATGTATGGAGTGTAGTTTGCAACTGAAAACAAATTTTGTGTTCCCAAAAACCTAGGTGAATTACGGCTTCCACACACACTTATCTCTCAGAAATGAGCATCTGGAGAGACGTTCGTTCATCTAACACAAATGGAACGGGTAGCAGGAGAAACTTTTACAATGGATTCGCAGTCTGTTTCCTAGTTCCGCTTTCAATTTCTTGCAGTTTTCACTGTATTATTGTGTTGGAGCTTGTACCTCCCCATATATATATATGGATAGTAGTTTGAAACTGAAAAGAATTTTTGTGTTCCCAACAAGCTAGTTGATATCGGCTTTCACACACAATTATCTCTCAGAAAGGAGCATGTGGAGAGACATTCGTACATCTAGCAGAAAACGGCCGGGTTGCAGGGAAATTTTACTCTTGTTTCTCAGTCTTTTTCCTAGTGCCGGTTTGAAGTTTCTGCAGTTTTCAGTTTAAAACCGAGTTGGAGCTAGTACCTCCCCATATATATTTATGAAGTGTAGTTTGCAAGTGAAAAGAAATTTTGTGTTCCCAACAAGCTATGTGAAGTACGGCTTTCACACACAATTTTCTCTCAGAACTGAGCATGTGGAGAGACGTTCGTTCATGTAGCACAATGGGAACTGTTTGCAGGAGAAACTTTTATTCTGGTTTCTCAGTATGTTTCCTTGTGCCGGTTGAAGATTCTGCGTTTTCACTGTAAAACCGAGTTGGTGCTAGTACTCCCCATAGATGTGTATGGAGTATAGTTTGCAACTGAAAAGAATATTTGTGTTCCCAACAAGTTAAGTGAAATTCAGCTTCACACACAGTTATCTCTAGAATTGAGCATGTGGAAAGACGTTCATTCATCTAGCACATAGGGAACGTTTTGCAGGAGAAACTGTTTTTCTGGTTTCTCAATCTGTTTCCTAGTGCCGGTTTGTAGTTACTGCAGTTTTCAGTGTAAAACCGAGTTGGAGCTAGTAACTCCCCATATAAATATGTGGAGTGCAGTTAGAATCTCAAAAGAACCTTTGTGTTCCCAACAAGGTAGGTGAAGCTGGATTTCACACACACTTTTCTCTCCGAACTGAGCATGTGGAGAGACGTTCGTTCATCTTGAAAAAAGGGAACGGTTTGCAGGAGAAAATTTCTCTTGATTCTCAGTCTGTTTCCTACTGCCTCTTTTATGTTCCTCCAGTTTTCACAGTAAATCGATTTTAGCTTGTACATCTCCATAAATATTTATGGAGTGTAGTTTGCCACTGAAAAGAAATTTTGTGTTCCCAACAAGCTATGTGAAAGACGGGCTTTCACACACACTTATCTCTCAGAACAGAGCATGTGAGAGACATTCGTTCATAGTCAGCAAATGGGAACGTTTGCAGAGAAACTTTATTCTGGCACTCATCTGTTTCCTAGTGCCGGTTTGAACATCCGTTTGTCTTTATCATTTAAAACCCGAGTTGGAGCTAGTACCTCGCCCCTATATATGTATGGATGTAGTTGGCAACTGAAAGAAATTTGTGTTTCCCAACAAGCTAGGTAAAGACGGCTTTCACACACACATATCTCTCAGAACTGAGCATGTGGAGAACGTTCGTTCATCTAGCACAAATTGAACGGGTTTTCAGGGGAAAGTTTACTCTGGTTTTCAGTTTGTTTCCTAGTACAGTTACAAGTTCCTCTAGTTTTTACTGTAAAACCGATTTGTAGCTAGTACATCCCCATATATATGTATTGAGTGTAGTTTGCAACTGAAAATAAAATTGTATTCCTGAAATAGCTAGGTGAATTTCGGCTTCACACACACATATCTCTAGAACTGTGCATGTGAAAAAACGGTTATTCATCTACAAAATAATGGTACGGTTTGCAGAGAATATTATTCTGGATTCTCAGTCTTTTCCTAGTGCCTGTTTTAAGTTCCTGCAGTTTTCACTGTAAAACATTTGAATCATTGCTCTACTCCCCATATCTACTTATGGAGTGTAGTTTGCCACTGAAAGAAAATTTTGTGTTCCCCACATGCTATGTGAATGACGGCTTTCACAGAGAATTATCTCTCATAACTGAGCATGTGGAGAGACGTCGTTTATCTAGCACAAAAGGAACGAGTTGCAGGGAAACTTTACTCTGTTTCTCAGTCTTTTTCTAGTACAGGTATGGAGATTCTAACGTATCACATTAAAA